>NW_017731447.1:4544407-4552572 GCF_001890085.2 Hipposideros armiger
GGCCCTCATATGTGGGATCCGAACCGGGGCCCTCTGGCATCCCAAGCGAGTTCCCAACCATCGCGCCACTCGGCCGGCCCGAGATCCTCATTTTTGATAAGTTATGAAATTAAATTTGTCACTTTGTGAAGCTTAACTTGTCTTGGGGTTGATTAAATCAAGCCTAATTCATAGAATGTTTTATGAACAAATAAGAATTCCAGTTTCCCCAACTGACTGGAAGGACCGCATCCCCTAGAGGGTGGGGTGGTGGGTCTGTTCTCAGATGCTACTGCTGCTGTTGGTGAGCAGAGAGTTAGAGTGAGGAAAGACCGTGTTGCTAAAACGATGTTTGATTTAGGTTAATATTAATTCCTTTATTATTAATATTAATTATTAATTCCTAATATTAATTAACTTTCTCCAGCTTAGGAACGTGTTTGTCTAAATAAGTCCTGATTATCTATATTTAGGATACTCTCTTCTCTCTCCAGAGCTGAAGTTACAAGTATTTATTATGATGACCCTGCTGTTTTTGACCCCTAATCAGTTACCCCAAACTTTTATTATTATAATATCACTTCTTAAAACACTGAACAATTTATCTGAGTGCTACATTGGAGTGAGTTACTTTATGACCTCTACTTTTATTGGCAAACTCTCTCTAAATCGATCATAGCAATGATGATAACAGGTGACTTCATATGGGACCTCATCTTGAGGGTCTGAGTGGACTGTGTCTTACCTAAGGTCATGTAGCCTGTTAGTGGTAGAATCTAGACTAAATTCCAGCCCTCTGACTCCTAGTTATGGACTCTTCTATGTAATTCACACTGCCTCATGTTCTTACGGTTAACTGGAGCTATGGGGACAGTTTTGAAGCTGTGGGAATGAGTACAACAACTAGCTCACCTGGGAAGAGAACCTCCCATTGTGATCTCTTTAACACAGCATTCTAACACTCTAACCAGTCAGTATGGGTCTTCCCAGGTTACCAGTATTGTTCCTTGTCATTATTAGAGGGATAAGGGAGCAATACTTGCTGTGTGTGCACCTCAATCTAATTACTACTGCTAGAAAACTTTGTCTAAGAATTACCAAAATTCTCACTGTCCCCATTTTCTTGAAATTTTCAAGTATTGGTAATTGGTTTGGGTTTTAAAATTATTTCCCCTTTCAGTCTTGGAAAAGCATGGACCCCTTAAAGTCATATTTTTACTGTAGATGTAGAATTTTCAAGTTTAGTCTCTTTCAAACAGAAATGGGACCATTAAATTTCATTTTTAGAAAAACTGGTAAAAAACTATGCAAGAGCTTTCATGTCCTTATCATTTGAAAGCAATTAAATTTTTCAAAAGGTCGTTTTCCCATATTCCTAGTACAGAGAATATACAATAAAGATACTTAATAAATATTGTGGAATGAATGAATAAATATTTACTTTGGTCATCAAAAAGAAGTATATAAAGATATTTCTGTTACTTATCACTTCTTTGGTAACACTAGATGAAAATAACAAGATTCTCACCGGTGAGAAGCCAGACATCAAAGGACTAGCCAACTGACTGGTTGTGTTGTAGAGCCCGAGATCCAGATACAACTGTAGGTATTTGAGTTCCTAAATTACCTCTTGTTTCCCTAATGGAGTGTCATGAAGACCATTGATAATTTTTGTATAAAGAAAATCACGACTCTCATGCAAATATAAACTGAACATTTGTCAATGATTTAATTTAACTCATTCATTAATGAGGGAGCCAGTGCAATGTTAAAACTCATTCAAAGACACTTTGAGTAGCTGGGCATTTATAGGCAATACTAAGATAAGAGTGAAGGGTTAGATACAGAACTGGTTAATATCCAACCGAGCCATAAACCATAACCTCTCTGGTTATCTATTCCACCAAACAAAAATCTGCACATTAACCTCTGCCCCTACAGAGTTGTAAATTGGCCCAGAAAATAAAAAGCCAAGCCCAGCACTGCATTGGAAGTGTTCCTAGTAATCTCTTTTTGCCTATTTCCAAGATAATTTTCTGACACCTTGGTATGCCAAGATTTTCTTACCATCATTGCTCTCTTACAGACCAGGCGGCTGCTTGCAGTGGTCCTTTCTTCCTTCTTTTATTCTCCTCTTTCTGTCTCCAGTATATCTATTTCCTTCTAATTGACACTCTACTTAAGTTTCACCTTGGGTGAAAGTGAATTGCGGCATTTAACCTGACTACCCTTCTAGTACCATTGATACTCTCCTCTTTTCTTTCTTCTGTCCAATCATCCATTTATTTATCCATCCGTTCATCCTTCCATCTATCTATTTTTCTATTTCATTTTTATTTTTCTCACATTTATTCAGCAAGCATCTGCTAAACTCTGATTATAGGTAAGGCATCTGTTAGGAGCTGTGGAGAATACGTTCTTAAGATATCATACCTATGTCGTCTCTGAATATAAGTTTACAAATTAATTAGTGAGACAAGACATCCATGAAAATTATATTACAGGAGTTATTTTGTTTGCAAAGAGTAAAACAACAATATTTCAATCAAAGATTTTTTTCAAATACCTACTTCATCATTCAAGATTCTTGCACCCTCCTATATGAATTATTATCAATAGAAACAGTTATCACCCTGAAAGCAGTGCTCTAATGAAGATAGTTTGATTTGGAAATCTTTAATTTCGCCTACTGAACTATTGGGTTGTCGGAAAAGTCATGACGTATTTTGTCTATGTTTTTCAAAGGTCATTTATTTATATAAAGAACAAAGATAAATCAATTATATATTGCCCGTTTTGTTCAATAACCTTTTGCCATCTTTTAGTGAGCTTCATAATTCCTCATTCATAGAAGGACCTGTCTTTATTTGCGAAAAACTGAACAAGGTGCTGATTTACAGCCTCATCTAAATTGAACATTATACCACGCAAAGAGTTTTGAAGAGAGCGAAATAAGTGGAAGTCTGACAGTGCAAGGTCAGGTGAGTATGGTGGGTGTGTCAACACATCCCATCGAAGCTCCAATAATTTTTGACGGGTGATCAAATTTGTGTGTGGTCTCACGTTGTCACGATGGAACACAACTCCTTTACAATTAACAAGCTCTGGATGTTTCTGGATGATGGATTCATTCAAACTGTCCAATTGATGACAGTACACATTCAAATTGATTGTTTGGTTCCTTGGTAGGAGCTCAAAAAACACGACACCTTTAAAATCCCACCACACTGAGAGCATAACCTTCCTCTGATGAATGTCTGCTTTTGATATCGTTTGAGGCAAATCATCATGTCGGGATCAAGACTGTTGGAGCACCACATTGTTGTAAACAATCCACTTATCATCACCAGTTATCAGTTGCTTCAAAAAAGGATCGTTTTCCTCACGTTTAAAGAGCATATCTCAGATGTTTATATGCGCCGTGCTGTCCAATGAACTTCTTTGAGTTCACACGGAATCCAAATATCGAGCTTGCTGCTGTATCCCAGCTTCTTCAGGTGGTTGTCAATGCTTGAATGATGGATGTTCAATGTTTCTGCATTCTCTTGTGTCATGTAACATGGGTTTGACTCAATCAATGCCTTTATTTTGACGTCATCAAACTCGGTGGGCCTCCCTGACTGAGGAGCGTCGTTGAGATCAGAATCACTGGCACGGAATTTCGTGAACCATCATTGGCACTGACATTCTTGTAGAGCATTGTCACCATAAACTTTATGCAACTTTTCACAAGCTTACACGCATTCTTCCCTTGATGGAAGTAAAACAGTCAAATATGGCAAAAACACACAGTTTGGTCTTCCATCTTCAACTTGTTGTAAGTCTCCAAAACTTAACCAAATTGCTCTATTTTTTTTTAGAATGAAGCTAGAACTGTCAGCTGTCAAATGACATAGCAATAACATAGATGCGAATGACTCTAGTACTTCCAAAAATGAATTTTTGACAGTTTTAATATAATGTGACTTGGAGAAGGCCTTTTGGTTTGAGATAATCTGTTCGCTTCTTGGATTTGAGGATCCAGCTATTTTCATAGGTTTGGGAAGTTCTTGTCAACTGTTTGAATAGGATTTCTGTGTTTTTCTCCCTTTCTTCTCTTTCTGGTATACCCATTATTCTTATATTGCTGTTTCTGCTGGAGTCAGATAGTTCTTGTAGAGTTTTTTCATTTTTTCTCTCTCTCAAGTTTCTGTTTTCTTCCATCTGTGTCATTTCTCAATTTCTGTCTTTGATATCACTAATTCTTTGCTCCATCTGGTTAACTCTATTTCCTAAGCTCACTAGTCATTGTTCATCTTTTTTATTGAGTTCTTCAGCTCCAGAATTTCTATTTGGTCCTTTTTTAAAGTTTCAATCTCTTTGGTAAAGTTCTTTTGTTCATTGATCTCATTTCTGAGTTCATTAAACTGTGTATCTGAGGTTTCTTTTATTTCATGGAGTTTTTTTTTTTTTTGCCAAAACTGCAATCTTGAATTCTCCATCATTTAAATCACATATTTCCAAGTCTTTAATTTTATCTTCTGGAGGTTTCTCATTTTCTTTCTGAGATGCCTTGTTACCTAGGTTATTCATAGTATTTGATGGATTATTTATCTGCCTAGGCATTTATGGGAATGAAACCTGCTTTTTAAAAGAGTGATACTTCTCTATTTAGCAGGTTGATAAGAAGAGGTTTTTCTTTTGTTTTCCAGTAGGTGGTGCTGAAGTGCAAGTTTTTATTTTCTCGCACTGCTCCGGCTTCTTGCATCTCTGCGGGACAGCGGAAAATGCCTTGTGTTCCCTGGGAAGGTGGGTGTCTCCTCTGTAACCAGGTCGCCTCTGTCTCAGGGCACCACCCCCATTGGGAAACATGGTGCATGATGGGGTTCTGAGCCTGTGAAATCCCAAGGCTGCCCCCTGCAACCAGATGCTGTTGGCAGTGCTGCACTGCCAGAGGTGTCCCAGGTGCCCCTGCTGGGATCAGCTGGGATGGGTAGGGGTGGGGTGGGCTGAGAGAGGCCATATCCTGCGTTTGGTCCTTTTTTTAAAGTTTCTGGCTTTGTTCTCCTCCCAGTAATGGTGGTTTCCAGATCTCAGCTGCTACACCTCTGTATCTCAACCCTTGTCACTGAGAGTAGCTGCAATGTGCACCTGCTACTCAGGGAGGAATACTTCTGCCTCTCCAGTTCTCAGGACTGCAGATAGTATGCCCTGTAACTCGACACTTACTGCGACAGCTTCTTCTGGGGCCAGCTGCTAGCTCTGGGAGGGTGAAGGGAGCTGGCCAGGCTCTGTGGCTCTGTTTTCTGCCTGGACCACAGCTGCCACACTGCTGTGTTCCATCCCTGACCTGGTCACTGGGTTCAGCCACAGTATATGCTGACCACTCAGGCAGGAATGCTTATTCTATCTGTCTGCTCCTCAAGACTGCAGAGAGTGCACACTGCAACCTGATTCCTCCCTTCTCGGGAAACCTGTAGTGACCTCTGGGCTGCATCTGTGGCACCCGTCTCTGCTCTTCTCCCCATTCGCTCTGATTCACCCACCTCCAGGTATTTCAATGTGTGCCTCTCTCAGACGTGTTTGTGTGTTGAGCAGGGAATCCTTTGTTGAATTACAGTTGTTCAACTTGTTGTAACTTCAAGGGGAGAGACCAGCGGCACCTCTCACACTGCCAAGCTTCTGATGGCTCAGTGTTTTCTTGAGAGTAGATTTTGATTGGAATAGAGAATGTGAGAGCATTTGAGCGCACAAGGGATAAAAAGAGAAACAATAGAATGAAGAACATGGATGATGGAATTTCAGTCATTCTTAAGATTGTGTAGGAGGGTTGAAGGAATTGGTTTTAAGTTCTTTTTGTTTTGTTTTTTTTTGAGAGAAGATGGTTCGTTACTTGTTGGTTGATTGGTTAAGGAGAGAAAGAAAGGAATAGAAGAAAGAGAAGGACGTTACAGAAATTCAGCCATACCTTGCTATAGTTATCTGGGCCCTGACCGGGGAGTGGTAGGAGGGCAGGTGGAGGAAACAAGTTCTAGAAATACAGAGGGTCTCATTGTCTTATAAATGGGCACCAGCTTAAACATGCCACAGAGGTTGCAAAGTAAGTCACTTAGGAGCAATCCTTGAGAAGCTAGGTAGCTTAACCTGAGGTCAGGGCAAAATCTAGGAAATTGTGTTTCTTTGTCTGCGCAATTAACATATGACTGCTTTCAGCACTGGGTCATTTGGTTTGACACAATTTAGTAACCTGAACAGTTTTCATTAATGAAGAAATAGCCTGCATATGTTAAGCATTAAGGGTTTACACTAAAATGTGCATAATTTTGCTCCTGGAGGAGAGAGTGCAAGGGGCTGGGGACTAAGATCAGGTCAGCGTGGCAAGATGAACTTTGGCAATCCTTGAATCTTTGCTAGCTTGTTGGCATTGCCCAGAATTAATCCTGTTCTCAGGGAGGAGTCTAGGTTGTTATAGGCTCCATACCTTTTATTTATATGTCTTGAAAACAAGATTGAATACAGAAGGCCATCACCAGGATAAAGCTGTGCTCAAGAGTAGGTAATGCTTAATACATGCTTTCGGGAAATGTAAATAAATTGCAATAGTTGCTTTGTTTATCTGTCTCCTTCATTTCAATGTACTTGTGGTTAAGACTTTTGGTCAAGTAAATTTAAATACGCACTAAACACACTAGAGCATGATTTAGTAGAAAACAATTTATTGCCTTAATTTGAAAAGTACATTGCATAAGATAATCTACAAACACAGGGAAAGAAATCTATAATAGTATAAACATATATACATATACACACATCTTATAATGTAAACTTAAACACTCCTGATAAGAGTTTTGGGATGGTGTGCAAAGGACTGGGCCAGCAGCAGCTCTTCTTCTAACCCACAAGGGAACTTTGGGCAAGTCCCTGTTCTGCTCTAGGAATCACTTTCCTCACCATGATTTGAAGGGTTTGGACGAGATCATCTCAACATTTTTTTCTAGTTCAGTGATTATAGGTTTGGCCAAAATTGAAGTTCTTTAGAAACAATGCTCCTCTGTCTCGGTGACTTTAACACTGTTCATTCTGAAGCAACTTTCTGGCTTCCCTTCCTGCCTTATCTTTCTCTCTGTTTCCTTTGCCCTTTTTGTGTTCTTACACCACTGCCTTCTCTGAAAGCCCAGGTGAGAGTGGTGGTTCTCATTGCTAGAAGAATGTTTCAAATTTCTTCTCCCAACACTTATAAACGTTTATAAAAGGAAATCTTATACCTTATACATTTAATTTTAGCTTCAGAGATGAATGTGTGAGAATGTATTTGTCTATAAACAATTCTTAAGAAGGAGCCACACCAGCAAAATGGCTGGTCTTGTCAGATGGTAAAATGGCTGCCCATACACTGCTGGTTGGGCATGGTGCTGTGCTGAAGACATACTAGTATTGTCTGTCCATTTCAGAAGGAGCTTACAAATTCCTCACCTGATTAATTTGGACTTGGATACAGTGAACTATTTAATGTCTCTGTGGTAGGTCACTCAATGTGCATGAAATGTTTACTTACTTGGGGGGCTGCTTTGGTCTTGCATGGGGTGGGGAAGGGTGAGGTTCCTCTTTACTTGTGGCAGCTGGAGCACCGTCCAGTGACATCCATTTATCTCTGGGCATTTTCCTAGTCAAGGTACTGCTGTGACACAGTCTTCCTTAAGCTGTGACAATGACAGGATCACACCTCAGAGTGCAGCAGCTGGAGGCCTTACACATGCTATTAAAATAGTATCAGAATTGAGGTGAAAGGTTTAATTTTAGGCTTTTGAGAGCGAGGCTTAAAAAAAATTTTTTTAAAGGCTGAGATCAAATTGTTGCTTATTATCTTTTTTATTTTTTTACTGCTGCCAATAAAACTCTATACTGTCATTCATGAGGCTGTAGCAATAAATTTACGATACAGGTTACTGAAACCAGTTTAACATAAGTCTGTCTTTGTACTGACTTTATATTGTAAGAAATCTTCAAGCCAAAATCACATGCAAAGGTTTTCAATTTAGTTCAGATTTGACAGGTCATGCTAATTTCCAATTGGAAACTTGGACTTTCTTTTTAAATGACTGTTTCATCAGAATAGAATTTACTAACAAATGCACTATTTTATAGCCCAGTATAATATGTAGAGACTCAACCCTGCCATTATAGGAAGGACATGAAAACGTTTTCTA
>NW_017731447.1:4552942-4576582 GCF_001890085.2 Hipposideros armiger
AAGGACATGAAAACATTTTCTATCAAGGGTCACAGATGGGGAACAAATGAATTAAGGGTAGCACAAGTTAAAAATAATAAAGTTAAAACATCAGGGTTTTAAACAAAAAACCATCTGTTTAAGGTTTTTAACTAAGAACAGGAAACAGGAAATTCTATTCCGGAAGTACACCATACAATAAATATTCTTCTGTTCTGCTTAAGGAATGAGGACTGAAAGAAAGGGAGAAAGAAAGATGGGCAGAAAGGAAAGGAGACAGAGAAAGGATGGAGTTAGGAGACAAAGGTAGAGAAGGAAAGGAGAGAGAATGAGCAGATCCAGGATGTAGGGGTGGGGACTTTCCATGGGCCAGTCTAAACACCCCTCCCAGTTCTGAGCAACCATTCACACATCCTTGGGGGAAGATTACTCCTCCATCTCTTGTTCAGGTCCTCACTTTTCATATCCCCTTCTCTGGCCCTGGCCCCGCCTACCAGCTACTGTTCTTGGCACAGTTCTCTCCCCTGACCGTCCTAGCCCCACCGCCACGGTCTCACTGTGTCCCAGAGCTGTGGGGAAGCCCTCCCCATCTGCAGCCCCAATTGTTCCCACCAGACTCCACACCCACCTCTACCACTTTACCTCCCTGCTCAAAACACTGCACCCAGAACTTGCCCCTGGAAGTCCTCCTGTATTTTGCTTCTTTAACTGAGAAAAGTGAACTGGGGACGCCTCCCTCACTTTTTTTTTATTGGGGAATTGGGGAGGGGAACAGTGTTGGGGAATTGGGGGAGGGGGATAGTGTGTCATTCCCAGGACCCATCAGCTCCAAGTCAAGTTGTTGTCCTTCAGTCTTAGTTGTGGAGGGTGCAGGCTCAGCTCTAAGTCTAGAGGCCGCTTTCAATCTTAATTGCGGGGAGGGGATGGGGATGGAGCTCAGCCCAACATCCCATACAGGTGTCGAACTGGCAACCTTGCTGCTAAGAGCATGTGCTCTCACCAGCTGAGCTCGGCAGCAGCTCACTGGCCCACATGGGAATCGAACCAGTGACTCGCACTCTTAACCAACTGAACCACTCAGCTGGCCCCTCCCTCACTTTTAATTAAAGGCAACACCCAGATGGCTAGTGTCTTCCTCAGAGCCTTCTTTCCCTCCTCTCTCTCCTTCCCTCTTTGATTCCTTTTCTGCTTCTCTCCCTCCCTTCTCTCAGCTTGAAGTAGGAAAGACAATTAAAAGGTGCAATAACTCTTCCAAATAAAGATCATCTTTTTCACTCTTGTTTCCTCCAATTAAATCACCACTAAGTATCTGAAGACGACAGAAGTGAGAAGAAAAGAGGAAAAGGAGAAGAAAGGGGGGACATAAGACTACTGGCAGGTATGGGCAGGAGAAATCCTTTAGTGCTTTGCAACCATCAAGAAGGAAAATGACAAAATGAAAGCCTGTTAAAAAGCAGTAAATCCCCACTGTTCTTCCTCTACCTCCCAAATTTATATCTTCCCCATTAAATGCAACAATATATTAACACTTTGTCAATTGAGGAGTGCTTTATAAATGGTAGATGCTGTTCCTTGTTTAACAACTGCTCTGAGTGCCTGATGGAGCTATAGAAAGGCATATTCAAAGCTCTACAGTACCCCTCCCACCCCCCGCCATTATAGGATCTTCAAGGCCACAACTGCAGGCCCACCTGTGGGAGTCAAAATTCTCAGATGGCCCCGAAAGAGCCCTGCTTCCTGGAATTCATACCCTAGTGAAATTGCGCCTTTTCTCTTGAGTGGAAGTTGAGCCTAGTGATTCACTTCTGATGACTAGAACATGGCAAATGTGCTGGGATGTCACAGCCTAAGGCTGGGATACAGAAGACTGTGGCTTTGATCGTGCTGGCATCTCCTGCTTTCTCTGTCACTTGCTCACTCTGACAAAGTCAGCTGCCATGATGTCAGCTTCATTATAGAGAGGTCAGGTGGCAAGGAACTAAGGGTGACCTCTGCCCAACAGCCAGCAAGGAACCAAAGCTCTCAGTTCAGTATCCCGCAAGGAACGACATCCTGCCAACACCGCTAAGTGAGCCTGAAAGCAGATCCTGTCTCGGTCAAGTCTTGAGTTGAGGCCCCAAGTCAACACTTGGCAGCTTTGTGAGAGAACCTGTGCTGGAGACCCAGGAAAACCAGGTCTGGATTCCTGACCAATAGAAATTTTGAGACAATAAACGTGTGCTGTTTAAAGCTGCTAAGTTTGGGGATGATTTGCTACATAGCAGTGAATACCAAGTATGCCATCTTTTAAGTTAACTTCTGTTAACAGAGTCCTTTTGGTATCTCAATATACCTAGATGGGATTCATGATTTGCTTACTGTAAACCACAGTTTGCACCTAGAAATAATATTTTAGTAAGATTCTTTCGAACTACCTGGGAAGGGAAAGCTGTGATTCCCACAAGCACTGGAACATACTCATTGTTTCTTCTCTACCCATTCTTCCTAGACCAGTGTGGTTCTATCCTCTAAAAACCTTTCCAAACGCCACAGCACCCTATTCTGACATATACAATATAGCTGTTGGTTGTTTATTTCCCTGCATTTTCTCTACATTATTACACATCTGTCAGGTTAGACTATATTATTTTATGATGTATGGACTGTGACTTTATTTAGTTCCCTGGGCCGAGAAGGTAATCATGACTTACTTGGTTATTAATCTTGGAAAGAGTCAAATAGCTTATCTGGACTCATTTTTGATTTCATGCTCATCTGTGTACTCCTGTTTGGTTATTACTACCTGGTCAATTGATAACAAGTAACAAAACAAGCCAAAATACCGTGTCACTGGAAGTCTCATGAAACCAATGCTCATTTCTGACATCAAGATTATCACACGAAGTTTTTGTTATGAATTTAAACCCATATGAAATGTAATACAAATTTTTTCTGGACAACAGCAATAGTCATGGTGGTGTGGCTATTTGATTCTTTCAAAGGTCAATAGTCAAGTAACTCATGATTACTTGGTGTATGTCACTAAGGGACCCACAATGAAGGCACTGCTGCTACACCATAAGAGAGTCCAGTCCAGCCTGACAGATGTGTGATAAGGGAGAACATGTAAGAATGGAAACAATCAATGGCTGAACTATGTAGGTCATAGTAGGGTGCCCTAGAAGTTTGGGAAGACTTTTTTTTTTTAAAAGATTTTTATTGGGGAATTGGGGGAATGGGAACAGTGCTGGGGAATTGGGGGGGAAGGGGAACAGACAAGTTGCTGTCATTTTGTTCTTCAGTCTAGTTGTGGAGGACGTTGCTTCACTGGCCCAAGTTGGCACCATCATTGCGCTCTTCCCTGGAGAGGCAGATCAGTTGCCGGCTTCTGGACGCCCGCTCACGGCGGCTGCTGGCCGCTCACGCTGGCTGCTGGCTACACACGGTAGCTCATGGCAACCCACTGCAGCAGGGGCTGCAGCCTACGCCATCGCCGCTGACTCACGGCAGCCCAGCTCCAGGTTGAGCTGCTGTTCAGCATCTTAGCTGTAGAGGGCAGTGTCACTGGCCCTCATATGTGGGATCCGAACCGGGGCCCTCTGGCATCCCAAGCGAGTTCTTAACCATCGCGCCACTCGGCCGGCCCTGGGAAGACTTTTGAGGAAAAGAGGAATGTGCTGGTCTGAGGAGGATGGTAGAGAAGAAATAATAAGTGTGTTGCTGTGCTAGGAAACACAATATCCATGTTCCAGGTAGTTCAAAAGAATATTGTTTTGATACTTGAAAGAGGTCATATAAGAAAAAGTGAAAAGCAACTCTCCTGTCACTCCCCTTGGCCTGGAGATGTCTCAGTCCCAGCGAGTGGCTCTTCAGGGAAGAGGCAAACCCACAATTATATAGGGGAGCTGCGTTGTCTTTCCCTTCTCTTGGGCCAACTTATGCCAGAGGTCGGGGGGATTGAGTTTGGGAAGGACGTGAACAGGACGCTGTGCCTCTGGGTGCATAAATGTTGCTAAGAACGGGCACGTGGATGGGCACGTAGGCTGGAACTGCCGGAAAATTAGCCACCTGGGAGCAGGTCCTACCAACACCTGACAGCAGTGGGTGCGTAGACACCTCGGCTTCCTCTCACGTAGGCTGAGGCAGCATGGGCTGTGTGTTCTACCCTGGCTTCCGGGGTTCTCCAATGGGATTAAGCTCCTGTTGCCCACAGCAGCAGCAAGCCTGAGAATGTACCCTTTATTGGCTCACTTACCCACCCAACTAGTGGGGCTTCCTTCACCTCTGAGATAAACTGCCTGCCCTTGAATTCTTGCCTCAGGTTGTGCTTCTGGGGGAACCCGAACAAAGCCCATAGGGATGCACGTATACTCTGCACCCTCTTGGGAAAACCCTTCCATTGACTCCTGCTCGGAGGTGAACAGCACAGTGCTGCCAGGAACCTCATTGGCCCTGTCTGTCAGTCTCACGTGCCTGATCTGCTTCCAGTAGCCAGCGCTTTAATAAACTGAGCAAAACCCACACGGTGTGCTTACCACCACTCACAGATAGTCTAGCAAGAAAAATATGGTCTTAGTTTCGAAAAGACACAAATCCTATTCCCACTTTGCCCTGTCAGCTTTGCTCCGTGTGGGAGCTTCGTGCTGTCAATACTCCTCCTGGGTGAGTAGCCCGCGAAGGTTCCGAGTCTGAACGATTACCCCAAAGCAGGTACTGTGGCATAAGTTTCCGTGCGTGGAATACACATAACAGCTTGAGTTAAATGGACCCTAAACATATGGCATTGTTTTCTGTGTTTTCTAACACATGGCCGCTTTCTCACATCTCAAATCAACTGAATATGAGAAGGTTCTAGGCAAATGTTCTGGGAGGCTTAGCCACCAGGAAATAGATTTTTGGTTTGCTTAAATATTTGGGGGGTGGGGTATGAATGATGAGGGCAGACACTCTTTGAAGACACCTTTAATATTGTGGTGTGGTAGCCCAAGGTAAGGCCAGGTGATGACTGGAATCACCTGCTCTCTGGACCCGGGCTTCAGACCCTCTTCTCTGACAGGCAGAACGCCAGCAGCCATGGGATGTGAGCTTGATGGATGGGGGTTGAACAGCTGGGTGCCTTTTTCATGGGAGTGTTACTGACGGGGACCAATGAGTTGTGGAGACCATCTCTCTTCCTGTGCCCCGATGTTCCTTTCATTCTGCATGGATTGTCACCTATGTATAAGCTTATGTCGCATGCTCAGGGGCCACCAGATCAAGTTCTTAGAAACGCCCCAGAATATATAGAATGGGTCTGTTCTCTATTGACCAGATTCCATGGAGGAGTGGGGCAAGGCCCCTTTCTGAGTTTCAGGAGTTAAAGATGATGCAAAACCAAACATCAGATGGTCCTTTCCTTAAGAGACATGGATTTTACTCACTTCTCAGAGGTTCTGTACCAAAAAAGGTAGCAATATGCCTGTAGGACACCAGTTCTCTGCAGGTGATGATCCACAGGGAAAGAAGCAAAGCAGGCTCATTAGGCATTTCCGCCCTGAGCAGCTCGCATAACCTTGTCAGTCCTCCCAAACCACAACCCGCAGTGCTGTCCTTGTTACTGAAATGGGCTCACCAGAGTTTCAGGGTGCTGCCCTCCTAGCTCGCCCTGGGGCAACAACTCTACTGGCCCACAGCTGGTCTCTAGGAGACCCTGTAGATTGTGGTGTGGTCAGAAGCTCAGTGGGCTTCGGGTATTTTCAGGCCTGCTATGCCTGCTCTATCCTTCATGCCCCCAATATATTAATGCGCACATAGTAAAGGGTTTAGAGAGGGACTTATTCATACACGGTGTTACCTGTGATATCTGTTATGAGACAGGCATCACCAGTCTGCAGTTTGGGCTGGGGTGGGGTGAGCTGTCTGCTATAGAAGCCAGGCTGCTGTGCTTACCTTACACTCCTGGGGAGAAGGAGAGAGCCCTTCCAGTTGGTAAGAAAGTCCCCAAACTTCATGTGCAGACATGTGACCAACGAGCCTTCCACCAGAGCCCCATCTCTGTGCCAGTTAGGGGTTCTTCTCTCTGCACCTTCCCTGATCCAGGCTGCACTGCCCACTGGTCACCCCTTTCAAGGCTGTGCTGCACATTCACAGTGAATTGAGTTTCCTTATAGAGTGACTTGAGGACAGGGCGCCCCATTTTAACTCTCCAGACCCCCCTTCTTCCCTCCGGGTTGTTGTGGCCATAAAACAATGATTCTATAGCCCCTTATGTGAAAGAGAAGGGAAAGACAAAGGAAGAGGTCTCCTGGGCTGGAAACATGTAACTTTCTCTAAGTGACAAAGGATGAGGATGGCTTTACGAAGCCAGGAAAGAGACAGCTGTTTCCTCAATGGAAACTTCACACAGTAATGCCAGCCTTGGGAAAAGCAACCGCCGGGGGAGGGGGGGGGAGTGTGTGTGGGGTGAGGAAGTTGGGCAGCTCTGAGTTTTGGCTCTAGCACTTTCCAGCTGTGTCTCTAAGTCTCTTTCCTTCTTCATCTGTAGTGAAGTTAATAATTTTGACCATCTCACAGAGCTGGTGTGAGAATTAAAGAAGCCCGAACAGGAGAAGCGATATACAGGATAATGCGAGATACCCATCATGCTGCTTAGGCAGTGGAAGTTCATTGCAGAGATGCCGAATGGGGGACGAGGACCTGTCCTGCGTGGGGTCTATCCTCCCTTCTCCATCCTCTCTGTGTCCTGCCGGCTGTCCCTGTCCCCCAGCGCTCCCACCCCACCTGGGCTCACCCGGGACCGGCTGCAGTTGCGCGCGGCCGCCTCTAGATGGAACTTTCTCACCAACACAAGGCCGGGCCGCCGCTGCGCCCAGCACGGCGGGGCGACCAGGGCGCTCGCTCCGGCTCTCGCCGCCGCAGGTGCGGGGCGCCTGGGCTGTAACTCGTGGGGCGGGCCGCGGGACTGTGCACTTCAGCCCGGCGAGTTTCCATGAGCTCCGGGCGAAGGGAATCCCGAGGTTTCCCGCAGACACCCAGCCGCCGCGCGGCGCGGGTCACCGGGAGTTCCTGCGGGTGTCCGCGGCTCCTTGAATCAGCTCAGTAAAACGACGGTCCCTTTGACCGCCCGCGCCCCGTTCCGTGCTGTGCCTGCAGCGGGACCGTCTCGTGTCCACCTCGCACTCCGGCGGCTCGGTGGAAGGCGCCCCTCCACCCCCCGACCCCCACCCCGAGATCATCCCGGGCGAGGGTGCGGGAGACCATTGACCAAGCTGCGGGGCCGGACACATGGCCGAACAGCCAGCCGCGCGGCCGGAGGCAAACTTTGCAGGGGAACCGCGCGGCCGGCGGGTTCTACTGTGAGCACCCCGAAAGGACAGCGTGTGGCGGGACACTTGCCATCCACCAAGTGTTCTTCACAGGGACCCCTTTCGGAGCTGTGCTCTTGAACTAGCAGCCCGGGCTTGCGGAGCCCGACGACGTGCCCCGGGTGGGTGGCCGTCGCGCGGCGCCTTCCCGCGTGGGTCCTGCGCTGGTCAGGCAGACAGAGCCGCTCAGCTCCCGCCCAGCCATCTTCCTCCTTCTATCCACCCCTCCCCGCCCCTCTCCCCCTCTCCCCGCCGCCTTTGGGTCCTCCCTTTTCTGTCGGGGGCGGGCGCTGGGGGGTGATTTTAAAAAATCAGAACTGTTGACATTTCTGGTCCCCGCGAGGATGAGGGCTGCGGTGACGGAGCGCGGAGGGGAACCCGCCGGCCGAGCGCCCCTCTCCGTGCGCGCGCCGGGGCAGCTCGGGGACGCCGACATCTAGGAGCTCCCGCCCCACAGGGTTCCCTCCTCCCGCTTCGAGAGGTGACTGGTTGGCGCGAAGCGATTGGCGACTCCGGGCGCGATCCCGGCAGCGGCTCCCCCGCGCTGCGCCGGGTGAATGGCCGCGGGCGGAGGATCGGGAGGCGCCGGGCGCAGACCAATCGCGGCCGCCGGTGGGAGTATTTGTTATTCACATGGAAGAGACTTGGCGCCGGCAGGGCCAGCTCAGCCCCCTCAGCCCCAAGACCAGCCACAAGTGCGGCTGCGACGCTCGCCTCACGCGGCGGCGGCGGCGGCGGCGCTGACATGGAGCTGCGGTCTCCCCGCCGGCTTCCTCACCGCGCCCTCTGCGGGGAGCAGGGTAAGACTCGCCGAGCGCAGAACCCGGACGAGAGGAGAGCAAGTGCCGAACCACAGGAAAAAGCCCCCACCCCAAACTCCCCCCAAACGCCGTGGTGGAGGAAAAAGGAGACCCCCCCCACCCCCACCACCTCCCCCAGCCCCGTCTTGAATTCCGCGTTCCGTGTTCTCCCAAACCGCCCGCTCAGTGTACAGCCAACCAGGTGCACCGCTGCTTCCCAGAATCACTTTAGTGATTTGCTTTTCCTGGGCACCGTCCATGGCCTTGCACCCCCGGAGTCTGGGAGAGAACGGGCGGGCGGAGGGGAAGGGAATGGGGGGCGAGGGAGAGCGGGCACCAGGGGGCGAGGGGCTGGCCGGGCATTGGAGCTTGATTGGGTGTCTGTTGATTTTACGTGGCAAAGAACCAGGCAGCCACCCTCTTGTCTTCCCATGATTACATTCCAGCGAAGAGGTTCAGAAAAGAGGGAGGCTTAGCTCGGGACTCCCAAGGCTCGGAGATGTGATCCCCCAAAAGTTTAGCTGGAGAACGGGAGCCTGAAGGGCGAGGGAAGGGGGCTGGCGCCCGGGTTGCTCTGCGGGCGCGCGGCGGCGGATTTCCAGGCGCCCTCCCTCGGCTGGCCTGCCCTGGGTGACCTCCCGGACCTGCCCTGGCGGAATCTGGACTTGCCCGCCGGGATGACGAGGTACCTCCGTGCTGCGAATCTAACTATCGGGAGGGATTTCCGAAGTTGGACATGCGTTGGGGTAACCCCGGTCTTCCTGAGCGTGGGACTGGGCGATGCATGTGAAACCAGCAGCTGGGAAGATGGGGGTCGCGGGAGAAGCCGGGCGGCGTGGGAGTTCTCGAGACCCCGCATCCCCGCACGCCTGCCTGGAGTTTGCGTTCTCCGAGTTGGCGCGGCTAGGCTGGAATTTCCGCGCCCCCCTTTTGTGGCTTTTGGGAAAACACTGGAGTTCCGCGTCCTGTTGGGGGCGGGGGTGGGGAGGCGGAATGGTCTCGAGTATCTGGAGTTTAAGAAGCAAAGGCAAATGCGTCGGGCAGCTCCTCCCAAGCACCTGCGGCCAGTCTGGCCCCAGTTGCGCGCGGATCCGCGCGGGGTGTGGGCGCTTGGGGCGGCCAGGTGCGGCGGGGCGGAGGCTGGATCCTCGCGCGTGCCTGGGGCGGCGCGGGCAGACCCCTGCGGCGCGGGAGAGGCGACAGCCACCAGGTACTTCTCCCAGGGCCCCGGGCTCTATTGGAGCCCGGGTTCAACAGCTGAAGGAACCCAGAAGAAAAAGGAAGATGCGGCTGGGAAGAGGGGAGCGGAGGCGGGGTGAGTGGCTGCGGGCTGAGAGAGAGGTAGAGGTAGAGAACCCGCTGAGCCGCGCAGGGAGCCAGCCCATCTGCTCTGCCAAATAGCTCGGAGATCCCTTGAGTTTCGTATAGTTGGCGAAAATATAATGGAATCACACACACACACACACACACACACACACACACACACACACGCACACACGCATAAAACCCGTCTGTCTCACGCGCTCCCTTAGTGCATATGAAATGCAGAGGGACGCGAGAGTCACTCAATTGCGCAAGACGGCACCCTCACGCTTCCTTGGAAAATTGTTTTCCCCGGGGCCCAAACTGCAGAGCCTGAGGTCAGAGGTGTCTGGGCGCCCGGGACGGCGGGGGTGAAAATAGACCTGTCCACCAGCTGCAGAAAACCAAACCTCGCAGTCCCCGAAGCGAGAAGCAAGTCGCCCTGGGAGGGCATGATGCCGCGTTTGCCATTTGGGGCGATCCTTTCCCACAGACTTGACGGCATGGGAGTCTCGCGAACACTCAAGAATATACTACTGTCTCCACCACTTACCCCGATTGAATACAAATCCTGCCGAAGGACAGAACTGGAAATCAGGGTTGGTAGTGGAGATACAAAAACACACACACAAAAAAAACATAAACGGGACAAATGCATTCCCATGATAGCATGTATTTTGCTTGAAAGAAAAAATAAAAAGAGAAAAAGAGCCACCAGCAGGTAGATCTTGGATAAACACTTGACTGTAATTTCTATTTTCCGTTATGAAATTGTTTGTCAATAATTGCAAATGGCTACAGAAACCACTTTAGCTTACCTTAGGCACTGGCTTGTGAATACAGCCTTGAAAGATCTCTGTAGGAGACAGAATCGGCTGAAACTCATTGCCTGGTTTTTGAAAGTGTGTGGTTTGATCATTGTGAAGAGAAAAAGCCACATTCATCAGGGAAAATGAAGTCAGATTTTTAAATGCAGTTTTCCCATTTCAGAGTCAACTACAGGTTGTATCATACATGAGATAAAGACAGAGAATTCTTGCTTTACAATCTGGGACTCAGGGAGAAAGAGCTGAGGGGAAGCTCTCCAGGACAGGATTTACCCAGAATAAAGAAAAAGATGCTGAGAACACAGTTCTTTTGTGTTATTTGGGCTTGATTTGTTCGATTTGATTTGTGTTAGCTAGTTTTGCCTGACCAGGCTCCCTTTGCAAATTATGGCTACTTGACTAATTCCAAAAACATCTAAATCCAAAAGGAATAGATAAAAGGAAGAGTTGAGCTTCAATGAGCTCAGGAGAAAGTTAGAGGTCTGCAGAGATGAGCTCCTTTGGAAGTTGGCTGGGCAGGTTGGAGCTGCTACAGGGCTTGTTTAATTGGTATTTATGCAGCAAGCAACCAGCTGACATTCATGTTGACAATCCAGTGCCAATCTCTGTGTAGGAATGTTCCATTGTCTTCAGGGCATGAGGCACAGAACACTGTACACATAGGCTTCTGGTAGCAATGATGCTTTTTTCCCCACATGCCTTTCCTACTGTCTTCCTCCTGTAGTTCCAATGCCCAACATGAAGAGCACCTTGCTTTAGTCTGGGGAGTGGAGTTGCTCTGTTCCGGTGTCTTAAAAAGAAGGTGCTGCCTGAATTTATCTCTTAACTGGACTCAGCTTAGACCTGGACCATCTCCATGCCTGTTGAATAGGCTGGCTTTCCAAGGTTCAGGAAACTGTTTTCTTGTCCAGCCGGATTGGACATCACCAGATTCACACATGCACTTTGCTCAGGAGAAACTAGTCACTCCATGTTGTTCCAGGAGAGGATGTGAACAGAGAGCCCCTGGGTCATATTGGTTCCATCCTAACAACGGGTTTTCTGTCTGCTAGGAATTTAGATCCCTCCCTTCCCCTTCCTCCCTTTCTTCCTCCCTCCCTTCCTTCCTTCCTTCCTCCCTTCCTTCCTTCCTTCCTTCCTTCCTTCCTTCCTTCCTTCCTTCCTTCCTTCCTTCCTTCCTTCGCTCAGAGAGGTGTTTTCTTTGATTTTCATATCTACTTGGTGCTTTGACAAGTGGTGACGAACTCCCTGACTGACTATGGCCCTTGAACGTGATGCACTCTGATGCCAGGACCTGCCTCCTGAAGGGCTGTCACTGTTGGAGTGATTCAGGGGCACTGCTGAGAGGCTCCTGATAATTCCCAGCTTTGCTTGTTACATTGCCAGTCTTTCCCATTATTAGAGACATTTCTTTGGTAAAGGAATTATGGCTCTCCTGGAAATTATCTTATAAATGCAGATGTTCCAGCTGGGGGATGACAGTAATGCATCTTCAGGTTCTGATACCTGTTAATGAATCTACTCACTCCTTGGGGAGGGCTAATGTAATGAGGGAACCAGGTCTTAAGATTGTGACCTGTAGGACACATCAGCACTGAGGCAGGGAGGACAGCCAGGTCTGGGGGAGGAGGGAGCAGGTGGGCAGAAGAGGGAAGACGTAGGACAGGCCCAAGAAGGGTACATGGAGATTATTGAGCACCGGTGTTGCAGTTTCATACTTTTCCAGATGAGGTTATGCCTAAAGATAGAATCTGCTGGCTGTTTGTTGGCTAACTTTTCCAGTGGTAATGACCCCGAGTGGTAGAAGCTCTGCATTATATCCTGCATACAACTTAGGAAGGTTTCCGATTGTCCTCTTCTCACTGCAGAAGAATATCTGGCCACCACTTGCTTCAGAATAGCCCTTTGGATGGTCCAAGTGTCCGTGATCTTCAGTCACCCAGGTCAGATATTCCGCTTCCATGGACTTTTCCTCATGTGTCCTCCTTTCCAGCTTTCCTTCTATTTCCTTCGATTTCTGGGACACATGAATTACTAAGATCTGATCAGCCCTGAGTGTGATGGGAAAGTGGTTTTTTTCAGGTCTTCTAAGCACAGTACTCCAGCAAAATATTTGAGTTCTAGGACTGATTATTAAACTAATAATATCCCTGTACGTTCTTATCATACTGGCAATTTATAACGTGCCTTTGCGTACATTATATCATTTCATTTCACAACCTGGGGAGGTGGCCAGGAATCATTCCTCAGTTTAGAAACAAAAAAACTGATCCTGGGTTAGGTGACTTGCCTGATGTCATATGGTGAATGCTGGGGGAAGTGAGATTAGAATCAGGGACTTCTCGGACCACAGGCGGCCACCCTCACAGTCCCTATGATCTAATCAGGGTTAGCTTGATATCCATCATGGTGTCCTGCACCCAAGGGATGTGGAGTAAGGGAAAGAACGTAGTATTGGCTTGTCGGGAAAGTCATGGCGTATTTTTCTGCTTTTCAATGCAAAAATGCGTCATGACTTTCCCGACGACCCAACAGCAGCAGTTCCACATTTGAATTCTGGCTCAAGATTTTAGACACATTCATATAAACGTTCTGTTTTTCGGTTTCTTGTACCTCAAATAGGGGCGATGATACCACCACATAGGTGTATTTTGTGAAGGAAATGAGATAATATGTGTGAGGTTCTTGGTAGACTGTAGGCATTCAATAAATGTGGGATTTACCCCCTGTCTCTCTTCTTATATGATGCGTACTATAAAAGTGTCTTCTGATTACTTTAAATATGATCTTTTTATGCAATAGCTGTGTTATTGAAAAAAAAATCGGGCAAATTGAATTCCGCTAAATCAGATTGCATTTTAAATGCACAGGGGAGTTAGCTATTTAAAGGAAATCTGTAGTGAATTCTTTTGTGATGCACATCATCACTTTGTAATTTATCTGTTTAGTAAGTTGAACTTTTCATGTATCAGGTTTTCTTAATATGGGACTTGCTTGTACAGAAGAGCTGTCCTAACCTTCTCTCACTGATGGGAAAAAGTCGCTCAGCTTACAAACAACATCAGTTATTGTGTTCATTTGGCAAAGCTTTGCTCTAGTGTTTGAGCATAATCTCAAATTCCCTTATTATTAAATAATAGAATCTCAGAACGGGAAGCCAGAAGATACCTTAGGCCTCACACGGCCCATTTCGTTTCTCAGATGAGCAAATGGGAGCACACAGAGGTAATGTGACATGTTTAGTGTCGCCAACCAGTGGCTGTCAGGCAAGGATCCCATTCCAGGCCTCCGCTGCCAGGGGCGGGCTCTGTCTGACCTACCCTCACCCTGCTCCCACCAAGAGTCCAGGGCCAGGTGCACATGTTTCCAAATAGGAGATAATAGACGAATCTGATGCATTTTCTGAAACAACCCAAACGAGCGTGCGGCACGTGTGGGCAGTTTTAAGGGAAAACTGCTGGATTTGCAATTTTGTGAGTTGATGACAATATTCAGCTTAACCTTTGTGTTAAAGAGCTGAATGGAATCCAGCATAGGGATGCTGTTTGGCCTTTCTACAGGAAAAAAAAATATGACAGTTTTTGAATAATGGTATTCTTCTGTAAGGATTTTACCATATCATGTCTTAAAAGCACAGTCGGGGAGCCACAGACTCAAGTTCCAACGTGTATGTGGAAGTGTCTGCTCCCCAGCAGACCCAGGCCAGCAAGACTGTTAAGTGCTAATGAGAAATGATGTGTCATTTACATAGAATAGGCTGGGAGGGAGTAAACAGGAAGGGCTCCCCAGGGCTTAGGCTAATAGTTAAGCCTCCTCCAAGGTGGAGAAGTCCCTCCTGTGGGCGCAGAAACAGTGCCAGGCAGCTGCTCCCCTCAGAGGTCGATTTCAGGTGCGCAGACCCCTCACCTTCTTGAAGAAGTCCCTCAGCACAGATGAGGTTTGTACCAAATCCCAGAGGAAGTTCAGTTTGAGAGAAAAACTGTTTTATTTCAAATCAAGCACAAAAGGGAAAGCGAGCTACTGGGTTCTCTAGCCCCCAAAAGGTTCTTGTTTCTTTAAAACTCATCAACTCCAACTAGGATGAGTTTAGATGAAAGCTCCTAAGAATTGCGTGAGAGCTAGGTGAAACAACGTAGGATTATACAATGAATTCGAGTTTATATAGTTTTCTACACACTTTCAAATATATTTTCCTTAGAATTTAAAAGAGAAACAATCTTCCTGTTGTCAAATCTGTGATTTTTATGACAGTGTACCAGATGTTGAAATAACCTCAATATTCCATTATTTTTATAAGTAGCTCTGATTTTAATTTTAAAGTGACAGAGTTCAGTGACAACCTCACTAACTGGGCAAGGATGGAGAAAGTTGCTTTAGTGGAAAATGAGCTGCAGACTAGATCAGCAATGGTAACTCCTGTTTACTGAGCTCTTAACCTGTGCCAGGCACTGTGCCATCTGTGTGTGCTGTGTGGCAGGTTCTGTCACCCCGTCACAGGCAAGAAAAGCACGCTTTAGAGAGGTGATGAGCCACTGGTTCTATGTTGCAAAGGAGGAGGGTATTTAAGCAAAAATTCAAGTGAGCTGCCTAAGAAATAATAACCAAAACGAACCTCTCGTTTTTTATTTAAGGGCACCCTTCCACTAAACACAGCTAATTCCTGTCTCACTGTTATTTAGCGCCCAACCTTTCCTTAGCGTAAAGCTCTAAACAGACCTTTGAGATGTGAAAGAGACTAAAAATGATTGCAAATGTGAATACTTTGCAAAGAACCTCCATTTTATTACTTCTAGGACCGTACAGCAAGTAGGTAAGGATGATATGCTATTAATGGATGGGCCATCTTTATGTTCTATAATTGAAAACTGTTGGTTCTCTGAAGTGTTTTAAATACTTGGGAGGTGACTCCGTGAAGTGAAGAAAGGCTGGTCTTTGGAGAACAACAGGTCCCCTTGCTTCTGCCATACACATTCCTCCTCCACGTATCTGTTTATTTTGTGCTCTGTCAGGACGGTTATGCGAAGGGTCAGCCTAGCCGTGTGGACCTGGATTGAAGTTCTGAATTAGTGGTCAGAGTTAATGCAGTTTCACTGTCTTATAACTGGTCTTCCTGGGGAAACTGTAAAACACAATCCTACTCTCCTTAGTGGGTGGTCGGTGTAATTTATGGTCCGTCACTTAGATGGTTTCATCCAGAAAGTCAAGTTGACTTTCTAAACGTTTCCTTTTGCGGAATGTCTGAGGGTAGGCTGTTGTTGAGTGAAATATTTGTTTTTCTGAAGGAGAAGCAGCTGCCAGGAGAATTGAGTGTGAGGGAATATCAGTCACATGGTGAGAAAAGTCAGGAGAGGACTAAGTATCTTGGGGCAGAAGAGAGGTGCTCAGGGCTTAGCATGTGCAGGGACTGCTTGTCACTGGTGGAATGGAATTATCTGAGCAGAGGGGGCCATTGGCTGCGTCTCTGAGTGTCCTTCAGGTGAATGTTTGGAATTCAGGGCAATGAGCTACGGCGAGCCCCCTGTTGTAATCTGAAAGTGAAAAACGTGCAGCTTCCTCTGAAGGCTCTTGAACATATGTTCAGTTGTCCTCTAGGGAGGCACCATCCTTCCCTTTGGGACAGGGAGGGCGGGATGAAAATTTCATGAACTGGAAACTGCACAAGTGAATGGAAAATAAAAGCAGATGTTGGTTGGCTAGGGCAGAAGAAAATTGTCTAAATTTCAGGTTTCAAATTCATAGTATATATATTAGAAATGAGCATTAGATTAACCTTCCTGCCAAAATAAGTTGATGTGTTGTTTCTCTTAATTATGTGTGTGTTTCAAATATAAGATTCCCTTATGTTAAGTCAGTTCTTGGTTTCAGTTAAAGCTCCTCAAAAGCCCTTTGAAAGAACTTCATAGAGTTCTTTAAGAGCGAAGGTCCTAGAATAAACTTTTTCTATAGATGTGCTTGTAGACGTTTTCGCTCTAGGTTATTTCCAGCCTTGATGAAATAACTGTTTTCCCCACTGAGTCAGACAAAATTAAGAAGCTCTTCAATTGATTTTCAGCTTTGATTCGCTCCTGGTGATAGTAGGGTCAAGGAGTGTTTACTTCAGAACTGTAAGCACACCCATTGCCTCCACCCCGACGAATTTAACAGGAAACTCTGACAATGGTAATAGGAATATCTTCACATATAACCCTCCCTGTGTGTTTAATTTTCAAGTCCTTGTTTTGTTAGAGAACAATAAGATAATGTATATGAAGTAGCTGACATTCTCTGTAAAATCTTTTCACAAGCTATGAAACTTAGACATTTTGCGCTCGTTGGGTGGATGTCTTGTTTTTTTGTTTGTTTTTTTTTTGGTTATTGAATAATCACTTTTTTTCCTACTGGGAAATCTGAGGCACCAAAAAAAGTCATTAACAGATGACTGGCTTGTTGAATACATCACAGAAAATAACCTTTCATTATGATTTTGTGGACAAGTTTATTTTATTTTTTTATTATTATTTTCTTTTTTTTCTGTTTTGAGAGGTAGAGAAGCAAAGATTTTTATTGAAGTGAAAGTTCAGCTCTCTTATGAGAGGGGGTACCCAAAACTGGGATGCCCCTGTGGACAAAATTTAAATGCTAAATTCAGAGAGCTCTAAAAAGTACAAACAGGTTTGAATAGAAATAATTCCATCAATCACAGGATCTTTACCTTCACAGAAATTTGATTTATTGAAATAAACTGCTAAATAAAAATACTTTCTGGCTTGGGAGAGTCATCCTAGTTTCTGATACTTTTCTGTTTTCCTTGCTCCCAAAATGTCATCAATCTCTCTGTTTAGATGCTGTGCGGCCAGGTGTTCAGAATCATAGGGGGACAAAAAGAATTAGCTTCTTGCTGAATAGAGGAAATTAAGCAAAAAAATAAGAAAAAAAAAAGAAAAAAAAAGAGTTGGTGTAAACAGGGTTTAAAAATACGAAAAATGTAGACCCATTGACCTGAACCCTTTTTTCCCTTCCTCCTGCCTCCAGGAATAATTCTGCTTCAGGGCTGACTTCAAGGATGTGAATTGTTGACCTCATCCCAACATCAGAACCTCAGCTGTTATTCTAACTTTTGCACCATTCCAGGCAAGTTTTCCCCACTGAGAAAACTTGAAATAAAATTGAACCTTAAGGGTCTGATGGAAATTCACTGTGACATTCAAATCAAGAAAACTTGCTGAACCCCAACAGAGCCTTTTCCACATGGGCCCTGATGGTAGCCTCCAGAAGGTACAGCCTCAGGTGGTCTTCCTTCTTCTGTGGCAAGAATAAACTTTGGGTCTTGGATTGCAACCCCACCCGTGGAGAAAATGGTATGCGAGGGAAAGCGATCAGCTTCCTGCCCTTGTTTCTTCCTCCTGACCGCCAAGTTCTACTGGATCCTCACAATGATGCAAAGAACTCACAGCCAGGAGTATGCCCATTCCATACGAGTGGACGGGGACATCATTCTGGGGGGTCTTTTCCCCGTCCACGCAAAGGGAGAGAGAGGGGTGCCTTGTGGGGAGCTGAAGAAGGAAAAGGGGATCCACAGACTGGAGGCCATGCTTTATGCAATTGACCAGATTAATAAGGACCCTGATCTCCTCTCCAATATCACTCTGGGTGTCCGGATCCTTGACACGTGCTCCAGGGACACCTATGCTCTGGAGCAGTCGCTAACGTTCGTGCAAGCCTTGATTGAGAAGGACGCTTCCGACGTGAAGTGTGCCAATGGAGACCCGCCCATTTTCACCAAGCCTGACAAGATTTCTGGAGTCATAGGTGCTGCAGCAAGCTCTGTGTCCATCATGGTTGCTAACATTTTAAGACTTTTTAAGGTAGGTAAAGGCATCGTCTTTTGGACCATTGCGAAAGGATAATAAATTGTTCTGACTCCAATTGTAGGGTTAGGAAGAAAGTGAAGATGGTGGAGAGGCTCATAGAGTTACCAGGTTCCTCAGCTAGAAGATTCTGTGTCTGGGTTTCTACATGGGTTCATTTAGTTCCATTATTTGCAATTCATTGGATTAATTGTGACTTTTTATTCCCCCCTGAACATGTAGAAAGGTGGTCATTTCTGTGACATGTGGAGGGCTCAATATCCTAGAATAGCCTCTTTACTGAGGCTCATTTTAAATCACAGCAAGGACTTTTAGAGTATAATGAACCCCTTGCACATTTATCATATAAAACACCTCTATGGTATTTGAGGTATGAGATAATTTAGTTGGTGAAACTTCTTTAAAGTGGGATGCTCTGTTATGACAAAAGTTTCTGTGTGAAGAAACAGTATTTATTACTAATGTGTAGATGAGTGTGACACGCTGGATATGAGATGGCCATAACATTGTCAGGTTGGTTATACTACAATAGAGCAGAAGCTCATTAATTCAGACCGCTGTGATGCAGATTTGGAATAATTATATATAATTCTTATTGAGTTAAAAGTTCAAGTTTGTAGGATAACTCAAGACTTTTTGATTTAGATTTCTACTCAGATGATCTATTACCTGTAGACTACATTTACATATTGGATACAGTTGGCAAAATGCAATAATATACGTAACAGCACTTTGAAAGTATAAAGTGCCACAAATATGGCTATCGTCGCTCACCATCTTTCATTAACTTTCTCATTTTATTTATTAATATCCATTACATCGTCTTTTGTAATGACATAATTTTTTTAATTGGCAATACTTTTCACTCTGATTTCTTACTCAATGGGACATGACTTTTCCAACTTATTCTGAATTAATGAGGCTTTGTTTTATATTATGAGACAATGTTCCAATGCATATTCGATCTAAAAATATTAAAAGAATATGGATAAGTTGGACAGGCGACAGATCTAGTGACAAAAACAAAGTGATGGAAAACTTCACAAAAAAGATACATGGAATCGAATCACAGGCTTTCTGGTTTGGAAGATACCTTGGGGGACCATCTAGTCTGGTTCACTTCAAATGCTGGCATTCTCTCTGTAAACGCAACCCCCCCCCCCCCCCCCCCCCCCCCGCAAGTGGCTTTCCAGCTTCTCTATGAATTCCCTTAGTTTACGAGAGAGTGCTAAGAGGCAGCTTAGTGACTGTTGTCAGATGGATGAAATTTTCTCGAATGAGGGTGCTGCTGAGCAGAAGCAGCTCTCTGTGTCTAAGGAGTTCCAAAGAGGCACAAACAGGCTTCAGGGAGTTCCAGAGACATGGAGCAGGACATCAGGAAGAGCCTCATGGCAGTGAGGAGAACACAAGATGAAAGCAGGCAGCCAAATGCTCTAAGTCTCCAGCTCTGGGAACTTTCAAGGGAAACTGGAAAGTTGTTAATCATTTTTCTTATGCAGGCTGACCTCTTGCCTGGAGGCGAGATGCGGAACCAGGATTCTATAGGTTTTCCCCACATCCTAGGATCTAGGATTTCTCCCGGCAGTTTTCCATTCTGAGCCGCGTGGCATTTTCTGCTGGGGGTGCTGTCCGGCTCCAGCCACTTTCCCAATTCCCTTCCCTCCCCTCCAACTTGACCCCCCCCCCCCTTCACCAAAGCATCTCTTTTCTGATCTTAACTCAGCAGCCGTGGCCCAACAACACCCACTTTTAGAGAGGAGGAGACCTTCATGAGGCTCTTGTGCGTCCCCTCTCTTCTCCTCCTCTTGTACATTAATTCTGGTTCCCATCAACCCCACTGTCTCCTTCCTGTAGCCTGGTGCCGACAGTAGGCAAGGATTTGAGGAGTGGGGTAGAAGTGACAAGTGCTTATTTGAGATTCTCAAAGCTTGTTTACATTCATTTTGCCACAGAATCAGCTTGTCTGTAAAATGGGGACATTATCATTCCGTTAGGTTGTTGGATGGATTCAATGAGAAAATGCAGCTGAAGGGTTCCACCCAGACCTAGCCATGACCTTGGCCTCCCTGGCCTGTCAAAGGGAACCTGGGAACCTGTTTCGGCCACCTGAAGGGCAGGGTTTGTTTTTATGCAGTCGGACCTGGCTTCTTTTTACTCTGTTCTTTCCTCATTGACTGGCCAGTTCTCTCCTTATTCTCTTGGGTCATCCTGGATGGGCCTTATCTAACCAGGTGGGAGAATCACCACTGACTCTTTGGGCAGAGTCCAAAAGTGCAGGCCAACTCCTGGGGCGGTGACCAGCACAGAAAGGGGCTGCCCTTGCCACCCTTGACCAAAACACCAGGAGTGGGGGACTTTCAGCCTGGAGGGGGTGTTGGTTACGGTGGACGTCATAACTAAGATCAGTACCCTGGCATGGAGGGAGCATTTAATATATGGAAGCGAATGTATTTATTAACCAAAATACCAGCGCTTGAAAAATTTGTGTCTTTCAAAAGTAAGTGAGAGGAGACGGGTGCTCAGCCCGTCTTCCAGCTGAACCTGGAGCCACATGATGCGAATCTGATAATTACAACTGATTGTTCTGCTACTTTCATTTACTTTGATGATGTATGTCTGTGAGACCTCCAGCCAGCACTTCACAAGGATATTAATTATGAAATGATTATGGCCACTCTTGGAATAGAAAATGTTTCTCTTTATGTAAGACTATATCCTATTTAAACACATATGCCAGGACTGACATGAAATAGTAGAATACTTATCAAAGGGATAATTAGCAAATTAATGCACTAGGGATTGGCTTACAGTTCCATTTTGAAAAATAATAATTTGATTAAGCCAAATTCTGTGACTTGAATAAAGGTAAACATTTAGGACAGTTTTATGGAGCTTGGGTCCCTCCAGGACAGTGTAAGACCCATAGAATTTAAAAAGATGCATGGACATAAATATATTGCCACTTACTCCTGAATTAATGGAGTTAATGAAAGTAGAGCATTTTGGTTTGAAAACATACAAAATATTAACCTTGACCATAAGGGATGTAAGTAAGGTCTTGATTAATGAATTTACTCACTGTCCTGCTCAACAATAAACATTAGTTGGGGATCTTAGAGTATAGCTGGGACCTGTTTAAAACTGTATAGAAAACATTTGGGCTAAAATTGGAAGTAGTTTCCAAATTTCTCATTTCTCTTTTTTTGGACAGTCCTGGTAAAGCCATGTCGTATCTGCCTGGGCTAAGTTGTGAAGGACACAAAGTCTTCCAGGATGCCCCATCTTCCTCGTCCTTCGATCTTGCCCCTCCTGTGCCCCTCACCTGTCCTTATATACCTTTACGTTCTCCTAATTGAATCCTGGTTTCAGGGAAGGAGCTATGTTATCAGTCATCTGCGTATACTATGTCGGTGTTTAAGTCAGAGGAGGATTGTATTTTCTGCAGGGTCACTAACTGTGGAATGAAATGACTTGTCTTTGTAAAGGGGTTGCAGGCACCTCTGTGTGTGTGTCTGTGTGTGTGTGTGTCTGTGTGTGTTCATTTAGCTACCCAGAGACTGCACCTCCCTGGGGACAGCCTCCTCTTCCTGGGAGTACAGCTGGCCCTGCTCATCTCTAGAGGGGAGGGGTGTTGTCCTATCTTTGTTTTTCTTCTTATCAAAGCTCAGAGGCAAATGAGAAAATCAGCCCCTGTAACTTCAGAGGAGAGTTGTACCGGGGGCTGGAGCCTGACACCACCTGACACCACCTTCCCTGCAGTCCGGGCCCCTGGGACACTGAATGCTCTCCTCATGTCTCAGGGGTGGGTCAAGTACCTGCCTCCTCACACTCTCCCGGGGAACCATTTTTACTGATTGAAGTGCCTCATATTTCTTAGGTATGTTGGGAGTGAAAACAAGTTGGAGAGTTACAGAACAAGACTTTAATGATCTGAAGTTTTTAGAGGCACTATTGTGTCTTAACGCGCGCGCGCGCACACACACACACACACACACACACACACACACACACACCATATACAAGTTAACATGGGGGCAGAGTGGTCACCTAGGCAATTGTTTAATCCCTATAGCAAGTTAATGGTTTTAGGCAATAGTAGTATCAATTAGGATAATGTGACATGTCAATGCAGAAAAGCAAACCCAGAACTGCTCCATCCTCCATAAAGGTGACAATGCCAGCTTGGTGGCTCCTGTATTGCAGAAACTGAAGAAAAGAGGGGTCCAGCTCTCAGCTAGAGATTGTGGAGCTTGAAAAGAATTAAAGAAGAATGAGAGGGCTTTTTGGAAGTGTTGACTGGGGAGCCCATAATTTAAGTGTTTTATAAAGCAGTCTCAATGAATTTGTATATGTTTTATAAAGAGCTCCGATTTTTTTCTTTCCCTTTTCTAGAACATTTCCACCCCTCTCCTTTAAGTTAGAGTAAATCTGTTTCTCAAAACACTAATCATATGTCTTACTTTGAGCAAAGATAGAACATTCTGAGTTAAAAATAGCACAGTGATGCTTGCAGGTAATGCACAGTAATGTCCACATAGATGCATTGGGGTTATAAAAGGGCTGTGTCAGATATAATTGCTCTCTCATGTGTTTCCGCTTAACTTTACCTAGAGGGTTAACTTTCTACTCTTAAAGGATAGGGGTTAGATAGTCTGTAGTGTATACTTCCCAGAGTAATCAAATGAGACATGTAAATAGAAATCCACCTGTGGGTGGGCTAGTAATTTCTTCCCATTTGGAAGTGTCTGGTTGTAAATGGCTAAAATTGACCTTCATGTTAAGTAAATGGAAGTTCTGTGAGGCATCCTGTTACCCTGGAAGTCTTTGCCTACCCAGCTATGTTTATGAAGATATATTTTCTTCCAAGAGACTCCACTAATTGTAGCAACCACTTCCAGAAAGCCAAGAGTTTTGTGAGTTATTTAGTGCATACAATGGGCTTTATTAACTGTAAACTTTGACAAGATAGATCTGCCATTTCCGGGCTCATCTAATTGGATAGACGGATAAATGAGCCTAGTTAATAAACTTAGCAGGAGGTAACATTTGATGTTAAATCTTATTTGATGGTAAATAGATGATGGAAAGTTGAAAGATAGACTCCTTCAGTCTATTCTTTGCTACTGTAGCAAGCTCTAATTTATATGTAAAGAGCCCACTCACCTCAGATGAGAGATGATGGTTATTCTTTCTTATGGTGGCCCTAAGTGGGGGTAGTGGGAGAAATAGGCACTGCCCATGGTTATCAGCACTTAAACGCACAGCCATTTTATATATATAATCTATATGGCAGATTTGGTAATGTCACTGCCCTTCTTAAAACTCTAATGCCTAACACTACCTCCAGGACGAAGGTCCATCCATCTCCACTTTGGGAAATCTTTTCTCACTTCTCTTGACTGATTAAGTTTCTTTGTTAATGTTACAAAACTTTACGAGAGCAGAATGATATCCATAATATCCATGAGGCTTGTATATCTTGTTTGTTGTTTTATTTCTAGCACTTAGCATGGACCTGTCTGGAAATCCAATAAATGTTTGCTAAATGAATGAATGAATGAAT
>NW_017731447.1:4580302-4593724 GCF_001890085.2 Hipposideros armiger
TACACAACACACAATTTAATAATAGATATGTGTCTTATGACTTTCATTTCCATGTAATAATATATCTGGGAGAAATTTCCACATTGGTTAATATATATCTACCCCAGTAATTCTCATTCCTGGCTGCATGTTAGCATCACCTGGACGGCTTTTATTTATTTATTTATTTATTTATTTATTTATTTATTTATTTATTTATTTATTTATTTATTTATTTATTTATTTATAGCTGAGCCATTCTGCCACTGTTAGCTGCTCAGCAGCAGCTGAGCTTGAGCCAGGAATCAAACTGCTGTTGCTCAGAGCTCACACTCTTGAGTGAGCTCTTAATCAACTGAGCCACTCAGCCGGCCCTCTCTGGATGGCTTTTAAAAAAAATCTGGATGCCCAAACTCTATCCCAGACCAACCAGGTGATTCTGGTATTTGTCCAAGATTGAGAACTATAAAACCTTTTTTTAGACAGTTGCTTGGTTTTTATTATATGAATAGGCCTTAATTTATTTAATAAATCCCTTACTGATAGGTTACTTCCCTTTCAGTTCTTAAGATCATTTATCATTTGAAAAAAGTGGAAACAATGCTAGAGGCTCATTCGAACACTATTAGCTCTAGAGTGAATTTTGGTATCACACAGCCCCTTCTTGGACCAGCAAAGGGGATGAATTAGTGAATTACCGAAAACACCTTACTCCAACTTACTCAAGGCAGACCCCAACTGCGCCCAGCACAGGCCATGGCTCTTCATGACTTGTGGTAACTTAGCATCAGCGTAGCGATTATATGCTCAGTCTGCTAAAGGAGCGTTGTGGCTCTTGTTGGGCGGAGCAGATTTTTTTTTTTTAAAGATTTTTATTGGGGAATTGGGGCATGGGAACTGTGCTGGGGAATTGGGGGAAGGGGAACAGACAAGTTGCTGTCGTTTTGTTCTTCAGTCTAGTTGTGGAGGACGTTGCTTCACTGGCCCAAGTTGGCACCATCATTGCGCTCTTCCCGGGTGAGGCATATCAGTCGCCGGCTTCTGCACGGCCGCTCACTGCGGCTGCTGGCTATACACGGTAGCCCATGGCAACCCACTGCCACAGGGGCTGCAGCCTCTGCTGTCGCCGGTGACTCACAGCAGCCCAGCTCCAGGTTGAGCTGTTGTGCAGCATCTTAGCTGTAGAGGGCAGTGTCACTGGCCCTCATATGTGGGATCCGAACCAGGGCCCTCTGGCATCCCAAGCCAGTTCTTAACCAATGCACTGCCACTCGGCCGGCCCCGGAGCAGATTTTTAACTTGCTTAATCTAAGTTGAATCTTTCTTAGTTTTCTTTTCCCTAGCCTTTCAAGGTTTGAAATCCTGGGAAGATTTACAATCTGCAGGCTGCAACCTAGCTCCCACCCAGTAGTTCTTTAACTTTAGCGTGTATCAAAAATCACCCAGAGGGCTTCTTAAAACCCACATTGCTGAGCTCACCTTCAGAGTTTCTGAGTCAGTAGGTCTGGGTTGGGGTCTGGGTCTTTGCATTTCTAACAGTTCCCCGGTGATGCTGAGGCTGCTATTTTGCAGAACACACTTTGAGAACCACTGCTCCATACACATCGCTTGCTGGCTGACTTAGCAAATCAAAGGACACAAAACAGAAATGAGACTAAACAAGGTTCTGTCTGGAGGCGGCCTTTTTTCTTTTGACTCAGGCCTGGTTGGATTTCTGTTGGTATTGGTCATAATCACAGCAGCTGCTGTATGAATCTATTTTTAATTGTGTGCCCTTTTGGAAGTTGTGTTTCTTAGTAAATAATGCATAGCTCAGGAGTAATGGTCAGCGTAATGGTTACCTGAGCACCGTGTCTAAAGCAGGGTCACTCAGATGACCACTTTTATTCATTTTCACTCCCTGTGACAGCACAGCAGATGGATTTAAGAAACGTAGACTGTAAGATAACACATTAACTGGGAATTGAGAACAGTGAGAGACGAAAGAGGCTATGATTTGTCTCAGCTCCCAGCAATTTGTCTTCAAAAACCATGACAGCTACCTCCTGATTTCCATTATGCAATGAGATTGCAAATAGCATTCCACAGCAGCCTTAATCAATAGAGGGTCGCAAGAGGCCCTGCGCGCCCCACAGTGGGGAACGGAGGGCTCATTTCCCCATTTAATTGATAGAACGCGCTCTCTGGCAAAAGAGAGACGTCTCTTTTAGCTGTAATTATGGATTTTCCCTATCTCCAAGCACTCTTAATATCATAAAAATATACATGTTATCTCTGTATTTTAAATACGTAATGAGCACCAGGCTGGTGGGGTGGGAAGGGGTCCAGGTCAAGCTTTGTCCAAAGCCACCTTTATCTGTTTCTAGCAGGCAGCCAATCTCTGCTGCTTACCCATTGGGCCCACCGAGCTCATACAATGTGTGCTCATTTTGGCCATTAGTTTCCTAGACACTCCCAGCTCCCTCTGCGCTTGGGGAGGCTGGGTTCCTTGGCATAATTTGCCCCAGATCTACTGGCTAGGCCCAGCTTTGGAGGAGTCAGAGACACTGGGCTCCCTTAGGATGTGAGGATGGTGACATATTTTTGCTCCAGCATCTCATCCTTGCTTCCTTTCACGTGGATGGATTATGAATGCTAGCTTTGACACGTGCACGTGCTATTTCTTACACTTTAAGTACACATTGTGACAATTCTATATATTAGAGTTGTCAGAGTGATTTATCTCAGCTCTGAGAATGTTTGCATTTATATTGTTTAAAGAACAAATGGCATATTATACCTATGCAGATTTGTTGTATAGATACTTGTGGCCTATAGATATTTATCATCAGGTGCTGTCTCTTCAAATTATAGGTTATTATATTGTACTTATCCAGTGGTGCTGATACCCTTTTGAGTAAAACAGATTAATATGAATTCTACGAAATAGGTCAAGCTCTGTAGTTAGATTTGCTTTCAGATTGTGATGCAATGCTTATTAGCTGTATTCCCTTCATCAAGCTAGTTAATCTCTCTAAATCTTATCTTTCTGGCTGGCCGAGTGGCTCAGTTGGTTAAGAGCTCACTGAAGAGTGCGAGCTCTGAGCAACAGGGTTGCCGGTTCGATTCCTAGCCTGAGCTGAGCTGCTGCTGAGCTGCCAACAGGTGGCAGGATGGTTCAGCTAAAAAAACAAACAAACTTAGCTTTCTTATTTGTAAAGAGTAGACAATAATGGTACCTCCTTCATAAGGTTTAAAGTAAAGATATATATTGGGTCATTGGAAAAGTCATGATGCATTTTTGCAACGAAAAACAGAAAAATATGTCATGACTTTTCCGATGATCCAATAAGATAAAGAGTATAGAGTCCTAAGCAGGATTCCTGGCACACAGCACCATAAGTGATAGCTCTGATGAAAGAGAATGAGGAGGAAGATACTGACAGCTACTATCCATAGGATATTCATTTTGAATATCCCATTTCTCAACCATTCATACCGACTTGCCTTATTTTGTGAACAAAGGCAGGTTAGCATCAAAAGTGTAGTCATGGACCAAAAAAACAGCATAATTGATAGGTCCAAATAGGCTCTGGCATGGAGCAAGGGTATCTTGTTTGCCTGAAGGCCAAATAGGAGATGGGACCTCACCAGCAGCCTATGCTCCAGCCAACTGGGCTAAGGAAGTTGGGTTTGGAAGTCTTCCAGACCCATGTGTTAGGTGGGAAGAGAGTTTTATTTAATGAACACAGAAACCAAGGGGAAGATTAGACGACTCAAAGATAAGCTGTACTACGTTTTAATATTGTTCCAGTACCCAAACAGAAGTGCCACTCAAATTCAGTTTTGAAAGAAAAACAAAAAAACAAATTCTTTCTTTTGGAATTTTTCCTAATACCCCCAGTCTGCTGGTATAAGAGGTGGAGCTGTGGTTGAGGATAAGCAGCTAACTAACCCCAGGTGTAGATGGCAGCTTGTAAGCCTGTCTTTTGGGTTGGAGTTTCCTTCCCTCCTATCCCCCCTTTTTTTGCGATGCTTGGTACAAGGACCCGACATAGACAGAAACACAGGTCCACTCTGGACAAAGAATAATACCCTTTTATTGCAGGAATAATTTTGCTTTCTCTCAGCAATGGACCACATAACACATCTCTATCACTTTCTGATACAGATGTCAGAAATGTAAACACCAGAAGAATTCACAAGTATTTTCTCCAGAAGTCACATTCATTTTTGGACAACCAGAAACATAGTGGAACAAAATATATTCAACTTTGACTCACACTATGACCTACCTATCTTGCTCCACCTGTTCATAATGTGAATAATTCAGTTCAACACATATCAATTATGCCCTGGTAAATTTTCATTTTAATCAAACATGGATAATGTGCTTAAATGTTAAAGGGCTTCACAGAGAAAGAGAAATGATATTTTCACAATGTGGTATTCTGTGGTCTTATTAGGAAGTACTGAATCCTATCAGGGTGTTGTGAGATACTGCTGAATAGTTCTTGGTATAGTTCTTTAAACTCAGGAAATGCTAAATCTGTTTTTGTTTTTTTTTTTTACCAAGAGAAGCAGAATAAGGTGAAGAAATGCCAGCATATTATCCACTTATTTGCCGTCTTTACTTAACAGGTGAAACAGGTAATAATCAATCCCCCAGCAGGTATTTATTCGGTATCCCGTAATTATATGCATCGTGTTTCACACTCTAGGGGATAACTATGAAAGAAGCAGAAGATTCTAAGGTGATTGCTTAGAATCTAGTCGGGGAGAAGCCACTAACTCATAAAAAACAACAGTGAACAATGTAAAACGATGTAACAAGGGCTGTAATGTGGTTGAGAAGAAAGGCCAACTTCACCTGAGGAAGCTGCGGTTATCAGTGTGGTGATGTGGGATTGGCCTGGGTCGGGTTGGGTGGGAATCTAAAAGCCGATTGGCCAGGAGAGGAGGGCTCTTCTACGCATGCGGGAACCCATGAACGTTTGACCTGAGGTCCGGTCCTGTTCAGCTATGTGAAAATGCAAGTAAGTGGAAGTTTCATTCCTTCCTCATAGCCTCTTTCTCCCATGACAAAGCTTCAAAGGGTTGCTTTAAGAGTCTCCTAGGAGGATTCAAAATGAGGAAGGCTGGAAGCCTCTGTCCCCAGTTCCCACTGAACACAAAACTTAAAGCCTCAGTTAAAAATCCAAGCGGTGGGTAAGAACACCCGGAGGGTAGAATGCTAATCAGGGGTGGGGATAGACAAAGGAGGTGAATTACTGTGGGATTCAAGGAAGGAGCTAGAGGACCCAGGAGAAGCCCTACGCTCACCCCCCATCCTTTGCCCTTTGCAAATCCATGTAGCTTAAGATCAAAGAAAAACAATTTTCATTGGCCGCATGCCTATCGTGACTATTTATACTATTCTCGTTAAGCATGGGTACACAATTAATTGCTGAGACAGAAATTAAATGCATTATCAGTGAATCGATTTTATTTGCCTCGTTCCAATAAGGAAAGCCACCGTCCTTGAAGGGCTCACGGTTTGTTTTTTGTCTTCTTGACCCTCGAGTCAACTGGAAGTAAGCATATATGCACTTTCTCTGTTGCACGAAGTGGTCATAGATGTCAGCAAGGCAAAAATTTGGAAAATTTACAATATTCCACGTGCAAAGTGTTTTGAGTGATTTGGAACTAGGTTCTGTATTGAAAATGGCTTACGTGATTATTTTTCTTCTTAATGCCATGGTACTTTTAACTTGTAATGTCTACTCTTGTAACCCCAGCAATGTAAATGCGAGCTCGATATGTTTTGTTGTCTTTGAAACCACTGGGATGGAATTTTAAATCCTTGGATTTTTTCCCCCTTCTGCCTGAGGAAGGAAGATACTAGAAATTCCATTTTTTAGGTTGGATTCCTTGATTTGATTTGCTTTCACGCAGCTAAAACACTTAGAGAGTTTTGCATGTGTAAAAATTAATATTACAAGTGACACCTTGCTCAAAATAAAATAGATTAAGTGGAGAAGATGGAGAATATTTTTTCCCACAACTTCCTTCTCTCATGAAAATAAAACATCCCAGTACCACTCCTTAACTGAATGTCCCATCTGTCACGTCCGCGCTGCTCTGAGCCAACGCTGTCCTTGGAATAGTGTGGGGCCAAGGGTCTGTATGTGATTTCAAGCATCGGACTTAAACTTAGCCTTAAGTATTTCTGTGAATTATGAGGAGCTAAAATAAAACCCTGTGTTTTTGGACTGGAATTACAGGTACATTTCAACCTTTATTGATCAGTATTAGGCATAGCATGTGATAAAAAAAATTAGATATTAAATCAGTGATCTAAAATTCTGTAGTGATCCAAGGTTGATGAGTAAATACTATTCTAACACCTGATTGTAAAACTTGCACGATGTGTAAACTAATAGCATTAATATTTCATTCTAGTAAAGTGGTACAAGTTTAGGATTCGAAGTGAACTAAACGTAATACCGATACATAATGCTGATCGCACCTACGTGATGAGAATTACCTTAAATAATCTATGTCCAGTTAAAAAATGGTTCTTATGAGGAAAAGTATGCCGTTTTGCATTGTTCTTTGTTTTATGTAACTCGAATTCAGTAGCAGAGTTCCACTGTTTTTAAATATCATATACACTCATGGACATTAAAAAAATGTTTTGGGAAGCTTGGCACGAAACAGTGACTTTTTAAAAAAGTTGTGTTACCTCATTCCCCCAATACTTGGCATTATGGAAACGTAGAGATGGAAAGGGTTTTTGAGATCTCTATGATAACCTTTCATCTGAAGCAGAATCTAATCTATTAGACCTTTGATATATAGAGGTTCAGTGCTGCCATTTGTTAACTGGGTTAAGCATATGTCTCCACCCAATCCCCATAGAGTACAGTGTTCTTCAAGGCAAGACACACGTCTTACTCATCTTTATGTTCCTGAGAGTACCTGGCGTGGTCCTTGGCACATAGTCGGTACCAAATGAATACATCCAGAATTGATTCATTTAAACACTGCCCACTCCATTTTGTAATGGCATTAAGTTTCTGTCCTCTATTTGGACCTGAAATCTTCCTCTCCCTTGAATAGTTTTAGGAATGGCTTTAATTCCAAAAAGGATGGGGAAGCCCACCCAGCCGGATGGACCAGAGGAAGCAATCCTGGTGCTCCAAGGGGAGCAGACACCATGGTCAATCACTTCCACCCATTGGCCCTGCTTTTCTCTCCTGGTGCATTTCTTTTTCATGAGACTCTCCTTCAAATGTTTGAAGATCCCAGTTGTTCCCGAGTCTTGAGTTCTCCAGGCTAGAAGTTCTATTGGGTTACCTGCGCCTAATAGTAACAGTACAAGAGCTAATGTTTACTGACGCAAGTCTATCAGATGGGAATGGTTTTCAGACGAGGAAATGAGGCTTACCTAAGGTTTCTTAGACGACTTACTTAGTAAGGAGCCAAACCACATTCAAATCTTGGTCTGACAGATACAAAAGCCCATGCTTTCAACCAGTGCTTTGTACATCCTTTCGTACAGCATGATTTCAAATCCTTTCTGTCATGGTTTCCTTCTCCTGAACACACTCCTGCTGTTAGTTTAACTCTGTTCTGAGGAAATAATTTTCCCCTTGCCATGCTAAAAGATTGTCTTAGAACAGGAAAGTTAATGTAGAGAACTTCAGCTCTATAAGCCTCACACTCTTGTTGTGGAGGTGGCCTCAATGGCAGATGGACTGGCCAGCACGTCCCTGCTTCAAGGACCAAGTCAAGCTGCTCAGGACCCCATGTCCTTCCCTGCTCCTGCAGTGGCCACATGGCTTCCTGGGAAATGTTGGGAAATGTGTACTCCTTTAGAATCGTTGATGGGAGCCTTCTATTATTCCAGCTGTTCTTTTGAGGAGGATACTGGATGGGAAGAATTTGTATTATCACAGATGGCCGGAGCAGTTTAAGTATCAGGAATTTTTCCATGGGAGGGCTAATGTATCTGAAATGGTTCTTTGAAGTGGATGGCAGGAAGTGGTGAAACTGCTTAGACTTTAGGAAAACACTGAGAATATCAAAACAAATACATGTAGTTTGCACCTACTCCTTTCCCAAACGAAAATATAAGAAATGACAGCATTTCCTCCACATGTGGGATCAAGTTCTAGATCAAGTGGAGTTATGATAAAATGAGCGTATTTGTAATAAGGGTTTTTCTTTTCTTTTTTTTTTTAAATTAAGTATAGTGGGCATACAATGTTATATTAGTTTCAGGGGTACAACATAGTGATTCAACATTTATATACCTTTTGAAATGAACGCCATGATAAGTTTGGTAACCATTTGTCCCCATATAAAGTTATTACGCTATCATCGACTATGTTTCCTATGTTGTACGTTACATCCCCGTGACTTATTTATTTTATAACTGGAACTCTGTACCTCTTAATCCCCTTCACTATTTTGCCAGTCCTCCCATTTCATTCCTTTCTGGCAACCATCAGTTTGTTCCCGATGTCTCTATTTTGTTTGTTCATTTGTTTGTTTTTTTTTTTTTTAGATTCCACATATAAGTGAAATCATATGGTATTTGTCTTTCTCTGACTTATTTCACTCAGCAGAATACCCTGTAGGTCCATCAAGTTGTTGTAAATGGCAAGATTTCATTTTTTTAATGGCTGAGTAATATTCCATTGAGTGTGTGTGTGTGTGTGTGTGTGTGTGTGTGTGAGTGTGTGAGTGAGTGTGTGAGTGTGAATATACCACATATTCTTTATCCATTCATCCATTGATGGACACTTAGTTTGTTTCCCCATCTTGGCTATTGTAAATAGTGCTGTAATGAACATAGGGATGTATATATCTTTTTGAATTAGTGTTTTTAATTTCTTTGAATAAATACCCAGAAGTGGAATTGCTGGGTTATAAGGTAGTTCTATTTTTAATATTTTGAGAAACCTCCATACTGTTTTGCAGAATGACTGCACCACTTTGCAATCCCTCCAGCAGTGCATAAGAGTTCCCTTTTTTCTAATCCTGGCCAACACTTGTTGTTTGTTATCTTTTTGATAATAGCCAATCTGACAGGTGTGAGTTAATAATCTCATTGTGGTTTTGATTTGCATTTCCCTGATGATTAGTGATGTTGAGCATCTTTTCATGTATCTGTTAACCATCTGTTTGTCTTCTTTGGAGAAATGTCTATTCAGATTCTCTGCCCATTTTTTAACTGGATTGTTCATTTTTTTTATATTGCGTTACATGAGTTCTTTATATATTTTGTATATTAACCCCTATTGGATATATTCTTTGTAAATATCTTCTTCCATTCAGTAAGTTGCCTTTTCATTTGTTGATGGCTTCCTTTGCTGTACAAACCTTTTTAGTCTGATGTAGTCCCATTTGTTTATTTTTGCTTTTGTTGCCTTTGCCTGAGAAGACAGAATAAAAAAAAATATTGCTAAGACTGAGGTAAAAGAGTTTACTGCCTATGTTTTCTTCTAGAAATTTTATGATTTTAGGCTTTGTATTTAAGTCTATATCCATTTTGAGTTTATTTATGTACATGGTGAAAGAAAATGGTCCAGTTTCATTTTCTTGCATGTAGCTGTCCAGTTTTCCCAGCACCATTTATTGAAAACACTGTCTTTTCCCCACTGTATATTCTTGCCTCCTTTGTTACAAATTAATTGACCATATAAGCTCTCTTTTCTGTTCCATTGATCTATGTGTCTCTTTTTGTGCCAGTACTGTTTTGATTACTGTAGCTTTGTAGTATATAGTTTGAAATCAGGAAGCATGGTACATCCAGTCTTGGTTTTCTTTCTCAAGATTGCTTTTGGCTATTTGGGGTCTTTTGTGGCTCCATACAAATTTTAGAATTATTTGTTCTAATTCTGTGAAAAATGCCAGTAGGATTTTGATAGGGATTTCATTGAATGTGTAGATTACTTTGGGTAGTATGAACATTTTAACAGTATTCTTCCAACCGTGAGCATGGTATGTCTTTTTATTTATTTTTGTCATCTCTGAATTTCTTTTCATTTGTATCTTATAGTTTTTAGAGTACAGGTCTTTTGACTGCTTGGTTAAATTTATTCGTAAGTGTTTATTCTTTTTGCAGCAATTGTAAATGGGATTGTTTTCTTAATTTCTCTTTCAGATAGTTTGTTATTAGTGTATAAAAATGCAACAGGTTTCTGTATATTAATTTTGTATCCTGCAACTTCAATGAATTTATTTATTAGTTCTAATAGTTTTTTGGTGGAGTCATTAGTGTTTTCTGTATATAGTATCATGTCATCTGCAAATAGTGAGAGTTTTACTATTTTGTTTCCAATCTGAATGCCTTTTATTTGTTTCTCTTGACTGATTTCTGTGCCTGTGACTTCCAATGCTCACTATGGCTAGGACTTCTAATACTAACTATGTTGAATAAAATTGGCGAGAATGAGAATCCTTGTCTTGTTCCTGATCTTAGAGGAAAAGCTTTCAGCTTTTTACTGTGGAGTATGATATTAGCTGTGAGTTCATCATATATGGCCTTTAGTACATTGAGGTATGTTCCCTCTATACTCACTTTGTTGAGAGTTTTTATTATAAGTGGATGTTGAATTTTGTTAAATGCTTTTTCTGCATCTATTGAGATGATCATATGATTTTTATTCTTGGATTTTTAAAAAAAGATTTTATTGGGCAATTGGGGGAGGGGAACAACGTTGGGGAATCGGGGAAGGGGAACAGACAAGTTGCTGTCCTTTTGTTCTTCAGTCTAGTTGGAGGACATCGCTTCACTGGCCCATGTTGGCACCATCATTGCCCTCTTCCCTGGTGAGGCAGATCAATCGCCTGTCACTGGACAGCCGCTCATGGTAGCTTATGGGAGCCCAATGCAGCTCCACTACAGCCTATGCCATTGCTGGCGACGCATGGCAGCCCAGCCCCAGGTTGAGCTGTTGTCACCATCTTAGCTGTAGAGGGCACAGCATCACTGGCCCTCATGTGGGATCCGAACCGGGGCCCTGCTGCTCAGAGCTGACGTCCCAAGCCAACTCTTAACCAATGCTCTACTTGGCCGGCCCCGTTATTCTTGGATTTTTTAATGTGGTGTATCATTATTGATTAATTTGCAGATATTGAACCATCCTTTTGACCCTGGAATAAATCCCACTGATTGTGGTGTATGATCCTTATAACGTATTGCTGAATTTGGTATAATATATATATATATATATATATATATATATATATATATTTGTATCTATCTATATCTATCTATCTATCTATCTATCTATCTATCTATCTATCTATCTTAAAGATTTTTGCATCTGTATTCATCAGGGATATTGGCCAGTAGCTTTCTTTCTTTTGTAGTGTCTTTATCCAGTTTTAGTATCAGGGCCTTGTAGAATAAGCTTTGAGGCTTTCCCTCCTCTTCAATTTTTTTGGAATAGTTTGAGAGGATAGGTGTTAACGCCTCTTTAAATGTTTGATAGATTTTACCTGTGAAGCCACATGGTACTGTATTTTTGTTTGTTGGGAGTCTTTTGAGTACTCATTCAATTTCATTATTAGTTAGTGATGGGTTCTGATTTTCTGTTTCTTCCTAATCCAGTGTTGGAAGATTGCATGTTTCTAGGAATTTATTCGTTTCTCTTAGGTTGTCCTATTTATTGGCTTGTATGTGTTCATAGTAATTGCTTACGATTCTGTGTATTTCTTTGGTGTTGGTCTTACCTTCTGTTTCATTTCTGATTTTATTTATTTGAGCTTTTCCTCTTTTTTTATGGATGAATCTGGCTAAAGGTTTATCAATTTTGTTCATTTTTTCAAAGAACCAGCTCTTAATTTCATTGATCTTTTTTTTTTTTTTAAGTCTTTAGTTCATTTATTTCTGCTCTGATTTTTATTTCTTTCTTAGACTAACTTTGGGCTTTGTTCTTATTTTTCTAGTTCCTTTAGATATAAGGTTAGATGATTTATTTGTGCTTTTTCTTGTTTCTTGAGGTAGGCCTGTATTGCTATAAACTTCCCTCTTATAAGTGCTTTTGCTGCGTCCCATAGATTTTAGAACATTGTATTTTCATTTTCACTTGTCTCAAGGTATTTTTTAATTTCCTGCTTGATTTCTCTGTTGACCCATAGGTTGTTTAGTAGCATGTGTTTGTATTTTTCCTAGTTCTCTTATAACTGATTTCTAGTTTCATACCATTGTGGTTGGAAAAGATGCTTGATATGATCTCAATCTTCTTAGATTTCTTGAGACTTGTTTTGCGGCCTAACGTGATCTATCCAGGAAATTGTTCCATTTGCGCTTGGAAAAAAAAGTGTATTCTGCTCTTTTTGAATAGAATGTTCTGTATACAGTCATGTGCCATATAACGAAGTATTGGTCAACCATAGACCACATATAAGATGGTGAGCCCATAAGATTAAAATGGAGCTGAAAAATTCCTATCACACAGTGATGTCATAGTCATAGTAATGTCATAATGCAACACATTATTCTTGTGTTTGTGGTGATGCTGGTGTAAACAATTATCTGCACTGCCAATCATATAAAAGTATAGCACATACAATTATGTACAGTACACAATACTCGATAATGATAATAAGTATGTTGCTGGCTTATGTATTTACTATACTATGTCTTTTCTCATTATTTTGGAGTGTACTCTTTCTGCTTAATTAAAAAGTGTGCTGTAAAACAATATGCTGTGTTATGCCGGCAGCAGCCTCGTACCTCTCATGTTTACTGAGTCTCTTGATTGCATCTTTTTCTCTTGTGCTTGATTTAACCTTGTTTTGTTTTGTTCATCACGGCCCCTAAGCATACAAAATCCACTGCTGATGTTGCCAGTAAGAGGCCATGGTAAGCGATTGACCTAGAAATGGAATTAAAAATGATTAAGGACTACAAATGTGGAAAATTAGTGATGTTATTGCTTGCCAGTCAAGCGTGTCCCATTCCGCTATAGCCATGATCTTGAAGTACAAGAGTGAAGTGACAGATGCTGTTAAAGCATCTGCTTCATTGCAGGAACGAGATGAACAAAATTTGTGAAGGGTCTGTATCAGACATGGAGAAACTGCTAGTGACCTGGATGGAAGACAAGACACAGAAGTGTATTCCTGTCAGTACCATCATGAGCCATAGAAAAAAGTTTGGTTTTTTTTGCCCATTCTTCCTCTGTTAGTCTGCCTTGTTGTTCTACCCCAGGGTTTCTTCAACCTAAGCTAGAATGTGTTTTGGTATACCTTTATTTTGAAAACACGTCTGATTTTTTTAGAGTTCCTCTAGGTTTTCCTATTAGATAAACAGCTCTTTGTACCTTTTGTTTCCATGGTAATGGATTCCAGGACTATTTTAGAAAAACACTAGCTTTTTTGTGCCAGTGGAAAGTTGGAGCATTATGGACTAACACAATAAACATCCTACCTGTAAGAGGAGAGCAAACCTGATGGAAATACTTT
>NW_017731447.1:4595492-4597288 GCF_001890085.2 Hipposideros armiger
CCATTTTTGAGGATATTAAGATGCTTTTATGTTGAACTGATTAAAATTACATTTGGAATAATGAATGACATGCAGTGTATTGCTAGATGCCTTTTTGCTTTTTTTTAAAGCATAAAAATTATATAAACAACTGTAAGGGAAAGTTTTCAGAAGCATTTTACTAAGAGACAGGTTTGGAGGTCCAGAAACGCAGGGCCAGCAGGTTGTGTGAAATGGTTAGCTGTAAGAATGGGGGCTCCTCACATTTCTGGAAGGATTTAGGACTCCTGCCTCTATACAATGACAGGGAGGTGGAACTACTCTGGAACTCAGTATTCATTTTTTTTTTCTTAATCTTCCTAAGACTGAAGATGCCTGTTAACATAGGTCTTTATATCTGGTTGGGAGAGTTTACCAAGGCTGACTGATTTGGAACCCAGTTCATTTCTCTAAGCATTTGGGCACAGCTCCAGATGATCACACGACCCCTCGCCCAAGGTCCATCAGATCTTCATCAAAGCCATCTTAGTTCTCTTTTCCCAGCAGTATAGACTGCGCAGAGAGTGGAGCTTTTGTCTTTTGTCAATGGAACATAAATTTACCATCATCCCCCAGGAGGCAGCCTCCACCCACCTGAAGGTTAGCTGAGACCCAAGCCTTGACAAGGAGTCCCTTTTGGTGCTCCCAGGTCAGTCTGCTGGTTTTGAAAAGAGCCTTCCACAATGGCTAGTACAAACATTCACCAACTCATGGGAATACCCCAGGCAAAGCTCTGTGGAATTGCCTGGAGGGTTCCTCCCCCTGTCCCCACCCCAAATACATACCTGAGCAGCAGATGGACTATGCTCTCTTGTGAAAAGGGTCTAGTTAGTTCTGGAGTGACCCTGGCATATGAGATGGACATCCCTTCACCTTTCCCTCCGCTTCAGTCTCTCCTTTGCTTTTATCCTGCTTTCTGTGGATTGCTTGAACATTTCATAGAATTTCATTTTGACTTATCTATTGTGTTTTAGAGTATATCTCTTTATATAGCTTTTGTAGTGGTTGCTCTAGATACTGTGTTTGTCTATACATAATTTATCACAGTTGCCTTGTGCTGACATTTAACTAGTTCCATTGAAGTGTAGAAACTTAACCCCTATTACCCTCCCTTTTTAATGGTTGTTTTAAATATTTCCTGTGCATACCTTGAGAAGCACAATAGACAGTGTTGTGATTTCTGCTTTAATCACAAACCATGTTTAGAAAACTGAAGAGCAGGAATAAAGTCTGTTGTATTTACTTATATTTTTGCTTTTTGTTCTTGCTTCTTTCTTGGTGTTCCAAGATTCCTTCTTTTAGCTTTCCCTTTCTGCTTAGAGAGTTTCCTTAAGACATTCTTTTATGGTAGGTCTGTTAGCAATCGATTCTTTTAGTTTTCCTTCATTTGAGAATATCATTCTTGAAGAATATTTTCTGTGGACGTAAAATCCTGGGTTGACAGTTCTTTCAGCATTTGAAAAATATTGCACCACTTGCTTCTGGCCTTCTTGGTTTCTTATGAGAGAAATCCTCTATCATTCAATTTGTTTTTCTCCTAGAGTCAATACATCATTTCTCTCTGGCTAATTACAAGATTTTGTTATTGTCTTTAGTTTTCACAAGTGTAACTGTGATGTGTTTTGGTGTGGATTTCTGGGTTTATCCTGTTTGGTGTTCGCTGAGATTCTTAAATCTGTCTTTTGCCAAGTTTGGGAAGTTTTCAGCTGTTATTTCTTTAAATACTTTTTCAGCTTTATCCTTTTTTCTCTCTCCTTCTGGGAGTCAGATGACCTGTT
>NW_017731447.1:4598013-4647451 GCF_001890085.2 Hipposideros armiger
TGTGCAGCGTTTGACCAGGGTAGAGTGGTTATCATCTAAAAGTTTTCTTTTCTATCTAAAAGGAGCTAGGCTGCCCTTTTCTTGGTTCTTTGGATAGAAAGAGGAGTTGTTGTTTTTTTTTTGCCTATGTTTGTTGGCATTTCCAGGTTGCTAACTCATTCAGTTTCTAGTCTGGAATATAAGAGAAGAAAAGGAAATCTAGGAACTCACCATCATGTCATTCCTTGGGTTCTGACTGAGGTCTTTAACCTTCTTGACTTCTCTCTACCTTTCAGAGTCTTCTTGTGTTTGTTTTAGATAGTTTATGTCCATGGCTTTTAGCTATTCATATGAGAGGAATAGGGAACAATATGTTTGCTCCATCTTCCTGTCACAGCCCCTTTTGGTCCTTATCTTTATCTGCACTAGACACCTTATGTTGCTTCCCTCTGTCAAGGTCAGAGAACATGATGTGGTTTCAAGGACGTCCAATGACTGTGTAGGAATCGTAGCTTGGACCAGGAATTGCTGCAGGGTCGAGCCAGCCCTAAGCACTGGAGCGGTGGCAGGGACAGAGTGCTGAAGTGGCCCAGTCACGGCCTTTGTAGTTAGACGGACCTGGGTTCAAAGCCACATGATTGTTACATAACACACTGATATGTCATCTAACCTCCCTGAGCCTCATCGTTCATATCTGTTATGAGGATGAGAAGAGGCATATTTCTGGTGCCTGGTGCATGTGAAGTGCTGTAAAAGAATAGCTATTATTGTTATAAAGCAGGTTATAAATCCTCCAGACATGTCATTAACAATCTGACCTTTGTCAGGAAAGAAACAAACCCGGGACGGGTGTTGTTTTATGTAAGCAAGTCATAGTTAAATAATAAGCCCCAGAAATGGTGTTTTCCTACCCCAAATACTACATCTATATAGATAAGAACATCAGTCAGAACATGGAACAAGCACCATGACTCCTCTAAGGAAGCAGAATACAGTCAAGCGATGGTGGCTTGCTGTTAATATTAATGCTACGATGAGACCCTAGTCTCTGTTTAAAAGACTTCACGCTGCAAGATCCAAATTAAGGGATGTTGGGGGAGGTTTCTGTGCTCGCTAAGGAGAACTGGAGGAATGAGTCATTGATAGTATTTTAGGCAACGCTCTGCTGCTGATAACCTCAGCTTGATCGTTCAGTGACTTCAGAATATGTTTTCAGCTGCTAACTACAAGTCAGGTGAGAGCTGCAAGGGCAGGGAGGAGGGACTCGGTGCTTTTCCCAGGAGGAAGGGTGGATGTCTGAGCTAGAAGGGACAAGGGGGCTATTCCTGGTTGTCTGAGGCACTGGATTTAGTGTTGATGGGCTCTGGATGAAGACAGTCCATGGAGGCCTTTTGACCATTGTGAAGACAGAGCCAATATGCAACTTGGAACACTTGTGGAGAAGCTCAGCATTAGGTCAGATTTCCTAGACGGGATTCTTACACAAGTGATTTACTAAGAGTTCTCAGGAGAAAGGCTGTGGTTTCAGGTAAAGTCTAGTTTCAGCCTGATCCTGTGCGATTCTCTATAGCATCCATTGCATCGGAGCCTGTTCTGTCTTGAGGCAAGGAAGTGAGGCTGTTGTGTCCTCGCATCCATCAGTTCTTAGGTAGGGACAGCCCAGCCCTAAATCAGGGATAATTCCCAGGCACCTTTGGGCAATGTGACTCTATCCTTCTAGGGCAGTGGTTCTCAACCTGTGGGTCGCGACCCCTTTGGGGGTCGAATGACCCTTTCACAGGGGTCGCCGGGTACTCGTATGTGGGCGTATCTGCATGTGGGCCTGGAGACGGATAGAGGAGTGGTGTCTCGGTTCCTAAGACCATCGAAAATATGTGTTTTCCGATGGTCTTAGGCGACCCCTGTGAAAGGTTGAGAACCGCTGCTCTAGGGCAATTCTCTGGAGAAGGGTGGAGGTGTGAGGTTAGCAGTGGTACTGTCAGCAGCTGGAAGAGGGATCCCTGGGAATATGGGCAGGGCTCAACAAGCGCTGTGGCCCCAGGCTTTATCAGTGGCACCATGTGCAAACCATTGGTTTGGGTAACAGAAGGCCTGGCTTCTCCCTAATTTGCAATGTGACCTTGAGCAGGTCATTCAACCTCTTTGCCTTTCATGTAAAGAGAGGATTGGCACAGATGGACTCCTGAGGCCTGCCTGACTCAGGTGAGTTGACTGAGAACGCTGGATTTAGTGCGTTCTTGGTCCTGTTCCTTGGACCATGGGGACCTTCAAGAAGAGCAAAGGAGGCAACTGCAAGGCTGTTGTCACAAGGCCTGAAATGCAGGGAGGCCTCCTTGGCAGCCTATAAGGGAGACGGCTTCCTTACTTCAGGGCTGGGGACTAGAATTAGATCTGCACAGGCCTAGGACCAGGGCAGAAGGGCTGTGTGGCTCAGTGACCAAGCAGCAAGGAAGTTTGTATCAGGGACTTAGTCCAGAAAGCACATTCTGGGAAGAGCAAAGGGTCCTTGCTTCTTGTCTGAGTGGTTGTAATAGGGACCTGGTCTACTCAGAAGTTTGCGTAAACGTGTTTGGCATCTAGACTTCAGCTCCTGAATTTTATAAGCTTTGTTCTTGCTTTTAATTCCATGTATCTAATAAGAGCCCATTTGGAAATCGATTGCGTTATTAGTAATATTTTGCAATATTCTTTGGCTCACTGTTGCAGCTTGGGCTCCGGCCAGGGGAAACGGCAGGTGTTTCTGTGTTTTCATGTGTGCCCGTGTGCAGGCACTGGACAGCTGTAGGAAGCAGCGTGAGCAGCTGATATTAAGAGGATGGAGTGAAAATCTCAGTCCTGTCAGTCCCTGGACTGTATCGGGATAGGGAGCTTGTCCCTCTAACACAGACAGTTTCTTTCTCTATAGAAGTTTCTAATGAGAATATTTTGTTGTTGTATGACATAAGTGGTGGATGTTTTGCTTAGTTACTCATGCTGAAATAGTGGCATAGATTTAGTGCTGATCCTGCAAACTTGTTGACCTGTAATCAAACAGGTCAACATCCATCAAAATAACCTTCTGGGGAGGCTCCTTCTTTCATGCAAGCCTTTTGATTACAACTCTTTGACCACTCTCAAACTTGAGCTCATCCTGCACACCCTCCCTGTCTGAGAAGGACGTCGCTGTGGAGTTGAATCTTAAGCCGAATGGACTCGCTTCGTAGTAGGTGGGGGAAGAAACCCTGAGCAGGCTTTTTCTTTCAGCACTGGTTCCTAGGTGAACTTTCACCAAAAGCCATGGATGTTGCTTAGAAGTTTTCAAGCTTGATTAATTTATTAATAAAAAGACTGGATTCTTAGGGGACCAGTATCTTTCCCCCATTTTTCAAAGCGTTCTGCAGCTAAGAAGACTTCAGTCCCTTTCAGAGGGAGGAAGGTCTCAGCTTGGTATAGCCAAAGGACATCCTGCTAAAGAGCGGGCTGCCTGGTTGTGTGGATCCTGCCACGTTCGGGGGTTGCTGAATGGATTGACTTTTTCAAAGGTGGGGCGTCAGTTTGCTGCATGGTCAGCAGATGCATGGTCAGCAGATGCATGGTCTGCTGGGACTTGTGTACCTCAGATGTCTCCTCTGGGTGGAGCTTTTGGGATCGATGTGGAAGTTCACAGGCATATCTGGTTTTGCGTGAGGATGGTGTGGTGATGATGCCTTTCCTGATGACTCCCTCTTCTCTGGGCACTTGAAATATCTGTGGTCGGAAAGAGTGGCTTGTTTAAAATCCTATGCATGACTGTAAAATAGTTTCGTTTAGAAAGAAAAATTAATAATTTTAAATACCTTCATTAGTAAAAACATGGCGTATGGAATAATTTTTGCCATGGAAGACTAATGTCTTCACTGTACTCTATTTCAGTCTCGCAGCAGCTGAGATTCTAAGGATGAAGGTTCCTCCCTTGGCTGAGATGTCACTTGGACAGATATCACCATTTGCTACTAATGATGATTGATGGTTGTCAAAAAAAGTCCTTCTATGTCAAGAAGGCACTTAGAAGGCAGGCTATAAAGAGCAGTTCTCCCGTCGTTTGTTATCACTCATGCTTTGATGCAGCAACACATTGCAGTTCTTGGCATAATGAGAGTCAGGTTTCAGGAGTTACCGCTGCAACCAACTCTTCTTACTCGCCCAACTATAAAGACAAACTATTTTGAGGATTAAAGGATGGAATCCCTTTGTGCTTTGTTGAAGCAGAACTGAAAGGTTCATAATGACAGACAGAACCATTAGGAGGCATGAAAGAAAAACAAGCAGCAAGGCTGAAAGTGTTCTGGGCTGGAAAGGAGTCGACGCCCTTTGAACATTTAAGTTCAAATAAAGAGCAGTCCTTTATCGCTGAAGATCACACCACTGACCCACTGTCAGTGGGGCATGTGCTATGGGTTGTTTTCTAGCAGAAGGGATAGCTTTTTCTTTTCAGATCTGCCTTCTCGGGCTTGCCAGAGATCTCCTCTGGGACCTGTGACAAGCCCTGAGGAGCCTGAAGGCTGGATTGTAAGAAAGGGGAGGCTGGATTGGAATGGCTAACCCCTGAGTGTAAGGTGCTAGGTTCCCTTCTAAACACTTTATATGAATCACCTCAATTATTTTTCACAACCAATCCCCCTGTGAAGTAGGAACGCTGACTGGTCCCACCTTATCAAAAGAACTTACCCAAGGGCACACAGCTAGTAAACGGTGCAGCTGGGATTTGGACTCGTGAACCAGGTCCTGCTACCATCTAGTTAGCACTTGAGAACGTAAACTCTGGAGTCAGAGAAGCATGGACTCAAATTCTGATGCCGCCAAACGACTGCTTTGTGAGCTTGGGTGAGCGATGTAACAGTCTTGGGGCAATAAAGGGTCAGTCAGAGAAGCCTGCTACAGATCATGGCACATAAATATTGGCCACTATTACTGTTAGTGTTTTGTTTTTGTCACAGAACAGAGTGAAGCTAGGAGGTGGTGGTTCTCTACTTGACAGTGCATAAGAACGAATTATCTGGGCATTCTCAGTAATAGTGAAGATTTCTGGGCCCCACTAGTGAGAGTCTAATTCAGCTGGGCCTGGGGAAGCGGTGGCTGGTTGGACCCAGGGACCTGAGTTTTCAACAAGGACTTTAGGTGGCATGGAAAGGGTGGTCTGCAGAGCCCATGCTGAGAAGCTCTGTGGCGTGGGAATCGCAGGTCTGAGTCAGCCTCTCTGCCCCGTGCCCATCCTGGCGGGGCTGACTGACCACACGGGCACTGCGCACAGGCTTTAGATTGCACCAAAATCCAGCGTTGCATTTCGTAACTAATTTATGCTCTGAGCCATAGTCAAGCAACAGAGTGGAGCACATGTTCTGTAGACTCTCTCTTAATCATTAAAAAACAAAAAAGTAAACCAGCAAAAAACAAAAAAAAACAAAAAACAAAACCATCACAGGGCATTGATGTTTCATGCTTCAGTATTGGCAGTTTTAGAATGTGTGCTGGAGCAAACACAGAAGACACTGACAGGCTTTTAGGGCCGGAAGGGATCTTAGGACCCTTGCGTCACATCCTGGTTCTATAGATGCTAAAAATGAGGACTGGAGGGGTGAAAAAACTTGCTTAAAAATCACACAATTAGTTGGCAGCAAACTCCACAATGGGGCTTTGATGTTAGATACCCTGGCGACCTCTGGACAAGGGGCAGTACTTGAACCCTTTGGGAAGCTCTACCTTCTCTGAATTTAGGGTGACAGCATAAAGCGAGGAGGGTCCTCTCACCTCCCGGCCGCTGCATGTGCTCTTTTTCTGTCCAGATGCGTTTCTCCGCCATGTCTAGCCAGTCACAGCCTGCTCATTCCTTAGGATCTTCTGTAAGTTGCCTTTACAGTTTCTCTGCCTGTTTCCACTCTTGCTCCCAACAGAGTTCATTACTCCCTCTTCAGCTACTAGTGAACCTTATGGCATGTATTGCACTTTATTGAAACTTTTTTGCTACTTATCTTATTTCCTGGGGTGCAATTAGGTGGCACAAGTGGGCGCCACTTTCCAATTTTTCATACTTAGAGACATCATTGACCATTTATTCATTTATTCTTATATGTTAGGGGAGCACCCACTATATATATCAGGTTCGTTTGCAGCGGTTCTCAACCTGTGGGTCACGACCCCTTTGGGGGTCAAACGACCCTTTCACAGGGTTCGCCTAAGACCATTGGAAAACAAAAAGATATTTACATTATGATTCATAACAGTAGCAAAATTACAGTTATAGAGTAGCAACGAAAATATTTTATGGTTGGGGGTCACCACAACATGAGGAACTGTATTAAAGGGGTCGCGGCATTAGGAAGGTTGAGAACTGCTGGTTTAGAGGATACAGAGAAAAGCAGAGTGTGGGCTTAATATTAAAAGAAAAATATGTGAAAAACTAGGTAATGTAAAATACTGATATGTACTGTGAAGAAAATTGAAAAAAGAGTGATGTGGATAAGTGATATGATGGCGGGGATCCTTATGCCTGGATGGTCAGGGAAGGGTCTTCTCAAAGGGTTTCTAATTTGAACTGAGACCCAGATAACGAGACATTGGATCCATATGAAGATCTGAGAGGAGAGTATGCTAGACCAGGGGTCGGCAAACTGCGGCTCGCGAGCCACATGCGGCTCTTTGGGTACGTTCCGTCTCAAAAGTTTGCCGACCTCTGTTCTAGATGAAAGGAAGAGTATGTGCAAAGGAGCTAAAATGAGAATGAACTAGGTATCTTTGAAGAACAGAAGGAAGCCAAGGTGGAGAGAATGGAGTGAACAAGAAGAAGAGTGGTGTTGGATGAAGGCTGAGAACAGGCAGGATCACAGCTCTTAGAGCTTTGGAGGAGTTTGGATTATAGTTCAGGGCTTATGCGAGGCTATGAGAGATGCTTAAGCAGGAACGTGGTATGGTAAAACTCACATTTTTAACACCACTTGTATCTACGGAACATTGCCTTGTCCTCATATTCTTAACACAATATTTACCTATAGGTCAGTTTGCACTTAAAGAAAAAAACATCTTTTAGGCATTTTTGCTAAACTCTTTGTGGGCCAACTTCATGTTTTAATTACTTTTATATGCCTAGCACTTTGCACTGTGCCTGGCAAAGAGTAGGTTTGTGTTTTGAATAAATGGTTTCTGAATTATTTTATCCTTTGGAATAAAGAAGTAGTAAGGTTCTCTGTGTTGGTTGATTTTTTTTTTTTAACCTAGTCTGTTAAATGGTAGGTGGTAGCATATTGTGAAAATTAATTGGCTGACCTCCCAGCTCATCCCAGATTATCTCAGTTCACTTCAAACAGTTTTTAGTTCTATAAAATTCAGGTGCAGTTAAGCTGGGAGGAGCAGAGTGGGGCCTCTCCAAAGCCCCTGAAATTAGTTATATTGTCTCACTAGCCTTTAAGCTTCAGGGAGGGAAGGCCTGGTGGACTTCTACCTCTGGTATCATGAAAGATGGAATATTTTGAGAAACTCTTCTAATCATACACACAGAAATGCTGGATATCATGCAAAATCGTGTAGCTAAGCTCATTAAAATTTAAAGTAAATCCACGGGAGCAAAAAAAAAAAAGATAGCTGACATCAGGGCGGTGAGGGATCTCCTAAACTATGAGCTGACTGGGGCATGGGGTGGGGGGCTCTGAAGATAATGGAAGCTTGGAGCCTTGGTTTTGCTGCCATAAAACAAGGGGTAAGTGGGGGAGTGTTGTGAAATAAGAGAAAAGGTCTTGGGAACTATAAGGTGGGGAGTTAAGACTGAGAGTTTGCATAAACCAGGAGTCTTAAAGATCTGTAACTCAGTGAAAAGATGGACTAGAAAAATCTATCTGGCCAAGAAAGTTGCTATGAAAAGTTATTTGCTCCAGCCTTAGCTGGGATGTTGGGAGAAAAAGAGTTTCTCTTGAGAATTCTGACCTCATGAGGGTTTTGGGTTTAAACTTGTATTATCCATATATGCTGTCCAGGAAACCTCAAGAGAAAGGATTGGGTTAAGTTGATTCTAGTGTGAGAGAGACTCAGAATGTCTGGCAAAGTCAGATGAGAATTCTCTTTGGCAGAATGTACCCAGAGTTGAGGGTCTCTAAGATCCCCACAGATGGAGATTAACTACATATAAGTTCACAATAAAACTTAACCAATTATACACAGTACACAGCCCATAAATCAAAACAAAGAACTGTAGAATTAGACTTCCCAAGGCCTTTACTATAAAAGTTACCTCAGTTAGAATAGAAACCAAAATGAAATTCTGGAAATAAAGAATATTATATTTGAAATTAGAAACCCAAAGGGGAAAAAAAGAGGTTTAACCATCAAATATTTTTTTTTAAAAAATATGACAGTTAAGGGCTTTGAATTTTTTATATTGTAAAAGTCTTATATGTAGAAAAGTATAAAAGTCATAAGTTTATAACCTTATGAATTTTCACAAATTAAATGTACTGTGTAACTAGCGTTCAGCTCAAGAAAAAGAACATTATCAGATCTCAGAAACCCTTCATGTACACTTCAAGATAATCTCCCCACTTCAAGGATAGCCACTATCCTGAATTCCAATATCATACTTAGTTTGCCTGTTTTTAAAAAGCATTTCATAAATCAATTTGTATAGCATATGCTATTTTGTATATGTCCTTTAACTTCCAATATGTGAAAATAATAAAATTATGGAATTCATTTATATTTTTCTATATAGCTTTAGCTTACTTCTTGCTATTGCAGATAATATTCTATTGTATAAATATACCACAATCTGTGTATCCATCCTACTACTGATTGGCATTTGGGTAATTTCCAGCTTTTGGCTATTATCTCTCCATTTCTATTTGTTTATATCTAGGATTGGAATTGCTAGGTCATAGAGTATATATGTGTTCAGCATGGATAGAAACTGTAACAGTTTCCAACCTTTTTCTAGCCTAGGTGAAATCTTATGTGAAAATTCAACAAATAAAACCATATTCACAATGTCCAAACAAATATACAAAACCTAGTAGAATGGATGAATTAACAACAGATTAGACCCAGCGGAAAAAAGAATCAGTGATTTGGAAAACAAATATAAGAAATTACCCAGGATGCAGCACAGAAAGAGAAAAGGATTGAAAAAGGGAGAGATTAAGATACATAAAGGATAAAATTAGAAGATTCCACTTAGGTCTAATTGAAAAAGGCTCAGTGGAATTGAGTCAGAGAAAGAGGGCCTTACAGCATCTACCTTAACATTTTTCAATAGAAGTATAATGTGAGCCACACACTTAGAAAATTTTAAATTTCTAGTGTGTATGTTTTACTTAATCCTATATATATCCAAAATATTCTTATTTCAACAGATAACATAAAAATTACTGAGATGTTTTATATTTTTTTCATATGAATCTTCAAAATCTGGTGTGTAATTTTATACTTATAAAACGTCTCAATTTAGACCAGCCACATCTCAAGAGCTCGTAGCCACGTGTAGCTTGTGGCTATAATATTAGGCAGTGCAGATCTAACTAATGAGGGTGTACAGGGAAGAATAATTGACTGAAGGGTCACTATATGTCTGGAGAAGTGAGCTAGTTGAAGCAGAGGGCTGTGTTGTGAGGGTGGGAGGAATGTGGGTTAGTGTAACACGATAGCGTTGGCATCAGGCTTTGAGTTTACACACACTCATATCCTTTTGTACACTGGTTATCCTCTTCAACATGCAGTGAATTGCAAAATTACAGCTGTTCAGTAGTTCAGAGCCATAGTAAACAATAGCTTAGAACAAGAGAAATCTATCATATCTGTTGAATTTACAGAGGGGATTGGGAAACTCAGAATTTAATTATTCTCATGCAAATTTGACCAGAAGCCTAAAAGTGAGCATGGCTGACATTTACATCAAAGTTCACCGTGTGTATTAATAGAAGTAGGCAGGTTGGACGTGGTTTTCATTTCCTTGGCTGTAATGATGTGAACACTTGAAAATTAATACAAGTAGGTTATTACCTTGGTTTTTATGTTTCAGTTAAAAGAGAGCACCATGTCCGCATGTGCTCATATAACACAGAAGCTATATTATCAGTCTCTGAATCAAAAACCTTATGAACTTGACCCAGATAACCTCAGACCTCCTTGGTGATTTTATGTTGGGTAAGATACAGGGCTGTAGCCAGTTGGGTCACAGTTGCCACCAGCTTCAAAAGCAATGAAGCAAGGTGCTTGGAACCTTTGTCTAGCCTCTGCTATTTGAAAAGTGGTAATAAAATCGAAAATGCATTTTTGTCCTGCAAAACACCTCTGAAGTGCTGTATTTATTTGTGTAATGATAACACCTTTTATGCTGGCTCTGCCAATCCAAAAATAGGGGTGTGACTATTATGCAAGGGAGACCATTATGTAAGGTTGTGATCTTGATGATGGTAAGGAGCTCTTTTCCCCATAGTCTGAGACTGACTGGGCCAAATAGATGCTGCTATTCTGTTTGGTTATGAGGCTAGCCGTGAAATGATTAGTTTAATCCAGTTATCCCAAATACTGGAATATAGTGTTCTAGAATGTTCTACCATACTAACTTTGAGAAACTCTTTATCTTGATTTTCAGAGGCTTATGAAACTGTCTCAGTCTAGCATAGAACCTATACTAAGTTGACCACCTTACACAGTATGTGAGAGCGTATCCATCAGATGTCAAGCCTTTTATCTGTGCCCCTTATCTAGGAAAGGGAAATTTTTATAGTCAATGCCGGTGTCACGAGGTTGAGTTTACTGGTGACGCTGAGTATCATTCAGGGGAAAGTATATTAGGAGCTGGAGTGTTGACTGTGTGACTACGGGAAAGTCACTGATCACTTTACTTTTGGGTGCTTTTGCAATTTAAGAGCTTGCTCATAGCCATTAGGACTGGAAGAAATCTTGGGGGTCATTTATTCTCACCTCACACCCAAATGATTAGAGCTCTCTAAAGCATCTGTGATAAACGACATCTAGCTTTGGCTGGAATGCTAGACCTCAACAATACAGTGCTCCATTGCTTGTTATTTCACAGGGTTAGAACATTCTCCTTTGCATTGCGCCAAAACCTTTTTAGCCAATGCCAACGTATAAGACACTTGGGAGGTAAAACATCATAAATGTGAAAGTATTTTTCAAACAAAGTAAAAAGATGGTATGTACATCTATATCACAATATTTACTGATGCGGACCTGCATGAATGGGCCCAGTCACAGTGTGTAAGGCCTAAATTCTTGCTTTTCTTTCTGCAACTCCCCAAACTGAAAGAATCAGCATCTTCGTAGTATGGCTTCATAATCCAGGCATTGAGCTACTGTGGGTTTGTCTCGTGTAGGGAAAAGAATTCTGCCTCTCTAGATTAAGCAGGAACCCTCACTTTTAAAAAAGCTGGTTTCATTCTCATCCTCAGAGTCTGGCATTCCAACTCATAACACGGTTAGGCATGCGCCCACTTATAATGAAGGGCTTGCTTGCCTGGTCTCCAGAGCCTCGTAGCTTTCCCTGGGGTGGAGACGGTGGGCGAATTACATGTGTGGGGATGCTGTCTTCCATGTGGGTCCTACAACTGCAGTGTGTCCCTGACTTGTCCTGTTTCTACAGGATAGTCACTCATCATCCAGCTAGTATTTGTTGAGAGGTGATGGTAGTGCTTAGCACTGTCTTTCTTGGGGAGCCCTAAATATCCTCTTGAATCTGATGTGTCATGGCCAGAGGACCCTCAGTGAAGAATGGAGTTAGTCCGGGCTAGTGGCAGAGGCCCGGATGACCTGAACCTGGACCTCAATGGGAATTCCCCTTGGAGGAATTAGAATCCCTAAAGGACTTTACTCCCCAACTCCCCCAACCCCCTGCATGCTGGGCTTAGTCCCAACAAGAACCTTTGTGGAAGATGCTGGAATCCACTGTACTTCTACTACCCTGGGAACTCTGGAGCCAGCTCTCAAGGTTTGGAATTTCCTTAGGCAGGGAGGAATGTGGCAAATAGAGCAGCACAGCCAGGCCCGATCTGCAGAATTCTCAGGATTTCTGTTCTCTCAATGTTCCTCTTTCACAGAATGCTCAACAGCTGAAATCTTGGCTTGGCTTCATACTGGACAGCATATTCTTGACTTTGGCGGGGTTTTAATGAGCTTCCTTTCTGATTTAGCATTTGGCCCTGGTCCTAGGGTAATTTCTTCCCAACAGCTGCTGTGTGTCTCTGCTCCTCCTCAAATGAAGTCTCCAGGTGAATTTACTTCCTCAGCATTCTCGGAGTGCAAACTGAATGTGCAGAGTTTTGTTCTAGGTGCTAAATCTTTTTGGGGGTAGAGAGTGGAGAAACCTGAACTATATTTAAATGAACCCAGTAAGTCCCTGAGCTCATGGTTGGCTGCCCCTTGGTTTCTCGCAGAAGCATAGCAGCTCAAGAAGCACCTCTGTTTTAAGTATTTATATCCCGGATGTTGACACACATCACTAAACATTCTAGGGTAAAACTTCTGTGGGAAATAGAATTGGGAGCTCGGTATCCCCAAGGAAAAGCCAGGCATTCAAGGTAAAAAAAACTCAAATAACAGGAAAAAGAAAAGACATTCAGGCAGTCCACCAACTGGAACACTCAATGTTGCTCTCTAATGAAATGACTGAAAACAAGTGACTGCTCCGATTACCGGCTGAGTGAGGAGAGGAGAGGCCGGTAATAAGGGATCATGTCAGATGTACAGAATCAAGTGGTTAGATGCCAGGAGACTGGCAGATCTATGAGTTTTGAGGTAAACAAGCAAGGTGATCATTATAAAAGCTTTATAATTATTTATTTACGGGTATGCCTCCCGAAGGGATCCTGAGTTCCATAAGGGAGGTGGCATAGCAGAGATTGGCTTTGGAGTCACAGTGTTGGGTACAAATCCTGGCTCCCGACTTGTTATCCAAGTTACACAGCACGTTGCTGCCTCGGTTTCGTCATCAATATAACAGCCATTGCAATAGCACGTTCCTCACAGGGGCGTGGCATGGATTGTTTATGGCTGGTCAGGTGCTTAGCATGGTGGCTGGTACTTCTTTAGTGTTAGGTATTATTATCTATGTTTCTATAGCCCAGAGTGGTACTTGGCTCACAGCTGACATTAAATAAATGTTTGTTGAATCAATAAGTGAGCATTTATGATTAGTATTTTAATAAAAGTTTCATCTTTATTTAATTTCTTTCCTCCCTGCTGATTAATATTATTTGATATCCTATTAAGACCTAGAAAACTTGGGAGTAAGCATACTGAAAATAATGAAGGACAAAATGCATGGATAGTAAATACGAATATTCTCTCTTAAATAAAAGTATAATAAGCATTTCATAAATACAAATATATTCCCTTCAATATGCTTCATTTTGCAAATAGTTTAAATTAGTGCTGAGTTAGTTGTATTTCTCTCCAGTTCTGCATCTCTTTCTATGTTTAATGAAAAAGGGCAGCCTTCTCTCCAATATCTAAGCCATAAATCTGGGAGTCATTGCTGTCTCCTTTCCCCTCATTCCCCGCACCCATTGTGTTCATGGACATACAATCCATGTCCATTTCATCTCCTCATTAGCGTCTGAATGTCCTTTGTGTTTATTCTGTCTCTGTTATGATTGCCTTAGTCTAGCTACTGTCATCTCTTATCTAAATATCACAGCACCCTGAGTCATAATTAAAGAAAAGTCTTCTGGGAATGTTTAAGGTAACCAATGTTTGAAGTGCCCGTTGGCCAGCTCACCAGTGTTCATGGACATTGTATTTCTGAAAGACTTGCGCAGCTTGGATTTCTCTGGGTCTGCAGAACGTGGGAGGTATGGCTTTCTCTCCCTCCTACAGAATTATGTGCAGGAAGACTGCTGCTGAAGCTAATTGGGCGTACATTTGAGGTGAATGTGCCTTGAAGTGTTTCTGAAGTTTGCTGTTATTGTGGAGGCATAGTAACTCCGAGGAACTAAAACTTCTCAGGATTACAGAAGATCTAGCTGTGGAAAAATTCGCAAAGATGGGAAAATCATTTTTATTGTATTAGAAAAACATAACTTATTTGGACATAATTAAATTTATTCAGCAAACCCCACATGTATCTTGAGGCTATCCTTCTTAGGGCAGTGGATACTCAGGGAATGCCATATAGGACTATAGACTCAATCTCTTAGAATTCAGAGGCTAAACGTTTCTATATTGATTAGGAAACCCCATATTCAATGGATTAATAGTCTCAAATCAGCTGTTCTAAGAGGTGACTTGACCGCATTTGGACAGGGTTATTGACAACTGTACAGAACGGTGAAGGAAGCCATTTGCCAGGAATCATAAAGCACATTGGTGGGGCAGCGTGACTACACCTCACCATTAGGTCCAATTCTCTAACGCTGTAGGTCGAGGTCAAGGAAGAGGCTAGCTAGCATCCAGTGATTGGGTGGAGCAACCCCTTTGTCAGGAAATCAAATCGAGTGGTTTAAAGACTGATCCTGGTGTCTTTGATGCCAGTGGCGCTTAGTTTGCGTGTCTCTCCATATCTGGCAGGACTCTCTAACGGAATCCCACATGGATTATGTCTTTCAGAACATCAGACTTGCCTCTCCTGTGGGGACACAGCTGTGTGAGACGATTACCATAAACACTTCTGTTTCCGACAGAAAAACAGGGACTTGTGTATAGGCTCCTGGAGAGGGGTGGGGGGGAAGATGAGAATAAAAGGGACTATATGGAGTCTAGCTGGAGAGAGGTAAAGAGGAGTGTTTGTGAAAGGCCATTGAAAGTTTGGGCAGGAAAGAGTTGTAGGGCCCAGTGGACCAAGTGTAACCTGAGCAATGGGGGAGCGTCCATCTTCCTCGCCTCATCTGCCATAGACCCCAAGGAAGAGTTGACACCCTGGATGCTCCTGGTGCCCCCTGCTGGACACACTGAAGAGCTGCAGGGTGCGGTGGGGAGAATAATAGTTCCAGAAAGGCAGTGATCTCGCGGCTCGGGACACAGCAGTGAGCCACGTCTGTTACCTGGCTCACGAGGAGAAGTCTAGCAAAAAGGCCAGAGTGGAGGAACATAAGTGGCTAGTTAGTTTGTACTTATCGAATATGAAGTGACATCTGAGAGTGTCCCCCACATAATTGAGGGAGACTTCAAAGGAAGCCTGAACCCTAGTAATTCAGGCGTTAATGGAAATGTGACTACATTTGTATTCATGGGCTGGTGAGACTTGCAATATTTGGAATATATACAGCGCCTGAATTCTAAAGTGCTATGATTATGTTCTATTTAATAGCATTCACACATGTGAGACAAAAAAATTACTTAGCACTAATTTACAAATGAATCACACATTTTTAGCCGAGGAAGGAACTTTAGGAATAATCTGCTTCAGCCCCCACGTTTACAAATTAGTCAGGGAACAAAAGATGGGAAATGACGAAGCTCTATGATATTGGGCATGTTAGTGGCAGAGGTTAGACTATCTACAGCTCCTGGGCCCTACACTTAACCATTTTAGAACAAAAAGGAAGAGGAAGGGGTGAAATAGAAAAAACATTTTTTTGGGTAAAACATACCAAGTACCACTTGACTTCACATCAAGTTGGAGTCCAAGAAATTACATTTTAACTATAGTTATGTACCCAATACATTAGTAGTTCTATATAGTTCTCTGAATAATAGTGTGTACTTCAGAAAAAGGCTCTGAAATTCGGTTCTATGATGCAATATCAACATAATTGTGTCTTTGATTACTTTATTTTTGGCATCTCTTCTACGATAGGTTTTATTATGTGAGAAATTTAGTGGTGGTTTCGTTGCGGGCCTGGAACAGATGCCAGCTCGCTCTCATTTCAGAGCTTTGTTCTGGCCGTTTCCTCTACCTTAAATACTCTTCCTCTAAGTCATCCAAAAACTGCCTCCGTCTCATCTTTTATCAGCTCATGAGTCACCTCTCCTGAGAGACTGACACTCATCACCATCCCCTCCTCAGGCTGGTCTATCCTAGTGGCTCTCAACTGAGGGTGACTTTGTCCTCCAAGGATATTTACCAACGTCTGGAGACATTTCTTTCATGACTGGTAGCGGGGTGCTACGGGTAGAGGCCAGTGAGGATGCTAAATATCCTATAAGGCACAGCTCTCCCCAACAAGGAATTATTTGGTAAAAAATGTCCACAGTGCCACCTCCTTGAATACAGGCTCTACAAGGCCAGGAACTAGGTTTTGTTCATTGTTATACAAGGTCTAGAAAAGTACTTGGCCCATAGTAGGTGCTCCATAAAAATGAATTGAATTGGTTGAATGACTCTGTCTCTACTACTGGAAAAATAACTTACAGGGTCAACTGTACTGTGGCATAGCCTTCTCACTGATGAGAGAAAGCCAGGCAAAAGTACTGGGGAAAGTACAATAGCCGTTTTTCTTTTTGGTCCCATACAATCAGGATCAGCACAATTTTGTCTTTCAGAAAACCAACAAATGAAAAAAAGGTGAAGGTTATTGAAAAGGAGTGGGTGTAGCCTGTGTGACAGCTGTCAGGGTAATCCTGTAGCTCCTATAACAGTGGCTCTCTAGGCTCAGGCTGCAAAAAGGAATGGAAATGAAGCCATTTGTACATAAGCTACATTTGGAAAAGAGTAACAACTTATTGATTCAGGCTGTCCAGGGATGCCATGTTTCTTCTCCCTGTCTTTTCATTCCTAGTGTGGGTTGAATTGAGAACACAAATTCTACCCAAATGTATTAACAACTTTCTAGTGTAAGCCATTGGTCATGAAGAAATAAAAATAATTATTTGAAGCACTGGAGAAGGCCAGAGTTTCAAGCTGGTTTATTTTACCTGATACGTTATAAAAAAAAATAAAAGAAAGAAAGAAAGAGCAACCTGCATGAATGCCAAATTGGAGATTCATCAGTACAGTTTTCTCCATAGACTGGACAAAAACATTAGTGAGCACATCTAACTAGCAACTGTGATCAGGAGCTTCGTGGAAATAAAACTGGAAAGGGCCTTCACAGCTTTAAAATTCACAGATGGCAAATCAAGTAAAAGATCTGTTCATCACCCTCCGAACACGCTGTAAAATGCACATCCGAGGGCTAGGAAGTTTCTAATGGCAACTGCCGCACTTTTGGAAACCTCGGTGGGGCCGTTGGCTCTCCGACAGGAAGCTCTCCTAGTGCCTTGCTGCAGAACAGGGAGCTGCTTTCCTGACCACACAGCTTCTGTACAATAAAGCTTTGACGTTGCTGTGCTTTGTCGGGAGTGTATGTGAAGGCAAACACAAGAGAGTCAGATAGGGATAACAACGCACTGGAGATCGTTGGGCCATGTACCATGTTTCATAAAGTCTTGAATAAACAGCTTGATATAGAATATTACAGAAGAGTGAAAGCTGCTTTTTAGTGTCTATGCGCTTTCTGTCTACAGTTCAGTGAATGTTATGTCCATTAATTGCATGACTTGGCTACCAGATTCTTTTATGCCACGAAAACGTAAATTAATGAATGAACTCCTCAATCAATTAGAACTCCAATACATTTTGACCATGGCTCATGTTTAGCATATATTATATTTTAAAAACATCCAGTTTAATCCCTGTTTATCTGAATTACATACATTTAAGTAATTTTGTAAAAATAAAAATTAGAAAAATTCTACAATTAGGACATTCCTTTTTTAGTTATGAGAAGTTTCTCCTTTCTTTTTCCTTCTGTTTCTCTTTTGCCTGCCCTGGTCTCCTTTCCTTTATTCCTTAAATCAATTTATGTACTGCATAACCCTTTAAAATCCCAAATTTAATCACCTGTTTTCTTAAATATTTGTTATCTAATACAAAAATGTAGAAATATACTTGATAATATTTACCTATCCATAAAATAAATATAATTTCATTTATAACATGGATCTCTGTTAGATGTCCAGTTGTAATACGAATCAAACCATATCTCCCAAAACATAATTTATGGTGAAAACCTGGTATGTAGCAGTTGGCCTTTAAGACAAGTCTTAAGTCTATCTTCTAAGTGAATGTGAGGAAATTGTCTCAATAGTATAGACTGAAAAGCTCTGGCTTCACTGAGCTAAAAAGGCCAATATATTCTGAAGATGAGGATTCTTGATTGTATGTCTGTTAATCAGCATTAGGTCAGACAGGTCTCAAAAGAAGAGAATGGCTGATTAATTTTTAAGAAGGCTGGGATGAAACAGGGCATCCTTGAAGAGGTTCACAATCTTATATCAATAATGAGTGAACATTTTATTGTGTGGAAGCAGGCTTCAGAGTTATGTGAACTTGAGTCCAAATTCTGCTCATCCGGTTTACTAGGTCTTGAATGACTAACTAAACTTCTCGGAGTCTATATTGGTAAAATGGGAACTAGTAGTAAGTCCCTTGTAGGATTATTGTAGGGAACAGGAATACGTACAAAAAGTACTTCTTTTTTTGGTACCTAGTAGGCATTAATAGATGGCTGCTATTTGCAATATTTATTTGTAAACAAGGAAAATGAAGTGCATTAAGAATTTGGAAAGTTGTGTTTTTGTAGTCTTGTTTATAGTATTTATGAGATAGAACTGATGATTAAGTATAATATACACACAAAACACACATGCTTGAGCACATACAGACACACACATTCTCTGCCAGAGTCTGTTCCTGGGACATCAGATTCAAGATGGTGTCTTTCAACAGTGGATTTTGGATGTTGCTTTAACTTGAAAAATAAAGATTGCTAAAAGTCTTAGGACTTGACTATAATTCTGCTGCAAGAAGAAATTAAATCTGACATTATCTACATGTAAGAGCTCCCAAAGTATTGATTATTTTTGGAAATCCACAAAAGAAGTTGGGATGAAGTCTGAGTTGGGGCAAAGGTTTGAGCTTCTGGTTAGTTCCATCCATTTACTACCTAGGTAAACAAACTTACAGAGACCAGAAAAGGTGGTGGTGGTGGTGGTGGTGGTGGGGAGTGGGCGGGGGTGCAAGGGGAGGGAGTCTAATGAAACTTGACAGAGAGATTTTCATAATGGAATTCTCCTTTTTAAAATAAAAAATGATGTTGGGTGTCTTGACCATGACCACATAACTGATCTGAAAGTTCTCTTTTACCTCCCAAACAACTTGGGTCTATTATGCATGCTGCAGAAGGAAGGGAAATTAGACAAGTTTAACCTGTGACTCTGTGGACATTTCCAGGGAGGGATTCTATTCGCTTGTCTGTATAACCCCCAAACCAAGTGTAAGGCCTCCCCCAGGTCTCTGGGGGAACATTGGTTGAGTTAATGTGTGGTTGGATATAGGGAATGGCAACTGAATCGCATTGATACTTTCTGTGGGAATTGAACCACACTTCCCAAACATCTCAATTACTGCTCCATTTTAACTCTGTAGAAGACCAAAGAAATGCACAGGCTTTGGTGAGCTTTCAACCTGTGTAGTCTTCCCCAAGCTCAGGCTCACAGCCTGTGGTTTGTTGGTCCCAAAGCTGTTTCTTTCTCTCCTCTAAGAAAAATGTACACAGGGTAGATAATACCTCTCCACGTAACTTAAAGTAACTCTTGGTAATTTGACCTACATCTACAAAAAAGTAAAGCTGAAGTTACATATTCTAAAAATCAGTAGTACAAATGAACTGAATGGAACTTTGTCTGAAGTCTCTTTTTTTGTTTGTTTGTTTTTCCACTCAGAGGATCTTTCAGCTTAAAATAGGCACCTGCCCTGCTATCATTGTGTTCCTCTGGCTAATTTAGATCCTGTGCAGTGCTTAGACTTGGGAAAACAGGAGAATAGTTTGTATTTTTCTAAATAGAAGCACAGTTTGCATCATTTATTTTAACAATAGCATGCTTTCAGACAATGTTGCTAAAAGATGGAGGGATGGTTTGAGGACAGAGTGGGAAGAGGTCCTATCCTCATATGCCTCTGGTCTCTCATAAGGTGGCACAATATTTTAAAAGCCAAGGAACTGCCTGTGTGTCACCCTGAAGAGGAGATCAATATTCACACCAGCAGAATCTGACTTTTGTCCCACGTAATCTCTGCTGAGAGATTGCTTCTCATGTTCCGTAGATGTATATACATCTGTAAAAGAAGGGACTGTCTGACTATTAGCAATGCTTTCATAGTACTTTGTCACTTTTGTAAACTTGCAGTAGGGCTGAATTTATGTATGACATATGTTTTCATTTTATTTGAAAGCAATTTTAATTTCTACTTAATAAGCATTGAACACGTTGTCTATTAGCAATCATCTTTAAATGGAATTGAGTTGAAAATCCATCAGAGAATATGAAATGAAAAATAGCAAACCTCTTTTGCACTGGACCATATAAGCCAGAGGTCAAATCCTAGAATAGGATAATCGACCAAAAAAAAACAAACCCCAAAAAACCAAACAAATCTCCACATAGTATCTCAATGAGAAAAACAACGAACAACAATATCTAGCATTTATTAAGGGCTTACTATGCACCTATGCACCAGGTGCATTACTCTAACTTTACAGATGAAGAGACCAAAGCTTAGATTAACTTGTTCAAGGTCATATAGCAAGTCAAGGTCAGAGAGGATGTTTGAACCTAAGTATATTGAACTGCTGTTCTAAAGCACACACTCTTTACTGTTATCCTTTATGGTATAATTATACACTGAAGAAATTGAGGCAGAGAAAAGTGACTTACGTTACTAAAAGCACAGGACTGGTTACTTAGAGTTTGGGTAGAAGATACATCTTTTGACTGACAGTCCCTGGAGGAACCCTGAGCTTATGGGTCAGCTGGTGGTGAAGGCAGATCTTGCTCCTCCCTGGACGCCCTCTCACCCCAGTGGGGGCTGCTCGTCTTGGAGATGGGGGCTCGTGTGGCTTGCTCATGCTTCAACTATAATTCATGTTATGATGGGGGGGGGGTGTTAAAGCTCTTGGGATTTTTATGAAGTAGGATTCTTTCTTTGTTTCTGTTTTCTGATACTTGCATCGATGATGGACATGTTTCCTGAAAACAGATATTGAAGAGCTTTTCAGATGAGCTAGGCTCTGGATTTTAGAGATGTGGAAGCTTATAGAAGCAGCTTCTTAAACCATGAGTGTATTCCTCCCCGTCTTCTTGGTAAGACTGTAATATTTGAGAAGGTGATTATGATGATAGGTTCCAAATCACTGTCTTGACCCAAAGTATTAACAATTGCTGAGGAAAAGCTACTGCGACACTCTTTAAGCCTCAGGAAACTTGGAACTTTTTGACGTGCCCTGGGAGCGTGGCTTCAAATTAGAGTAGACATGGGGACTTACTTCATCTCACATTCACTTTGAAGTTTTGTCCTGTGGCGTTAACCCACAAGGATCCACTCTTTTAAGGGAAAGTAGATTTTGATTGAATTGAATCTTCCAACAAAGGATGTGAAAAATTCAAGCTTTCCTAAGCCCGAAACACTGGCCTGGGTCATTTGTGCAAACTCTTCCTCTCCTGCCAATTAACTTAACACTTTTGAATGGACATGGATGAGACCAGTGGCTTTTACAGTTAGATTTATGTTTGAAAGTTGTATACATGACATTGTACTATTTTTGTAAGAAGAAAAATATTAAAAACAAAGTATTAAAAATATTAAAAGCATTGAAACACAAATTTGTGTTATGCATTTACTTTGAGTCAGGCTCAGTGTTAGCCATTTAGGGGTATAGTTGAACATTCTGACATGGCTTTATCCTTATGAAATGTATAACCTATTAGGAAAACAGTGGATATTTACATAAGTCATATGGTAAATATACGAGGTCTGACAATTAAGTTTGCGAACTTGTTGCAACGATGTTGCTAACCTTTTTTGCTATCAGGGATTATTCATTATGAATTTGTACCAACCGGACAAACAATTAACCAAGTTTACTATTTGGAAGTGCTGAAAAGGCTGCATTGACCTGAACTTTTCGCCAACAATTCATGGCTCTTGCATCACAACAATACACCAGCTCACATGGCACTGTCTGTGAGGGAGTTTTTAGCCAGTAAACAAATCACTGTATTGGGACACCCTCCCTACTCATCTGAGCTGGCCCCCAATGACTTCTTTCTTTAGGCAAAGATAAAGGAAATATTGAAAGGAAGACATTTTGATGACATTCAGGACATCAAGGGTAATATGATGACAGCTCTGATGGCCATTCCAGAAAAAGAGTTCCAAAATTGCTTTGAAGGGTGGACTAGGTGCTGGGGTCAGTACATAGCAAGTACTCCCCAAGGGGAGTACTTTGAAGGTGACCATAGTGATATTCAGCAATGAGGTATGGAGCACTTTTTCTAGGATGAGTTCGCGATCTTAATTGTCTGACCTTGTATGATGGTAGAGAAAATTAAAAGCTGTAATTTCTCTGAAGGGAGAGCACTGACCTTGGACCAGAGTACCCAGGGAAGGTTACAGGTGGGAAATGACTTAGACCTTACAATATGGGTAAAATTTAGGAGTGAGAAGCTTGAAGCGGGGAAGCAGAAAATGTATTCAGGGAATATGTAGGTCAGCCTGGACAGAGTAGGGGCAGAATGTTCCAGGGGATGTGGGAGTGACGGTGAGAAGCGTGGACTTGTCTGTGCTCCCACCTGATACCTCTTCTCCAACACAGGTTTTGGTAAACTCAAGTAGAGTTAGACCTTTTGTTTTAATAGCATGAAGAATATAAGGAAGGCAGCCCAATCCCCATACTTATTCGGACCATGACCTTCATTTTCAGTAGTTCCAGGGGTTCTTTTTATGCTGTATATCATATAATTGCTTCTTGGCTTGGTGTCAAATATTTTTTATGTCCCTTGGACTTCCTTTCCTTTGTAAGTCTTGATGGGCTTCCTGAAACTGGTGATAAAGCGCAAACCTAGTGGGTGAAAACAGATATGTCGTAAATTAGCATACAAGAGCTCAGAGAGCTTTGTTTGGAACAGTCTGGAATCTGAGACCACGATTTGCGCTATCTCCCAGAAACAGATTTTAGAGTTCAGCTCCCTGGAGAAGCCATTCCCCCAACACCCCTGCCTTGGGAATTTGAAAAAACTGCAAATGGACTAAATTTTAAATGAAGCTTTAGTACCTATAACACACTTTGGTTAGCTATTCAAAATAATGATGCATAATTTGGTAGCATAAAACATATGTTCCTGTCTTATGCATTTGTTCTATTTACTTCTTCCACGTTTTTATTTGAAAAGGTAGTTCACATACATTCTGTGCCCCAGGTAGTATTTCCTAATCAGAATATCCTGTAGATCTTTTCATGTTGAGTTTCCTTGTGGCGTGACAATCCATTAATGGTAGCAGTTGCTAAACACTCTTTTACGAGAAAGGGGGAGAAACGTGTTTCATCAGTTTGCTACCGCAAATTGAAACATACATGCAAACCCATGAGTTTTAATAAATGTGACACGAGTTAACAGAGCATGGAAGACAGAAGAATGGAAAATGGTGTCTCTAAATCAATTTAATGTGGTAACAACCCCAAACAAACAACAGATTGGACTTCTTCAGCAAAACACACTAAAAAAGAAAGGTTGTAGGAAATTGTTCACAGTATATCCTTCATCAAATTGCAGAGGAGAGGATCCGACAGACTTAAGTGCGAAGTCGGTTATGAGAAATTTGTCCTCTTTGGTAGCTAATGTTGAGAATATTATTTATATTAACAGGCAAAATAGGCTGGCAGTCCACCAGCAATTATCTAAGTTTAATGGATGTGGTTCCGCCCATAAATCTGGGTAATGATGGCATATCTCTTATGGGACTGCATTAACTATGGGTTACCATAATCGTATTGAATCAAGGGAATGTCCAATTAAAGATTAAGGCATCAGAGCGATAGCTACTAGCTGATAGATGGACAGGCAAAAAGGCCCAGGTCTTCAGCAACTCCAGAAACTTTCCAATGAAGTAGAAAAGAATGTGATTTGAATACTGACTCCTTTCATAGTCACTATATTCTCCAGAACTATTTCATTGCTAGAAGGTTAAGGGATGTGAAAGTAAAGTAGTCTCTTTTTGATATGATAAAAACAATGTAGGTAGTTACATGGCAAATGCATTGAACCTAGAACTAGGGATTCTGATTTCTACAGAGATGTAATTTCATGTTAACCTTCTTTCCATCTGAAGCTTCTTCTGATATTGCAGAGTGTTTTAGTCTTGTCCTGATGTAAATGAGTGGATATTTCCAAAATATAAACATACCTAATTGAATCAGATGAGAAATACAAATCTAGGAATCAGATATCTTTTTGTGTGTTTTTTTTTTTTTTTTGCTGAGCCATCCTGCCACCTGTTGGCAGCTCAGCGGCTGCTCAGCTCAGGCCGGGACTGAAACTGCTGTTGCTCAGAGCTCAAACTCTTGAGCGAGCTCTTAACCAACTGAGCCATTCGGCCGGCCTGTGTTTTTTTTAAAACTGTTAAATGAAAGTATTTATTAAATTTAAAATACTGAAATACATTTCTAATTTATTAATAATCTTTGTTATATCAGATGGGCTATTTCAGCTCTCCTTCTCTCCAAAAAAATTAGAAAAAGTTACTATTGTCAAAGACGTACAAAAATGTTTAAAGCTTTTATTAGCCCATAAAAATGTTTTAACGGGACATTTGAATAAAGCATATCTATAGAGGAAAGAAATCAATTCATCCTCAGCATAAATGTTACTTACCCCAAGCTAATATTTAACTAATGATAATAACAATACGATGTGAAAAAATGTCTGAACTAGATATTTATTAGAAAAAATGAGCATCTTCTTTCAGATTGGTTTCCGAGTTTAGTACTTGTAAATATGCCTGGGTCCTATTTTTGTAATTAAAAATACCATGGCTTTTATTTTTATGTGAACATTTTTATGTGGTAAGCTGCATCATTGGCCTTGGTTCTCCATCTTTCTCTGTACCAGTCCCTTTGTCATTTATCTTACAGTCCATTTCCACCGAGGGCAAGACGTAATTCCCAATTCCTGGTGTCAACCATATGGCCTGCTTTGGCCAATAAAATGAGGTAGAGATGAGACCTAAACTCTGAGCTTAGGTCTGAAGCGTCCTTGTGTATTTCTGATGGCAAGCTTCTCCTCCATTGTTATGAGCTGGTGCCTGAAATAGCCTGCTGGCGAGTAAGAGACACATGGGACAGAGCTGAGTAATCCCCGTTGTCCCAGCCAGGACCAGCTGGTATCACCAACAGCCAGTGACCACAGACATGTTAGCAAACGTGGCCAAGAGTAGCAGAGCCACGTAAGCAACCCCCAGCTGACCCACGCATAAACAATGAACGCTTACTGCTGAATGCTGTGAGGTTTTTGTGGCTCTTTGGTATGCACTACTATGATGGCAGCAGATAGCTGATAGATCACATATGCTGGTCTACCTTCAGAGGTCAGAATATGTTGACTTGTATTTTCCCAGCAGTAGACATGAGTTGCTCTAAACTGGTTGCTCTCTTTCTACAAGTTTTCCTAGTAGTGAAATTCAAGAGGGTGTGATTAGCACTTGAGGTCATGGAAAGGGGTAAAACCCGTTAAGATTCAGTGGCACATGAACCAGACGGAGACGTAGTCTTTGACCTTGATTTCTTTTCATGTGCAATTACCAACTTTACCTTCCCCCTTTCTTGCTTCTGTTTTTTTCCCTTTGCCTTTCTTGTTCAGCAAATATTAATTAAACATGCATTTAATGTATTCCCTATGTCAGTTATTGTGGGGCCACCCAGACTAGACTAATGGAGTAATTGCACAGAGCACTTTGTTTGAACCAATTAAGACATAATTCAGGTAAAGCATCAATTTGGGGTGTTTGCTTAATAGTTAGGCCTGTGATTCTTACAGCAGGAGAAGGAAAGAGGAATAAGCTAGACCTGCTGCCCAGGGCAAAGGAGAATTCTGCAGATCTTCTATCAAATGGGAAAAAATGATGCCCCTCCCCCCTCTGGCCAGTTCTAAATAAAGCCACTTCTCTGCGCTGGAGATGAAGCATTGCATTCATGATAAGGCACTTGAGAATTACTGCTGTTTACGGAAAGCATCACCAGCAGCAGGGCTGAAGAATACTCCACAGTGAAAACACAAACACGTTTTCAATGATGAGTGATGGAAAAGAGCTCAAAGCTGCTTAGGTCTGCAGGTCTTCCTGACAGACCCGGGGTACTGGTGTCAGGGAGCAAGGGGAGGAAACTCCTCCGCTGGAAAGAGCCCTGAGGGTAGAAGTTTGACTGCAGTCCAAATCCCTATAAAGTCACTTTGGAAGCATCTAACTTTTATGGCAGTTTGGATTTACAATATAATATAAACGCCCGGGCTATGGAAACCAGGAGAAAATAGCGGTTCAAAGCTATTTTGGAGACTCAGTGTTTCTGTTATCGTTTCAGACAAGAGCCAAGCCAAGGGGATGGCTTTATGGCATACTGATGGGGGAACTCGTGTCAGCTTAGCCCTGGTGAATTGATGAGGGGCTCTGCCAGGTCAAGGTGAGTGAGTGTCCTCTGACTGGCCTGGAGGGTTTCGATTAAACTCCCTGGATAAAGTGAATTATTTGATTTATTAACAAACTTTGCTTGCTATTTGTTATGCACTGTACCAGGCTTGACCAGAGGTGCCTTTGGAAGATTGGTCGGGGAGAGGAAACATGGCAATGAAAACAAGTCAGGAAAAAATGGTGTCAGCTGTAGTGTTTGTACAAACTAACAATCTCATTATGTAGCAAATAATGAAGCACAGATAGGAGTCAATTCAGTGAAAATGGCTCCTTAGGGGTGAGTTGGGCCTTCTCACAATGCTTGAGATGGAAGTGACTTGACTGAAAGTATGTGACGAGGGCTCCCAATGGTGCCAAGATATTGCCACGGGGTAGGGTGGAAAACATCCTGGAGCGCACGTAGCCCCTCATCCTGGAAATCTTAACAGAGCTAAGATCTTCCCATTCAATGTTTTTATTCATATGTCTATTTTTATTGTTTTAATTAAAATTTATTGGGGTGATAGTGGTTAGTAAAGTTATATAGGTTTCAAGTATACAATTCTGTAATACATCATCTATATATCACATTGTGTGTTCACCACCCAGAATCAGTTCTCCTTCCATCACCGAATATTTTATCTTTTTTACCCTCTTCTACCACCTCCCTCCCCCCTTACCCTCTGGCAACCACTAAACTATTGTCTGTGTCTATGAGTTTTTGTTTCTTTATTTGTTTGTCTTGTTCCTTTGTTGCTTTCAGTTTTATATCCCACATAGCCATGAAATCATATTTATTCATATCTTTATATAAAAACTTTTCACTGTTACTATTTAACAGGCAGTATCATTTAGAACCAAACTACCTTTGGTCTGCCACGTACTAGTTGTGTGACTTGAGCCATATTATTAACCTCTGAATCTCAGTTTTCTCATCTATAAAATGGGGTCGTCAATAGTGCTTTGTCATAGGGTTGTTATGAGGATACAATAAGCCCTGTTTAAATACCCCATGTGGAAGTGCTCAGAAATGGTAACTGGTATTACGTGTCAAGGGCAGGGACAATTTTTGTATTCCTAGAACCTGGCACTGTGCTCTTCTCATTGAAGACACTCAGTGAATGTTGTTAGATGCATGTGTGAAGAATGGCTGACACCCAGGGACCAAACACACAGAGGATGACTGCACGAGATCAGATGAGTTCAGTGGAGGAATAACAAAATCAAAGCTAAAAGAGCCTACTGCTTGGTTTTATTTGGTTATCATTTTACAGACAAGACAACGGGCCTGAGTACATTCAGGTTAATCTGAGCCATTTGGACATGGCAGACAGGAGAAGGCGACGAAGATATTGTATTGGAGCAAAACCGGGCTTGAGTGTAAAGGTGAAAGGAGTCAGGGAAGTGAGAGCAGGAGATGTGGCCTCAAGATCTGTGGAGAGAGACCTGATGGAGAAGGGGCTGTGAAGGAGAGACATGCCCAAGAGGCACGCAGGGGAAGGTCCAGGAGTTCATGATTCAGAAGAGAAAAGATGAGAACACTGAATGCAGATTTATGACAAGGGAGTTGGTGCCAGTTACGGTCCATTAGCTGATGGCTTTGGAGGTCATCTGGGTGCACTACCATTTGCTAGTTCTATGGAAAACCCTAAATGTAATGTTCTGACTTCACAGGTTAGAGACTCGCTTTGATTTTACTGATAGATGTGCAGTTCCTGTTTGAAATTGAATGGAAAAAAAAAAGCCACTCCTGCTTGCTTTGACATGATCATTCTTTAAAAAATAAAACCTCTCTCATAAGAGTTGGTCTTGATAATGGAAAAAAAAAAGAGGTGTGTATGTATATACCATCTCAAGGTACATTATGTTGGGTTTATTATAACCTGGATGCTTTGATATTAAATGCTGTTCTTTTAAACAGCCTGTACTTTGTCAGGGAGTACAACTTGGAAGATAGTTCTGAGTTCATTAATAGATGCTACTATGGCCATATTGTGTATTCTCAACTGGAACAGGAGATCAACAGATGTTTACTGAGCAGTGGGCTAGAACTGGGAGTAACAAGATGATGCAAACTGCCCTCTTGATCTTGTTCTCCAACTGAAAAGACAGATGTATTGAAAGGCCTCAGTGAAGTGTGCAATACTTGTACTTTGATATCTGTCGGTTGTGCACGACTGTGGAAGCCAACTGCAGGCACTTAGCTGACAGAACTCCAACTGTCCGACCTCTAAGGATTCCTGCGCTTCTCAGATCCCTCGCTTCATGAAGCTCTCCCCAGATGTGGGCCCACACAGTCCCAGGATCATTGTATGCTATGTATAAAGAGCAAGGAGAACAAAGCGAAAGTCATAAGCGACAACTCTTGGGCTTGAGAGCTCCACAGAAGAGGTAAATCCTGCTTACACTTCTTTTGTATTAGATCTATTTCATTAAATCTGCAAAATCCTGGTCAGCAAATTAATGTATTTCTTATTCTCTTTGTGTGTATATATTTTATACCTGTGTCAATCAGGGTCTAGGCAGGTAACAGATGGGCAGAAGTAAACAAAGGGACTGTCTTGAAGATGTGGGCAGGGTAAGGGAAGCCAACAAGAGATGGTGCGAAACCATAGGCTGGTGTCACTTCTATAACTGAAGGCGCTGGAGGGGCTGTAGGAGATGGTGGTCTGCCAGGAGCTGTGGCCTCTGGTAGACGGACGGGCCACTGCCCACCCACAGCTCAGCAGAGGGGGAGCTAAGAAAATATCTACTCTTGTCTCACCCTCGTTCTGCCTTCTGATCTCCTGTGATGTGGCCTATGGGAAGCCATAGTGAAGGCACCCTTTAATGTAGATCAATGGAGACTATAAAGGTCAGACCCCTTGGGCAGGGCGAAGAAGGTGGATAATGGATCTGGAGAGGCCTTGGAGAGAGTATCTTGCATGATAATAGTTACATTTCGTAGTTTGAACCTTCATATGTGGCCATGTCTAATTAAACCACAGGGATATTTCCCTCCAAGACAATCAATCATAATTCCACATGTTTTGTTTTTCTTTTTGAAGATTTTATTGGGGAATTGGGGAAGGGGAACAGTGTTGGGGAACTGGTGATGGGACCAGCCAAGTTGTTGTTCTTCAGTCTTTATTGTGGAGGGTGCCAGTTGCCATCTGGCTGCCCATCAGCAGCTTGTGGCCTCTAAGCTCAAGGTGCTGTGTTCAATCTTAGTTGCGGGTGGGCATAGCCACCATCCCATGCGGGAGTCGAACCAGCAGCCTTGTTTTTAAGAACATAGGCTCTATCCACTGAGCCATCCGAGCGACAGCTCAGCTCAAGGTGCTGAGTTCAGTCTTAGTTGTGGGTGGGCATAGCTCACCATTGAACAGGCAATCTTGTTGTTACACCAGCTAAGCCATCCTGCCACCTGCTGGCAGCTCAGCGACAGCTCAGCTCAGGTGCAGCGTCACTGGCCCATGTGGGAATCGAACTGGCGGCCCTGTTGCTTAGAGCTCCCGCTCTTAAGCCAACTCTTAACCAACTGAGCCACTCGGCCGGCCCCCACATATTTCTGATTTATAACTTATCTAGTTCATTATTCTTGCCTGCATGTCTCTCCTGCTTATCTCTTTAGCCATGATCTATAGAATTTTCATGTCTCTGTTCCCCACGTCACCCCCTTCCCTTGTCTGGCCCAGAGCTCTTTCTGTTTTATGCTGTTAAAGCATATTTATCATGATACTCTATTCTCCAGAGTACAAATATATACACGGCGTTTTATTTTGCTTCCCCTGCCTTAAGGCTCCAATCAGTGCACATTATTAATTAAGCCTCAAAATACCCAGTGAGATAGATAGTAATGCATACACAGTGAGAAATATAACACGAGATAGAAATGTATTGAGGTAATTCAATGGGTGGAAATTTCCATGTGTGCAGGCATGAAAGACTAAAATACCCACACCACATTATATACATATACCCTTGTTGGGATCGCCTATTCTTGGAGTTGATGAACTTGCCTGAGCCCAGTGCATGGGTGACCACTTGGGTAGTGGAATGGGATGGGGTATGGCTTAGGCACCGACTTTGTTCAAGAGGCCTTGCTATGTTTAGGGTACCAAGAAGGAGGGGGTCCAGGATCCTTGGCGATGGAGTGTCTAAGGAATAGGCAGTCCCAAGAGGAATCTATGTGAACAATGAGGTGTGGCTATTTTAACCTTTTACTCCTGCACAATGAAAATTTGAGGAAAACAATGGAGAGTTAATCATAATTTGAACATAATTAACAGTTAACTGTGAGATCCTCGCCATCATAGAAATAGAGTCCTGAAGAACTAGGACAGAAAGAGATAATTTTGAGGGATGGGCAGGTTAGTAGAGGTGCTGGGCGTGGTGATGGTAGACTGGATTAGGTGGTATGTTCGGGAAAACTGGGCATCCCACAAACAGCGTGAGAGTGCTGGATGCTTCAAGCGGGCAGGGCTGTTATTCCACAGTTAAACTCAATTTCCTACTCAGTGGTGCCTTAGGTAGTCCCTGATTTTTATTTTGTTTATTTTTTTGCTATAAAGTTCAATGGGTTTTGATAAATTCATGCTATCCTGTATCCACAAATATACAGAATAGTTTTACCACCCTAAAAAATCCTCTGTCCTTCACCTATTCAACCCTCTTTCTCTGAGCTCCAAAGTCCCTGATAATCATTGATCTTTTCATTGTTTATATTTAAAGTCGGTTTTTTGCAGGCAAAATATAATTGAGTCTTGTCTTTTTGATCACTCCGACAAGTCCTGTCTTTTACTTTGTGTATTTAAACCATCCACATTGAATATGATAACTGACATAGTTACTATCCATATCTGCCATGTTTATAACTGTTTTCTATGCATCGCCCTTTCCCCATTTTTTTTTCTGGTTTCTCTAGTTTTAATTGAGCATTTACTGTGATTTCATTTTATGTCTTCTCTTAGCAATTATACTTCTTAAAATTATGTTTTCAGTGGTGCTCTAGAGTTTGCAATATAGACTTTAAACTCATCTGTATCCACTTTCTAATAACACTGTGGCACTGCATGTGTACTGCAAGCACCGTAATTATAACAGTATTGCTAATTCCTTCCTCCTATCCCATGCTTAGGACACTGCTGTCATTCTTTCACTGTTCATATATTACAGTCACCCAATACACTGTTACTATTACTTCCAGTAACCATTTGTCTTTAAATCAATTAAGAAAAAGAAAAAAAATAAATGATTTTATTTTAATTAATTGTTCTTTGTTGCTTTCCTTTATTTCTATAGATTTGAATTTCTGACCCATGTTATTTTCCCTCTCCCTGAAGAACTTTTTTTTTGACATTTCTGCAGCACAGGTCTGCATGTGGTGAATGACCACAGTTTTTGTTTGAGAAAATCTTTTTCTTTCAATGTATTTTTTTAATTTTTAAATTATAATACACATACAATATTATATTAGTTTCATGTGTACAACGTAGTGATTAGACATTTTTATAACTTATGAAGTGATCACCCTGATAAATTTAGTACCCATCTGACACCATATATATGGTTATTATAATGTTATTGATTAATTATACTATAATTTACACCCTCTACACTATTTTATAACTATCAACATGTACTTCCCCTTTTTTTACTCATCCCCCCAACCCTTCTCCCATCTGGCAGCCATCAGTTTGTTCTCTGTATCTATGAGTTTGTTTCTGTTTTGTTTGTTTGTTTATTTTGTTCTTTAGATGCCACATATAAGTGAAATCATATGGCATTTGTCTATTTCTGCCTGACTTACTCCATTCAGCACAATACCCTCTAGGGCCTTCCATGTTGTGGCAGATGACAAGATTTCATTCTTTTTTATGGCTGAGTAATATTCCATTGTATATATGTACCACCTCTTCTTTATCCAGTCATTCATTGATGGACACCCAGGTTGCCTCCACATCTTGGCTATTGTAACTAAAGGTGCAATGAACATATGGATGCATAAGTCCCTTCGAAGTAATGTTCAGATAAATACCCAGAAGTAGTATTACTGGGTCCTTGTTTGTCTCTCGTTATAGCCTTTGTTTTAAAGTCTATCTTGTCTGCTGTAAGTATTGCTACTCCAGATATGTTTGTTTGTTTATTTCCATTTCCATGAACTATTTTTTTCCATTCAGCCACATTATATCTTTTGATTGGAGCGTTTAAGCTACTTACATGTAAAGTGGTGGTTGATAGGTATGTAGCTATTGCCATTTTATTCATATTTTTTATTCTTCTTCTCCTTTTTCTCCTTTTTTTTCTTCTAGAAGTCCCTTAAACATTTTTTGCAATACTGGTTCCGTGGTGATGACTCCTTTAGCTCTTTCTTGTCCGGGGAGCTCTTTATCTGTGCTTTGATTCTAAATGGTAGCTTGGCTGGGTGGAGTCATCTTGACTGTAGGTCCTTGCTGAATACTTTGTACCTGTCCCTTCTGGCCCGTAAAGTTTCTGTTGAGAAATCAGCTGACAATTTAATGGGAGCTCCCTTGTAAGGTAACTAACTGCTTTTCTCTTGCTGCTTTTAAGAGTCTTTCTTTGTCTTTAAACTTTGGCATTTTAATTATGATGTGTCTTGGCCTGGGCCTAATTGGGGGTTTGTATTTCTATTTCTTTTGCCAGGTTAGAGAACTTTTCTGTCATTATTTTTTAAAATAGGTTTTTAATTCCCTGTTCTCTCTCTTCTCCTTCTGGTACCCCTATGAGATGAATGTTGTTACACTTGATGTTGTCTGCCTACAAGCCCCTTAAATTATCCTCATTTTTTTGGATTATTATTTTTTTTCTTTTTGCTATTCTGATTATTTTCTGCTATCTTATCTTCCAAATCACTGATTTTGTCCTTTGCTTCATCTAATCTACTGTTGATTCCCTCTAATGTATTGTTCATTTCAGTTACTGTATTCTTCATTTCCGACTGGTTCTTTTTATGTTTTGTATCTTCATTTTTATGTTTCCTATCTCTTTGTTGAAGTTCTCACTGAGATCATTGAGCATCCTTATAACTAGTGTTTTGAACTGTGTATCTGGTAGATTGCTAGTCTCCATTTAGTTTGTCTTTTTCTGGAGCTCTGTTCTGTGTTTTCATTATGGATGTGTTTCTTTGCCTCCCCGTTTGGCTGCCTTGCTGTGTTTGTTACTAAGTATTAGGTAGAGCTAGTATGTCTCTTGGTCTTAGTAGAGTGGTCTTATGTAGTAGGTGTCCTGTGGGGCCCAGTGGCTCAGTCTCTCTGGTCACCTGACCTGGGTGCTTCACGTGTGTCTCTTGTGTGGGTTGTGTGTGCCCTCTGTTTGTAGTTGAGCCTTGGTTGCTATTTGCACATCAGTAGGAGGGATTGACCCTTGGGCTGTTTGATTGTATGGACTGGCCATGACTACAGTGGAGGAAATATTTTGTAGGGGCTGACCCTGTGGAACAGGATGCACTTTAGCAGAGCTCTGGTGCCTGCCCAGTCTGCTCTTTGGGTGTGTCATTTGCATCGGTGGCCAGATGGTGCTCTGGTGTGGTGTATAGCTAGGCAATGGGCACAACAGCCCCCAGGCCTCCTGGGAGGTGCCCCCACTTTACCTGGGACTCCAGCAGCCAAGTTCAGCTGCAGCTTATGCCCTGCCCAGTGCCACCTGGCATGAGCCACAAAGCAATCCACAGATGGCTGCCACCCACTCTGGGCTCAGCCTTGAATCGAGTCCAGCTCCTGCTAGTTCCTGGCTTGGGACTGCTCAGCAAGAGGTACAGGGCACATCAAGGCCAGATGCTGCTTGTTTGGGTTTTGTGAACCTTTGAGAGATTTTAGGAAAGTTCACAGCACAAGCCAAATCAGGCTGTTAGAATGGAAAAGCCACTGGAAGTGGCTTTGGGGGGGGGGGTCTGCAAGTTAGGTGGTGCAGGGTCTCAGGGAATCACCAGGGTAGGGTGAATGGTGTTTGCCAGGTAGATGGAGGTTCAGATATGGCGGCCTCCTGGGTCTGTACCCTGGAATGGTGGAGGGCTCAGCAAAGGAACAGTGGCTCCTGCCAGCACTTCTGTCTGGGAGAAAGTTGCCCATCTAGCCCTCTCCTGGAAGCCAGAGAATTTAGTTACTCCCTATAGATCCCTGGCTCTTTTTGAGCTGCTGATCTAGTGCTGGAGCTCAGAGCGAGTGAGACTGTCAGTGAGTAAGTCCATGTGCAGGCCCTTTCAGAGGAGTGCCTGGGACCCTCTGTCTTTCTCTGCCACTATCTCTGCTGGTTTTCCCAGCCAGAAGTTGTGGGGACTTCTTTTCCCAGCACTGTAACCCTGGGCTGGGAAGCCTGGTGTGGGGCTGGATGTCTTTGCTCCTCAGTGGGGACCTCTGCGGGTGAGATATTCCTCCCAATGTTTAACCGACACATAGGCATGTGGGAGCAGCCTGTTCTGCATCTCTGCCCCTCCTACCAGTCTTCATGTGACTTCTTCTGTATGTCCTTGGTTGTAGAACTTCTGTTCAGTTCGACTACAAATGATTTTCAATGATGGTTGTTCTATAGTTTAGTTGTAATTTTGATATGGTCACCAGTGGAGGCCAGCAGAGTGTTTACCTACTCTGCCTACTTGACCATGCCTGAGAATATCTTTGTTTCTTCTTCATTTTTTTTTTAAAGATTTTTTATTGGGGAACTGGGGGGATGGGAACAGTGCTGGGGAATTGGGGGAAGGGGAACAGACAAGTTGCTGTCATTTTTTTTTGTTGTTGTTCTTCAGTCTAGTTGTGGAGGACGTTGCTTCACTGGCCCAAGTTGGCACCATCATTGCGCTCTTCCTGGGTGAGGCACATCAGTCACCAGCTTCTGGACGGCTACTCACTGCGGCTGCTGGCCGCTCATGCTGGCTGCTGGCTACACACGGTAGCCCATGGCAACCCACTGCAGCAGGGGCTGCAGCCTACACCATCACCGGCGACCCACAGCAGCCCAGCTCCAGGTTGAGCTGTTGTTCAGCATCTTAGCTGTAGAGGGCAGTGTCACTGGCCCTCATATGTGGGATCTGAACCGGGGCCCTCTGGCGTCCCAAGCCAGCTCTTAACACGCCACTCGGCCGGCCCTCTTCTTCATTTTTGAAGGATAATTTTGCTGGATATAGAATTATCAGTTGGCAATTTTCATCTTTCAACATTTTAAATATATAATTCTACTCTCATTACTTGCATGGTTCCTGATGCAAAATATGCTGTCTTTTCTATATAGATAAGTTTTTTTCTCCTCTAGTTTTTTAAAAGATTTTTCTCATTGTATTTGGTTTTCTACAGTTTGAATATGATATACCTAGATGTAGAATTTTTTGATGTTTATTCAGCTTGGTGTTCTCTGAACCTAATGGGTCTGTGGTTTAGTGTCTGTCATTAATTTTGGAAAATTCTCAGCCACGTTATTTCAAATATGTGTTCTGCTCCTGTCTCTTTTTTCTCTTTTTGGTATTCCAAGTACATGTATATTGCACTTTTTGAAATTGTCCCACAGTTCTTGGATATTATGTTCTTTTTTTTCTCTTTGCATATCAATTTGGGAAGTTTCTGTTGACATATCTTCACCCTCACTGATTCTTTCCTTGACGATGTCCCATCTACTGATAATCTCATCCATCAAAGGCATTATTCATTACTGTTATAGTGTTTTTGATTTCTAGCATTCTCTTTTGATTCTTTCTGAGTTTCCATTGCTTTGCTTACATTACGCATTTGCTCTTACATGTTGTCTAATTTTTTTCATTATAACTCAACATATTAATCATAATTATTTTAAATTCCTGTGTGATCTTTCCAAAATCTGTTCTACATCTGAATCTGGTTCTGATACTTACTTTGTGTCTTTAGACTGATTTTTTTCTTGTCTTTTAGCATGGCTTGTAATTTTTTGGTGAAAGCTAAACATGAGGTATTAGGTAATAGGAATTGAGAGAAATAGACCTTTAGCATGAGACTTTATGGCAATCTGGCTAGGAATTGGACTGTTTTTAATGTTTTTTTGTGGATATAAGTGCTAGATATATTGAGAAAGGAAAATTCCATCCTGATAGGTGGATCAAGAAAGACATCAGGAAACATTTTGGGTAGTTTTGTAAGGTGGATAAGGTTTTGACATGTGGATTAGGATTAGAAAATCTGGGCTAAAGTATTATAAAGGTCAAGAATTTAAAAAGGAGGAGATTAGAGTACCCCCAAATGATCCAGTTTGTCTAAAGTTAGGCAGAGTAGGGTAGCAGTGGTAGTTATGGCTGGAGTCAAAGTAGAATGAGGCTTCATTTATAAAGGGTCTTGGAAAACAGGCTAAGGAATCTCTATGCTGTACCCTTGCCTCTTTGAACATTTACAAACAGGAACTTATATGTGGGTAGTTGAAATGGCAAAAATCTGGGGTTAGGGGTTGGGCTAATGGTGGTGTCATCAAGGAAAACTGGAAAACACTAGGCAACGGTTAATATGCTCAAGGTAGCCACTGCCTTTTCTTCTTTCTCAGGGAATTTTTACATCGTACAGTTTTTCTTTTTTTGCAGTAGGCCCAAATTTCTGATTTTAAAGTGGAAATTATGAAAATCAGATTATGTTTTCTTTTTCGTAGTATGTAGAAATTCATGATACAGTTAGCCCTATAGGAATACCCCATCCTTTGGAAAGTTTGAGTAGGAATGGAGATGAAATGGAGAGGGGTAATTCTAGAATTTAAGTCGTGATTGTGGTGAAAAAGGGTGTAGCCTCAGGAGATATCCTCAGGAGGGTTGCCTCCATTTTAGGTTTCCTAGTGAGGTTTTAGGCTATCAGGAGCTTGTGGTCTTACTTGTCAGTGTTCTTCTTCCCATTCCAAATTTGTATCTCCTTTTGGGCTCTTTCCACTCTGCTTTAATAAAGGGATAAGACACTGGCCCTTTACACTTTAGTGTTAACATATTGCTTCCCCCTCCCCTCGGCTGTATTAATTTTACATTTTAAGAGTCAACTCTTATTGTATAATCTTTGCCCCATGTTAATGATGTTACGTCATCAGTGTTTGGGTGGGGAAACTTTGTGGGTGATGGAGTCAAGGCAAACTTCCTAGTGTCCTTAAATTATATCAAGTAGGGAGTTGCCGTTTCCTTCTCATGAGACTCACTGGGGTAGAAGCTGTCAAGAGTAAAAAAAGGCTAATATATTCCACTCAATACAAAACTCCCTGTGTGTCCATAGCTGACTGTCCTAAGGGAAAGAAGGCATTTGTAATACAAGCATTCAAATCTGAGTTTCTGAAGTATAGGTTGACACACTGGGAAATTACCAGCTCAGAGGAGTGAGCAATGGCAAGATACTTGGTGTTAGCAAACATCAGAGAAAAGTTTTAGACAGGCTTTCCTCCATTGTTAGGAAATAATATTTCTTACATTTGTTCAATCCTGACCTCGAATTCAACTTTCAGTGGGAAGTGTGGGTAAAAATTGGTATTCACCTTGATGCTTTTCATCTTGCTTCTGACAGTGCTACTCTTGAAGGAGACTTCAAAAAAAATAGTTGAGAAGTTAAAAGCCTTCCATAAATACAAAGAAATATTAAGAAATTTTACAGAAAAAAAGATCTAAGCAGAATAAAGGTAATAATAGTGTTAAGAAAAAAAAAAAGAGTTCAGGGACCAGCAGAACAAATGAGCCTACTAAGAGTCAGGGGCAAGGAAGGGCACACCCTAATTCTCAACTCCTTCAAGTCTTTGATCAAAAGTCATCTTCCCAATGGCCACACTATTTAAGACTACAACCTCCTGGTGCTCCCCCTCCCATCCCTGCATTTATTGTTTCCTCCATAACACTTACCACCTTCTAATATACTTTATTTACCTGTTCATTATGTTTGTTGTTCGTCTGTGTTTTTCCATTACAATATAAGCTCTCAGGGACACGAAACTTATCCCAGATGTATTCTTAGTGCCTAGATCAGTGCTTAGCACAATGCTGGATGCTCACTAGCTATTTATGGAATGTACAAAGGAATGGATACATGAGAATGAATGCATATCTTGGTTGCCATTTCCCCTCTTTTCTGTCTCTTCCTAGGAGTTATTTTTTTCTCGCTGTCTTAGAATCTGCCATCTCAGGCCAGTTCACAATTTTGACGCAAAGTTGTGTTAGAATTGAGACTCAGATAAAGGTTAGAAAGTCATAAAGAATCTAAAAGAACAAAACAGAAAGCCAGTGGTGTACACAGCACGTTTGAACTCAGAGCACACCGTTTATTGACCCTCTTCTCCTCTATGTGACAAAATTATCTTCAGAAGTATTTCATGTGAAATGAAATGTATGATAATAATGGCCATAAAAGAAATGCAGATGGTAGAGATGTTTTTATTGGACTTCATATATATAATTATGCCCCATAATAAGTGAAAAAAATATGTTATTTACAAAAAAGGAGAAAAGTAATGGATTGGTATGCTTTAATTATATTAATATAAATTTTTGAAAAAAGGGTAAAAACTTATTCATTGGTCCATGACAATAATGAATAATGTTGGAGTTTAATAGTAAGTGATAAATAAGGATAATTGAAAAGCATAAGTTTCAGTTTTAAAGGTATGTAATTGGGAGTTACCTGAATTACCTCACTTATAGACTACAATGCATATTAAAATATGAGCAGTAAAAATGTGCTGATTTAAAGTTTGCATATATAGTATTAAAATCTAACAGTAACCATGGGTATTGTTAGAAAACACACACACACACACACACACACACACACACACACACACACTTTTTTTTTTTCCAGGGAGGGTTATTTTACCACTTAACCTTATTTAGAATTGCTGGTAAGCGGTGATAATAAAATAAACCACCATTTTTAGTCAATTTAATTATTGTTCTAAAATTTGCTATAGATGGCACCTCCCCTTTTTGCCTTCATCCCTCCTGTGCCCCTTTGGCCTGCCCCTGAAACACCTTTTTTGAAAGCTTCCGATTTTAAAAGGATGTTTCAGAGGTAATGATTTTCTTCTTTTAGTAAACTTTCAATTTCATTCAACTCATGCCTGCAGATTATAATTTTTAATCCAAATACAAAAGGAGGGAAAAAAAAATCCTTTCCTTTGATCAGGGTAAAGTATTGCCTGGAAGATTAAAATGTGTCACACCAGAGGCCACTTGAAGGTGAACCAATATAAATCTGAACATGTCATTTAAAAAGAATTATAACAGTCTTTTCAAAAAAATTTAAATTAGGACAATACAGGATATTTTTATAAGGGAAATCTGTGTATAAGGACGTGAGAGACCAAAAGGCTGGACCTCTCGGGATTGTTTCTTCGCTGTGATATTTTAACTTGTGAGAAAATGAAACTGTGTTTATTATTATTATTATTACTGAAAAGGAAGCAGTATTTTCTCTTACATTAATTTTTTTTTTCATATTTAGAACATTGTGTTTCTGATGCTAGAGTACTGCCTGCTGCCACCCCCTTTCCTGTGCGCTACCTGGGGACATTTTGGGCATGAGCTAATCTTTGGACGGTGGCTTGATCCCAATGCTCACGTGGGACATGCCACAATATGAAAACCAGGCCAGCTTTGTGTGGCCCTCATTTATCACAACTTCAGAAAGCAATAACATTAATCCGAGTTGTTGAGTTCCTGGTGAAGAAAGGCTCTAAATTAATGTGGTCTTAGGTGAATGCTTTAGAAGTTGATCTTAAGAATTTAATTTTTAAGCTTTTAATTCTTGAGTGACTTTGGGCCCTGTTTATGAAGAAGAAGGGGAAGAAAATCATAGCAAAGGAGCAGGAAGTAAAGAAGAACATTCAGATAACCAAGATATTTGTCTGTGTTTATTGCTTTGGAGGGGGGAAGGAGTGGGGGAGAAGCCCAGGCACTCAGGATTCACCTGTCCATTGTTGTTTTATGTAGCTAGGAATACATTTTCTTTTTTATTCCATTAACCAACTCATAAGGTGACAATTTTTTTTTTTTTAAGATTTTTATTGGGGAATTGGGAGGATGTGAACAGTGCTGGGGAATTGGGGGAAGGGGAACAGACAAGTTGCTGTTGTTTTGTTCTTCAGTCTAGTTGTGGAGGATGTTGCTTCACTGGCCCAAGTTGGCACCATCATTGTGCTCTTCCCGGGCGAGGCAGATCAGTCGCCGGCTTCTGGACGGCCACTCACGGCGGCTTGAAAGCCACTCACGCTGGCTGCTGGCCACACACAGTAGCCCATGGCAACCCACTGCCACAGGGGCTGCAGCCTATGTCGTCGCCGGCGACTCACAGCAGCCCAGCTCCAGGTTGAGCTGTTGTTCAGCATCTTAGCTGTGGAGGGCAGTGTCACTGGCCCTCATATGTGGGATCCGAACCGGGGCCCTCTGGCATCCCAAGCCAGTTCTTAACCATCGCACCACTCGGCCAGCCCAGTTGACAATTTTTATTACCAGATTTTTTTTTTCCTTGGTGGAAATAAGCATCATATTTATCTTTGTGACTCTCCTGGCACTTTGTAACACAAATCCTTATTTTATTAATTCTCAGATTTTGAAATTGTCAGAAAAATGATGGTGGGGTTCTGGGATGATGTTATCTCTTCTCGCCCATGTCTTATTTCTCCGAGCTCTCTGCTCCTTCCCGACAGGGTAGCCTCCCACCCACGTCCCTCTCCCTCCAAACACACACCTCCCCCGGGGCTCACAGCTTCTTTTGGAATCTCTTCTCCCTTTGGCCATATTGTGGGAAGAAAAAGCAAAAAGAAGAGAGAGTAAAAAGGTGGAAGAAGATGAAAGAATTCAATGACAGTGATTCTGATATAAAAGGAAAACAGGTGAACAGTAGCAGGAAAGCAGTTTACAGGCGTAATTCAGACTGAAGGCGATTTCTTAGGCAACAATAAAAGGTGAAGAAATTAAAAGGCCACGTCTGTGAAATAGCAAGAGAAGAATCTGTCAACAAGGTGAAAAAAGTTGTGATGACAAAGCACTGTGTTTGAAAAATTAGGTCAGGGTAGAAAAGATGTTATAGGGAATTAATAACAGTTAATATGGCAACGAAATACAGCTTGGGAATGGATACTAGGTTTATAATATGAATTTGTCCATTGATGAATCTAACAAGCAGGCTGGTATTCAAGATTATCATTACTAGATAGACTTCCAAATATTTATAGTCATTTGACATTTATCTCTGAGTTTTTTCCTTAGGCAGTGAAACTGGGTTTAAAAACTAGTTTCAGTATGTCACTTTTCATCAAAATATCACCTTCTTAGGAGGCTATTCTGTGGATCACCTTATCTAAAAATAATATCTTCCATCATTTTCACTCTGGTTTCGTTTCTCCACAGCCCTTAGCACGATTGGAAGCCCTAATATGTATCTGTTTATGATTGATTATCTGTCTCTGCTGTAACTAGAAAGCTCCGTGAGGGCAGGGGCTTAATTTATTGTTGTATCTTCAGGGCGTGCCAGTGCATGTGAACACATACACACACACACACACACACACACACACACACACAACACACACACACACACACACACATAGTGGAAGCTCAATGCATATTTCTTGAGTAAATGATAATAATAGTAGCTAACATTGATTGAATGCTTAGTGTCAGCCAATCCCAAATAGACTCCCTTAACAGTCATACAAATCCTATAAGGATGAACTGCTAGAACTTTGTTTTACAGATGACACAAGTGAGGTGTTGAGAGGTTAAGCACTTGCCCAAAGTAACCCAGTGACAGGTAGAGATAGCAGCCCCTAAGAAGGGAAGTTCATTTGGAGCCAGCGTGGACAAGACAGTCTTTATTTACTTTTAAATAATTTTTTATTTTCCAGTTACAGTGTACATACAATATTATATTAGTTTCAGGTGTACAACATGCTGATTAGACATTTATATGACTTACAAAGTGATCACCCTGATAACTCTGGTACCCGCCTGACACCATACATAGTTATTACAATATTATTGACTATATTCCTTGTGCTATACTTTATATCCCCATGACTATTTTGTAACCAATTTGTGCTTCTTAATCCCTTCCCCCTTTTCACCCATCCCAACCCCCCTCCCATCTGGCAACCATCAAAAGGTTCTATATCTATGAGTTTGTTTCTATTTTTGTTTGTTCATGAATTTTCTTCTTTAGGTCCTATATATAGGTGAAATCATATAGCATTTGTCTTTCTCTGCCTGACTTTACTCTACTGAGCATAATACCCTTTAGGTCCATCCATGTTGTTGCAGGTGGCAAGATTTCATTTATTTTTTTTAAATTTTTTTTAAGCTGAGCCATCCTGCTACCTATTGGCAGCTTAGCGGCAGCTCAGTTCGGGCTGGGCATCGAACTGCTGTTGCTCAGAGCTCAAACTCTTGAGCGAGCTCTTAACCAACTGAGCCACTCGGCCGGCCCCAAGATTTCATTCTTTATTAGGCTGAGAAATATTCCATGGTCTATATGTGCCACCTGTTTTTTATCCACCCATTCATCGATGGACACCCAGGCTGCCTCCACATCTTGGCCATTGTAAACAATGCTGCAGTGAACATATGGATGCACACGTCCCCTCGACGTAGTGTTTTGGGTTTGTTTGGCTAGAAATACCCAGAAGTGGGATTACTGAGTCCTTCTTTGTCTCTTGTTATAGTCTTTGTTTTAAAGTCTATTTTGTCTGGTATAAGTATTGCTATTCTATATATTTTTTTGTTTTCATTTTCATGAACTACTTTTTTCTATCCCTTTATTTTCATGATGTGTGTATCTTTCTGATGTAAGTCTCTTGTAGGCAACATGTAAGGGTATGTTTTCTCATTCATTCAGCCACCCTATGATTTTTTATTGGAACATTTAATCCATTTACATTTAAAATACTTGTTAATAGATGTATAGTTATTGCCATTTTATTATTCATATTTTTGAACTTTTTTTGTCTTTTTATTTATTTTTAAAGATTTTATTGGGGAATTGGGGGAGGGAACAGCACTGGGGAATCGGGGAAGGGGAACAGACAAGTTGCTGTCCTTTTGTTCTTCAGTCTAGTAGTGGAGGACATCGCTTCACTGGCCCATGTTGATATTATGGTCCTTTCGCTCTTCCCGACTGAGGCAGTCGGTCGCCGGCCATTGGATGGCCATTCACGGCTGCTCATGGCAGCTCACAGCAGTTCTTACCAGCTGCGGCCCCTCACGCTGGCTGCCGGCCACTCACGGTAGCTTTACGGCAGCCCACTGCAGCCTCACTGCAGCCTACCCCGTTGCCGGCAACTTATGGCAGCCCAGCTCCAGGTTGAGCTGTTGTTCACCATCTTAGCTGTAGAGGGCGCAGTGTCACTGGCCCATGTGGGATTCTAACCGGTGGCCCCGCTGCTCAGAGCTCACGCTCCCGAGCCAAGTCATAACAAACTGAGCCACTCGGCCGGCCCTTTTGTCTTCTTTTTAAAGAAGTCCCTTTAACATTTCTTGCAATACTGGTTTGGTGGTGATGAACTCCTTCAGCTTCTTCTTGTCTGGAAAGCTATTTATCTGTGTTTCGATTCCAAATGATAGGTTGGCTGGGTAGTGTCACATTGGCTATAGGTCCTTGCTTTTCATCACTTTGCTATTTCATGCCAATCCCTTCTGGCCTGTAAAGTTTCTGTTGAGAAATCAACTGACAGTTTTATGGGAGCTCCCATGTAGGTAAATAACTGCTTTTCTCTTGCTGCTTTTAAGATTCTTTTTTTGTCTTTAGCTTTTGGCATTTTAATTATGATGTGTCTTGGTGTGTGCCTCTTTGGTGCTTGTATGTCTATTTCTTTTGCCAGGTGAGAGAACTTTTATGTCATTATTTCTTCAAATAGGTTTTTAATTCCTTGCTCTCTCTCTTTTCCTTCTGGTACCCCTATAAGATGAATGTTGGTACACTTGATGTTGTCTGCCCAGAGGCCCCTTAAATTATCCTCTTTTTTTTTTTTGATTTTTTTTTTCTGTTGTGATTGTTTTCTGCTACCTTATCTTCTAAATCACTGATTTTGTCCTCTGCTTCATCTAATCTACTGTTGATTCCCTCTAATGTATTGTTCATTTCAGTTATTGTATTCTTCATTTCTGACTGGTTGTTTTTTATGTTTTGTATCTCCATTTTTATGTTTCCTATCTCTTTGGTAAAGTTCTCACTGAGATCATTGAGCATCCTTATAACCAGTGTTTTTAACTGTGCATCTGGTAGATTGCTAGTCTCCATTTAGTTTGCCTTTTTCTGGAGCTCTGTTCTGTGTTTTCATTATGGATATATTTTTTGTCTCCCCACTTGGCTGCCTCACTGTGTTTGTTACTATGTATTAGGTAGAGCTAGTATGTTTTGGTCTTAGTAGAGTGGTCTCATGTAGTAGGTGTCCTGTCGGTCACTTGAGCCAGGTGCTCTAGCTGTGTCCCTTGTGTGGTTTGTGTGTGCCCTTCTTTTATAGTTGAGCTTTGGCTGCTGTTTGCACATTAGTGAGAGGGATTTATCATCATGTTGACTGGTTTGAGGACTGGCTATGACTACGGTCAAGGAACTGTTGTGCATGCGCTGACCCTACGGAGCAGATTCACTTTAGGAGGGCTTTGGTGCCTGCCCAGTCTGCCCTTTGGGTGTGTTGTCTGTGTAGGCAGCTGGGTGGTGCTCCCGTGTGGTCCAAATCCATCCAATGCATATGCCAGCTTCGGGGCCTCCTGGGAGGTGCCCCATCACAGGCCAAGTTCAGCCACAGCTTGTGCCCTGCCCAGTGCTACCTGGCATGAGCCACAAAGTGATCCATAGGTGGCTATACCCACGCTGGGCTTGGAGGTGCCTGGGAGTGGCTCTGCCTCTAACTGAGTCTGACTGCTGCCAGTGCTGAGCTTGGGGCTGCTTAGCAAGAGGTACAGGACATGCTGAGGACAGATGCTACTTATTTGGGGTTTGTGAACCTCTGAGAGATTTTAGGAAAGTTTGTAGCATGAGCCAAGAGACATCCTTTTTACGGAAAGCCACTGGAAGTGGCTTGGTTGGGTCCACAAGTTGGGTGGGATTGGATCTCAGGGAATCACTAGGGAGGGGCCAATGGTGTTAGCCAGGTTGATAGAGACTCACATGTGGTGCCTGCCTGCATTTGTACGATTCTGGGAGTGGGGAGAGCTCAACAAAGGAATAATAGCTTTGCCTGCACTTTTGTCTGGGAGAAAGCTGCCCCTCCTGGCCTCACTTTGAAGCCAGACAATTCAGTTTCTCCCTGTATGCACCTGGCACCTTTTGAGTTGCTGCCCCAGCACTGGAGCTTAGTGTCAGTGAGTCCGTTAGCAGTAAGTTTGTTTGTGGGCCTTTAAGTGGAATGCCTGGGATTCTAGCAGCCCCTTGTCTTACTCAGCCATAATCTCCTCTTGTTTTCACAGCCAGAAGTTGTGGGGACTTCTCTCCCTGCCCTGAAACCTGGCCTGGGGAGCCTGATTTGGGGCTGGGTCCCCTCACTCCTCAGGGTCACTCTGCAGCCAAGATATCCCTCCCGATTTTTAACCACCACATGTGGGTATGAAAATCAATTCACTCTGCCATTACTGCCCCTCCTACCAGTCTCGACTTGACTTCTTCTGAATATCCTTAGTTATAGGACTTCTGTTCAACTAGACCTCAGGTGATTCTCACTGATGGTTGTTCTGTAATTTAGTTGTAATTTGTAATTTTGATGTGGTCATGAGAGGAGGCAAGTACAGCATTTACTTACTCTACCACCTTGGCTGGCAATCTCAAGACAGTTTAAAGAAGTGTTAAAACAAGCTGAATTTTCAGTAGGATGGGTTTTGAAGTGGAGAGGAAAAGGTCAGAAAACTCTATGTTAGTATGAGGAAAAGCATGTCTAAGATGGTTGTAAAAAAGAGTTTTCCATAAAGATTTGTAAAAAGGTACATTGTGACTTAAGATTGGTGAGTGCATGAAGGCCAGCTGGAGATTGAAAGTAAATAAATTACTCAATTAAAAAAATTAAAAATAAACTTTCTCTCATTACATAGATCTTTTCTGAGTCAGATAGAATTGTTCTCCTAATTAAGGTGAATTAAGGAGGTTTTCCTGTCTATTCCTAGTTTAGAAAGGACCCGAAACACATTATTTGGAACCTTTGCTTTTTAGGGATAGTTCTAGTCAAAATTAAAATTACATAATAGGCCATGTTCATCTTGCTGATGTTCTCTACTCATTTCTCCTCTATTCCTGTATCAGTCCAGGTTCCCGTAAGGAAAACGTAGCATAACCAAACGGGGTGATTAAAAAGATTTTTTTCTCTCAAAAAACTTTTTATAGGGCCGGCCGAGTGGCTCAGTTGGTTAAAAGCTCACTCAAGAGTGTGAGCTCTGAGCAACAGCGGTTCGAGTCCCGGCCCGAGCTGAGCAGCCGCTGAGCTGCCAACAGGTGGCAGGATGGCTCAGCTAAAAAAACAAAAAAACAAACAAACAAAAAAAACAAAAAACTTTTTATGATGGAAAAATTTAAACATGTACAAAAATATAGAGAAGATTTTAAAGAAGACCGTGTACCTATATATACCAGTCTCTTAACTTTAATAATTATCAACCCATGATCAAACATGCTTAATTTAAATATCATTTGTCCCATAATATTTTAGGATGTATCTCTCAAAGATGAAGTCCACTTTAAAAAATAATCACAATAATTATTCACCTAAATCCATGTATACTTCTATAACAGCATGACTTGTGCTAAAGGGTTAATGAAAAAAACATCACAATATCATTGTCACACTGAAAGAAATGAATAATTCTGAAGAAAGTTGTGGTTGAAGGGCCTGTGTACAAAGGGTTAAGGGTTGAGGGAATTCAACGAGGGTTGGTGAAGCACCCGACGATAGTGGGGAGCCACTACCCTCCTCTGTTGTCTTGAAGAGATTGCTGAAACCCATGGAGACCTGTAGCTGTAGGCGAGGTCCACCTGGCAGGAACATTGGCCGTGGGCAGAGAAACACAGCCACTGCCAATCCAGCAGGAAGAGAATGGGGGCCATAAATACCCAATTTTACACTGTATCCACCTTCTCATTCCTGGTAAGTCCTCTCCATTGACTAAACTCAACAGGAAACCAGAGGGCAAGGCAGGCTGGCATGGTTCGCAGAAGTCAGCCTCCCAGGCACACATCAGGATGAGAAGGACAGAGAGTGGAGTTGGAGCTCCATTTCATTCCCACTTAGTGTTACCCATCTTCCTCGATGCCACACACCTTCTTCTAAGGATGCTTTTGAGGCTTGTCTTCATCGCACTGTACCCTAGACCTTGGGTCTGTCGCTTTGGACCCACCCACCACCCACATAACTAAAGAAAATAATCTACACTATCTACACTGATGCGCCAGTGGGATTAGATATTTTGGTAAAGAACGTCCTTTCCCTTTTCCCTTCCAAAAGCATTCCTATTTTCAGCTGGTCTTGATGCTATAAAACTGGAGCTATATTTCAATACACCAGCCTCAGGCACTGATACATCAAGGCACAAGGAAGCTACTCGCACCGCTTTTTGAACGTGCATTGCTTTGCTGTATCCCAATTAGGTTTAAAATATTTAGATGAGAAAAAGTAGTTCTGGTCCATTAAAGCCTCCAGTAAAAGGCAGTTTGGAATTTGCTGTGGGAAGCGGGCCGGGGTTATAAAATATAGTCTAGTTAAATAAATCCTTTTACTATTAACTCCCTGGTAAGACAGGAGGGAGAAACCAGAAGAATGGTTAGTCTAGCAAAAAAGAGAGAATAGGAATTACTTCTGGTCAGTATTTGGTTACCCAGGCAACCATTCCCTGACTAGAAGAAAGCCATCCGAAAGTCTTGATTAGATGGGAGAAAGGGACATCTAGTCTTTCTTTCTGTATCTCTCTTCTGGCCTGGGAGAAAAAGGACCAGGAAGTAAGTAATAGGACAGAGTAAGTGGGGACCACCCCTGAATGGAGGTGTTAGTGGGACGGGTGGTGGCTGAGGGAGGATGGCTGCCTTTTCACTGGTGCCTTCCTGTAGGAGCTGAGATGGGGGTGCCCAAAAGGCTCAAAGATCCCTGAGGCTTTCCAAGCAGCAAAACCCACCCAGAGTTCCTGCTCCTTATAGCCTGAAATATCTCAGGGCCCAAAAGTATCTTAATTCTGGGAGAAAACTAGAGATCTGGAATCATAGAATTTTTACAGCATAAAGGAACCTTATCGATGATACAAATGATCAAAGTCCAACACTTTTATAGTTGAAGAAACAGACTAGGATGGTTAAGGGATCTCTCAATAATCGCACAACTAATGATGGTTTGTGAGGGATGAGTGATATTGCATTTCATTTACTCTAAGATACGCATTTCAACATCCCTGTGGCCAGAACTGTCTGACACTTGATGTGATAAGAAGATATTGAGTTCCAGTTTATGTGACAACATTTTGTTTCTTTCATCATGGCACATAAAATACGGTGCCTCCCTTAATCAGTGATCCATTGAAAGATGGCGAACAGTGGCAAACAGAGTGCATTAGTCCGCTGTGCTCTCTTTACCTTTTGCTCATCACTCTAATTCTTGTTTATTCATGCCTTACCGAGATTATTTAAGTTATTAACAGGTTGTTGGTTTTTTTTTTGTAGAAAAAGTACCTTCAAATAAAGAACTGTATGTTTTCTGTCAGATATTAGCAGTTCATGTTGGGAATAAGTCTGTTGGTTCTGCTTGAGCATCTCACACGTTAACACATACATGTGCACACACACCTACACGTGGACAGACATGCATCTCATAGTAACCCCATTCTCACGTCAGCCCCCTTCAATTGCTGCCCTGCCTGTGGATGACTGAAACTGGATGTCAGGGCTTGGTGATGATTGGGGGAATGGAAGAACCACTGAGAGGAGTGCGGGGTGGGAGGAAGAGCTAGGATCAGGAGACAGACTTGGTTTCCCCCAACTACCTAGGATCGTCCCGGCCCTCTATGTCTCACAGCTCAGTTTCCTACTTGGTGCTTCTCGTTTTTTTCTAAACCTTGATATTTCTCTCCTCTTTTCTTTTTCTTTCTTTCTTTTTTTTTTTTAA
>NW_017731447.1:4648172-4665425 GCF_001890085.2 Hipposideros armiger
TGCTATTTCTCCCCCAGCAGCCTCTATAGCTCCCCAGAGGAGGGGGGAGGGGAAGCAGCTTGCTAAGCTTGCCTCTCTCCAGATTTATTATCGATGTGAGGGCTCAAGATCTTGTAGCTCCCCAGCGTAGCTTGTGAGGCCACGTGGGGGAGTGTGTGTGTGTGTGTGTGTGTGGTGACTGAATCTCCTTACACAGTGATATTTTGCTCCCCTTCTGTTCTTTCCTCACTATTCTCTGAGGTAATGGCCTTAGGCTGTAGAATTTTCTTTGTCACATGTTGATCAATTTTTGCTTTACTTTTTTTTTTTTAGTTTTAACTAGTTTTTGTTTCATTAATTTTGGGCAGAGGGAAATGACATGAGCTAGTTTCTTTTGTCAGTCAAAGCTGGAAGCTTGATTGACAGGTTTCCATGCACGGTTCAGTGTGAGTTTGGAAAATTCACTAACGACTCTTCTCCTGCCCGAATGAGCTACAAGTATCTGAGAGTATATAACGGTGGCTGGGGTTTTGCCGAAGCGCAAAGTGTATAAGTGCTACTTCTTTGCTCTAGTATTAGATTAGTGTTTTCTTGGAAGAGATGCATGTTAATAGGCTTTAAAATACCATTTTTTTAGTTTTCTCATGCTTAGCCAATGCTTTTATAAAAGCGGTCTATTAAATATGTTCTTTTACATTCCATTAGAGTATTTGTTCTTTAGTTTAGCTTTGCTTTCCAAATGTGGAAATAAAGTTAATCGTTAGAATCATTTTTTATTTGCCAAAATAACAGTCATATGCTTCAGCCTTCCAAGCATGTATTATTGCCCCAAAGGGCAGTATATGTCCTTCAGGAGGAAACCAGCATTTGGATTATTTTGTTTAAATTTTAGAATGCTCTAATTTAATAAAACGCAAGTCTTTATGTTTGATCTATTTGCCATTTAAATAACATTAACGCTCATAAAAACAAAATGATATAAAGATCAATGGCTCTACACACAGGTACAGTTGCGGGGGGGGGAAAGCCGGAGGCAAAATGACTACAATCTGCTTTACTATATGGGGAGTACGTTAGGAGATGCACACAGATTAATAATTACTGAAAGAATTCTCTTAGAAATTTTATTGGGGAACAGCGTGTTTTTCCAGAACCCATCAGCTCCAAGTCCAGTTGCCATTTTTAATCTAGTTGTGGGGGGTGGGGGGGGGCGCAGCCCACCATCCCAGGTGGCAATTGAACTGACAACCTTGTTGTTCAGAACACGAGCTCTAACCAACTGAGCCTGCTGGCCACCCCTAAAATAATTTTTTTATGGTCACTTTTCAACCCCATCTTTTCCCCCCACCCCCAGACTTAAATGGTTTTCTACCCCCATGTATCCCTCCTGGCGTGTTTGATACCTGTGTTAAAATCATGCCATACGCTTTTGTAGAACTGCTGCAACAATGTCATGCATTTAAAGTTACTGGTGGGTTTGTCTAAAAGCTTTGCCTGTGTTTCTTTTCTCCCCATAGTCTATGTAACAAGTTAATTAGGTCATCTTTAAAAATAGATGCTGGTGGCTAAACACAGCCTACACTCAGACGCTGTTTCCTTTCCGTTAATATTCTGTGTTCTCAAGTTCTTTATCTTGCATCTTATTATCAAATGGTGGCAAAAAGACTTAAGGTAGATGAGTAATTTTAGACAAGAGAACCTGTGTATAGATCAGAGCTGTTATTATTAGTTCACAAAAAAATGCCCTGAAGAATACCCAGGAGCTCCGGAAGCAAGACCTTCATTTTCTTCCTCTGTGACTTGCACCAGCTAAGCAGCTATGTGTACTTGTTCCCAGGTTAGTGTCTTCTCTTGCAAGAAGAGAATGCAAGAAAGCAGGTGTCGCGTTGTTTCCATGTGACCTTTCTATTGGGAAGTATGCTTTATGGCATGTTTGGAGACCAAGAGGACTTGTTTGGAGCATTTGGTGTGCTGTCACTCCAGTTTGGTTAGGGCCTTCCAGGAATGCTGCTTGCTACACAGGTACAGAGACAGAAGGGAGACCAGCTAGCTGTTTATCACCACCACCAGCCACTTAGGGGAGCAGTGACAAAACCAGGAGGGTACCGTCAGCCATCTTTTGGGTATGGGTGGGATGTCCTGTCCCCACCCGAATGCCTGGACAGCCCCTGGATTCCTGAGTCTGCTTTGGGTTCCACTGACAAGAACATGAACAACAGTGAGGGTGTTGGATGTCTGAGCCGGAGAAGACAACCTGTGATTCCCCTTTCAGAGGCCAGTTCTGAGCCCATCCCATGGCCCCTCCAGCCTATCTGGCTCTTATCCCTGACCTGGCCTCAATGTCATACTCTCTTGAGATGGGGTAAGAGCATCTCTGAAAACAGCAGTTTTAGGGCTACTAGACGTGACAATGTCTCTGTTTATTTGGACAAGCTCTTTAGCTGCTATCTTACATTTTTTCCCTATCTATTCTCATAAACGTCAATTACTCATTACTTTCAGCCTCCAATCATCCATAAAAGTGGCGTTTGTTTGAATCAGATCTCAGGTACAGAGAGTTAAGTTAATTATTTTCCTTGGTTCATAGTTCATCAGCATCATTGATTGTTTTCTTTTCCTTCTGTTTCATCTTCCCGGATCATGGCTACAATTCTCTTCTCTCCCTTAGCCTTCACTCCGGTGTCTTTGATGTATGCTTTAAACGTATGATGTCTTAAATATGTGTGTATCCTTATTAAGTCTACGGTGTTGTTTTGCATGTGAATGTGCTTTTAATTTTCATCAGTGGTATTGTACTATCACTCTTCCTGTGTTTTCTGCTTTTATCACTCAGCTCTATCAGTAGCTGTGTGTATCATTAATGGTTGGTGAGGCTGCAGCTAGAGCCAATTCCCTCAATTTCACTGTCAGCAACAGCACAGGTTTTCTTATTCATGCCACATGTCTGTAGTGGGTGGGCTGTGTCTCGGTTCAAAATTGCAGTAGCTATTAGACCTTCCACTAAATCTTGTTATGGAATCATTAATAAAAAGAACATGTATTACTGGCCAAAGCTAGGTCCTAGCTTGTGTCATCCTGGTGGGTTTAAGGAGGGGAGGCTGACGGTGTGCCTCAGAATAGAGTTCATAGCACGAAGGCTTGGACTTGGGCTTCACATGGGCGCCCCCTCACTAACAATCTATGAGTGAGCCTCTCTGTGCTTCTGCTCTGAGCCTTCTCTCTATGTCTTTTTTTTTTTTTTCTGGGTTGTCTCGTCCTAAGCCAGGGCTGTGTAGGTGACAGGCAGCTGAAGGGACCACTAAGGAGTGGGCTAATCAGCCTGCACCTGTTTTTAGCTTCTTGCAACACCAGCCAGACCCCAGCTCTGCCCCGATGTTACCCCACGTTGCTGCAGGGGGAGCTGGTGCTGCAGTGGTAAGGGACAATTATTATAAAGTTCTACAGAGTGAAAAGCACACACTCCTGCACACCCCCAGCCTACCTGGTCATGCATCGCTTCTCCCTCCTCCATACTGGTGCCGTGTTTCTTCCACACTTGGTTCTTACCAATCTTTTTCTCCCCAGCGTTTCTTCATAGTCTTTATATTAGGTCTTTAGATTCATATTCATACACTTTTCTTTTCCTTTGTGGCTTCTCTAGGATTGGGCGAGGGGAAGAATTCAAGAGCTCTTGCATGGCTGGAAGAAAAACCTTTAATGGTTACACATAATAGTTATTATGTAGGAACAGTTATTTCAAAGATTCCTGAAATGTGTGTGCCAGGATATGATTTTGTCAGTGAGAGGAGAAGGATCTTAGTAAATGGTTACTTTTTTCTCAGAAAGTCCTCTTAAGACATGGCAGCCTTATAAATAAACATAAATAACCCCTGCTAGAACTAGCCACGTCCTGTAACATTGGCACTGGTGGTTACTGAACACCTGTCAGTCATCATGAGTGCTCTGCCCAGTCTCTGGTTACCTACCTGGTTACCCACCCCTCTCCTCTCCTGTGTTAAGACACAAGCTCTGACTGGTGTTGTTCCCCATGTTATCCCGCTAAGAGATCTCTTGAATTTCTTCCAATTGCATAGATCCCACATTAAGGTAAAATGAGCATAAAAAAAGACAGGACTGATTTCATGGTCTTTCTCCACTTCCTTAAATATTCCTGACACGTGATTCCAGCCATTTGTATGCAGCTTGATCAACACCATGTTGACTGAGTGAAAATTTTAGGGACTGTGCGTGATAAAATTGGTGAATAAAAGTTTTGTGAACCAAACTTGCCATTTGGTTCTAGATAACATCTTTCTGCTTTTTTGCCATTTAACGTTCTTCATGGGGCACATGACTCAGCATACCAAATCTCTACTTCCGTGCACGTGGCAACTCAGTTTTTCCTTCCCCAAGTACAGATGGTTTAAAAAGACAGTCAGCTCGTGGCTGGGATACAACTCTTTTTTGACCTGCCTGCTATACTTGTTGAAGGAAGTACCGCAACTATTTTGGAAGATATTTTATTTTAAATGGTTGTTGACAGTTAAGTTATGTAGGATGAATCAAAGGAAGAAATGCACCCTGTTTCAGAAAAGTAAATTTCCCCAGACAGCAGAGCTGTGATTTTAGAGTATGTAATTACCAGAAATACCATCCCGGATTCTATCAGACCAAAATGGACATACCCTGCTTAGTGTTACAGTTAAGACAAGGACAGATGGCACATTGTGGGGGAGAGGTGGGTGCACCCTGCTGATACGGTAAATAGCTCTAATTTCTGCTCAATGACATGTTGGAACCATTGTCCTAGATTATAACTAAGTCCTTCATGGACCCTACTTATATTTTCAAGTCTGTACCAATTCTCAGAGTAGAGTTTCACGTTTGCCACCTGCTGTGTGAAGTAGCGCTCCCTTTTATTTATTCTAAAGCCACCTTCTTCTGGCTTCAAGGGGTGCCTCTAATTCTAATATTTCCGAATTTGGAGACAAGTGAATTTTATTCCCATAACCCTCACATCTTTGGTAATACTTGAGGCATCTTTAAATCAATATCGAACGTCTGGTTTCTAGACTGTTTGAGTTTAAAAAGAACTGATAGAACAAAGTAAAGAAATCAGTACTCCTTTAAAATGTTTTTATCTTTTAGGAATTTATTCAAAACCCAGTAGTATATTTACAGTATAAATCAGTTTAAGAAGAAACAAGATTTACTGCATGGGTTGAAAAAAGGAAATGTCAAAATGAAATTATACCTAAGACATAGCCATTTGTCTGCAAGGCAGATGAACGGCAAAACTCAGCTCAACAAATGCAAACGGAGCCTCACTATGTGCCAGTCACTTTGGAAGCCATTGGGGGGAAAGGTAAAATCAAATGTGGTTTCTTCCATGCCTAAAGGTATGTTCAAGGACTGAGAAGAAGTGGGCTCCATCACTCTGGGAAAGACAGGCTTTGTAGAGGAGGTAGCACCAGAAAGGGAGTAGGGGTTTCTAATGGCTGGGATGGGGAGAGAGAGGCCTTCCAGTGGGAGGGGACGTCCTCTACACAGCTGGGAACTTAAAACAACATGTGGCGTTTTAAACCAGGAAATAATTTGGAATAGCTGGAATATAACATGCTCATTTGGAAGCCAAAAGAAGAAACTGGAAGGTCTGTAGGTGGGGGCAGCAGCTGGATTCTGAGAAAGAGAGCTAAGCGTGCTCTATCCATTTTCAGAGCTCCAGGGAAGAGTGCTCTTGGTAAAATAGAAAGCTGGACCAGGAGGAGTATGATGGGATTCCTTCACAGCTTTTCTCCACGTTCCGGAATAATTTTCCTAGAGAACCAGGGTCACAGGGTGACGCTGCTGATTCCCTTGATCCTGTTTCTGGAACCCTGCTGCCCTTCAGGTGGCACTCAGAGGTGACTGGGCATCCAGCTAATCTTCATACTCCTCCCCAGATCCCCTGCACTTGAACTTCTCACCTGGTCTTTCCTGTACCACTGACTGACCTCGAATGCAAAGTCCAATCCTCGGGTTTTCCTTCGTGCATACATTGGACTTCACTGACAAATCAATCATACTTTGAAAACTTAAAAAAAAGTCTAGTATTTAAAGTTTGTTTAGGCTCAGACCATTCAGATATTTGTCATAGCTAATTGAATTCACATGACATTTATGAATAACTACTTCGTGCCAGGAGCTGTGCTAGGTGCTGGTGACTCTAAGGCAACTAAGGCCTTTAGGAGTCCAGTTGAGCAGGAGAAATGGACAGAAGTAGATTGAGAAGTCTGAGGCTCACACTCACCACCTTGAAACGGCCTGACAGTGCTGTGTGTCCCAGTTAACCTGCTCTGCAACAGCCAGAGTGACTCTTACAAATCACCACCCTCCCCACATCCCATCACTCATCAAAGGACTTTCCACTGCTTCACAGAGAAAATACAAGAGGGCTGCCCAAGGCCAGCTCAAGGTCAACCAAACCTTTAAACCAGCCTCCAGCTCAAACCACCTTTGCTCTTTCCCTCTTGTGATGGTGGCAAAAATATCCCTACAAGGAAAGTTCCAGCTGTGGTGTGGATTTGACCTTCTCCCACATTCTCATAGTCCTTCTGCTATCGATGTTTAAAAAAATGAATTTCTCTTTTACTGGGTTTCTGACTGCTAGGGGCCCCAGGATTGGACTTGCACCAGCTTTGCCTGGTACTTAGGTTAACTGTGACTTCTTGGCTGCAGAAGTACTTCTGATGGCCATGACATGTGCCTTTCCCCATGGACTATAAATAAAATAGCCTCACACGTCACTAATGAATTCTTCCTTTTAATATCCCAAGCGATCCAAATGCTAAAGATACAGTATTTCACAGCAGGTGATGCAACCTTTTAGGGAACATCTCTTTAAGTAAATGGACTATGGTCTTGTGATTAATGTAACCCGATGTTCACATTGAAGAAATGGGAGGTGTTAAACTCCTTAAGTAACCCAAGGTCTTTAAGGAGATTTTTGTGATTCATGCTAATAAGGTTGACTAATTTGTTATTCTACAAATGGAATGCCTGCAATTCCATTTTTGACTGACAAATGGTTCCACACTGTTAAGAGCATAAGTCTCATATAACATTTGAACTCTAGTTCTATAAAACATGTCTGAAAAATAATTTAATTCATGTTTTTCCTCTTTGGAAAATTTCTTCAGGGATCTTTTAATTGTTTTCTCTGAGTGACATCAGCTGTGCTTCCAGCTTAAAGAAATAATTTGTCTCATAATATCTACATTCATTTATAGAAAGAGCTCAAAAACAAACTTGCAAAGGAAAAAGCCACCTAAGGATACGGTAGGCTGACCTTCCCCTGGGATCAGTGATCCATTACTGTGAGTTTGAATGTGGAGATCAATGCAGTCGGATTAGAAAATATGTGGATCCCAGTGGAATTTACCATCTAGCTCAAATCTTTCAAAACAGAATCAAGTTGTTAATCAGATTGGTAGAATAACTGTTATAGACACTCAATCATGATCATTTCTTAATTTTAGGCTAAACTGTATCCAGGGTTGTTTTCTCACTTTCCTACCTTTAGCTTCTCTGCCCTGTCTTGGTACTTTTGCCTGGCATTGTCACTGTCATCATCGCCGCCACCACCACCACCATCGCCTTTGTCATACCTGGGATTTCTACACTGTGGCAAGTGCTTTACCTCCATTTTCTGTTAGCCTTAGACCAGCCCTGCAAGGAGAGTATTTTGCTTATTTAACAAATGGAGAAAATGAGGTTCATAGAGCTGGTTGAACATGTGCAAGTTTCCTCTGTAAGTGGTAAAACCCACGTGGGACCTCGGACTCCAATGACTGAAATATCTGATTGCTCCCCTCCTGTTGTCTCCATGGGTCCCACCAGTCTAATCTGTTCCTGTAGTTTCTGCACCAGATTTGTTCACTTTTCCCCTAAGGTGATGGCAAGTGGAGGAGAGAGAGCACTTTCCCTATTTTCAAGATTAAAAATAAACATGAAAGTTCAACAATTAGCAAGGGAGACATAGTAAGAGTAATTTAACAGTAGACTAGGAGCATCTGATATTAAAATATTATTTTCGATCTGCAGAATGAAAAGGCTTTGGAATGCAAAGGAGAAACTGATAAATCTTTAGAAATTAAAATATGATCTATATTTAATATTGCCGAGAGAAGAAAAGGGTAGCGCCTCGCTTTGCAAAGACGCCTCAAGGTCCATACTATCCCCTTTTCAGCTTTGTTACCTGTAAACTCAGTGGATGCAGCTTTTCTCCTACGTGCTTCCTCGGCTTCTTATCACGCGGAAGAGTCTTTTCCCTGAGATTCTGTATAAATACACAAGCTCTCTATGTGCATTTCTTAAAAGCCCAATAGAGAGCTCTATACACTCAGAGATTCAAGGCATCTGGGATGACAATGAGGCGAAGGGCAGAAGTTGCCATGTGACCAAACACCTTTCAGAAGGTCACCTGATATGTTTATTGTTGAAAATGTTGTTGGGACTGAACCTTAGTTTCAGGTGGCTTTTCATAACCCTGTGTAATTAGGTTTTAGGTGGGTGATTTTTTTTATTTGTATTTTTATTTTTTTGTTTTATGACAAGCAGATTCTTGGAAGGGATAAATTGCTTTTTACTGGGGTGCTGCACACAGTGAATTTTCTGGAGGTGCTTGATCCACACACTCAGGGGTGACCAGACCCTGTGCTGATTGAGTTGATTGTAGGAATGTGTAGATATAACTTTCTGTAGGCAGGTCAAGGCTGGAGATGAGCCCGGGGTAGCAAAGACTCCAGGGACACAAGCAGACCCCCCGCCGGGCTGAGGGACCTTCAGAATATCCAGCCTCTGTGCTGCCCTAATGAGACCTGACCTCCCAGAAAGTCCTTCTGTACCAAGGAGCCAGGTGGCCACACACTTAGTCATGCCAGCATATGCTATTCCCCAAGGAAGGAAAAGTGCTTCATTTTTGCTAAACCCTGATGTTTTTCATTGTAATGTATAGCATGTGCCAACTGGGAAAGGAAAAATAAAAATACCTTGTGAGGACAGCATTTCCTAATGCCAGGTCCTTAAGCTCCCTGACATGGTGATCTTGTTTTTGAGGTGAGATATACTTATTTCAGACACGAGCGTGTCATAATACCTGGAGGGCTTCCTCGTTTCTGGTCTCCATGAAGCTGAGCAAAGAGTTAACTTGGAAGGACGGAGTCCCCACTGTGTAATGAAAACCCCAGGCTTTCGTTCTCCTGTAGTAGAAGCAGACAGCCGAGCACAGGGTGAGTGCAGGCCTGGGAGCCAGGCTGGTTATAAATCCTGTGTCATCACTTTCGCTGGTGTGTCTCGGATGAGTTTCACAATGTTTCTGGGGTTTTTTTTTGTTTTTTTTTTTTTCAGTTACCCCATCTGTGAAAGGAGATAATAACACTTACTATAGTTGTGGTCGGATGAGGTGACATGGGGGAGTGCTTCGTCTAGCTCCTGGCACAGTGCTTACTTAGCACTAGGCGCAGAGAGCCAGTGGAGTATGATTTAAATTTCCCGTTGTTTCCCAGTAAGACCTGGGACAGGCTGCACCTTTGTCTTCTTCTCTGGTCAGCTCTGGTGACTCCTAGCCTCTGCGGGGCACTCCTGGGTATCCATGTGTTCCTGCCCCACTGTCTGAGGACACTCCCTGATCAGGGACCTGCCTACGTTTGTGGTCCCTGCGATTGCAATGCCTCCAATGTTAAGCACCAATTCTTTCTCAGTTGTTTTCCAGGAGGTGATTTGTCCTTCCTCATCTGAGCCCTCTGTTCCAGGTCTGTCTTCTTTCCTGTTTTACTGAGGCAACGAGAAGAAAAATTTAAATTCGTCTGGTGGAAGAGTTGCTTCCGAATGGATAGGTTTGATTGGGCAAAAATAGAGACATCTGTGTTGACTGCTGTGTTGCAGCCATTGAAGAGATATTCTTTGTAGATTTTTTTCATGCCTGGTATGGGAAAGTCAGTGCTTCTCAAACTTTATTGTGCATACAGGTCACTCGAAGAATCTTGTTAAAATGAACGTTCCTATTTGGTGGGACTGGGGTGGGGCCTGAGACTCTGCATCTCAATAGATTTCTAGGGGAGGCTTGGTCATGGACCACAGTTTGAGTAGCAAGTGGGTGGGCCACGTGATCGTGTTGAAGCGTTGAGTTCCAAGATGGGCAAGAGTAAGGCACGCTACAAAGTTCATGGAAAGTTTGCTAACTTAATTGTCTGACTGTGTGTGTCTCAGAGAAACAGAGCTTTCTGTGCTCCTCCATACTAATTTTTATTTGCTTAACCGCTTTCTAAAGCAACATTTGAGGCGCCAATAATATGCAAACCCCTTACATTCTTTCTCTGAGTAAATAACATAAATCTATGCTAAAGTCTTGACACATAAGTGAGTAAGGGTTCAGGGATGAATAAAAGGAGAAAGTAAAATTGGATTGTGTGAATTAATTTGGAAGAGGTATTTTGAGCCCAGCTTGAAAGATGTGACAAATGTAGCATGGAGGATATTGGGAATATGCTGAATCCGTGGACTTAATACAGAGCGGAGGGTGCGCTTCACCCCTAGAGACAGCCAAAGAAAGGTGGGGGAGGAAGGACCTGCCCAAAGCTGAGACCAAGAACAAACTGCTGCTCATGTGTAGTAACAGAGAAGTGGCTAGCCAAGCTGGCATGGGGCCTTATGGGGGAGTTTAACAATATGTATTAGGGAACAAGATCTTTTTACAGTGTGCCCTCTGGTAGTGGGGCCCTTAGGACCTCCTAGCGGGGTCTCATCCACAGCAGTGGGAAGGCAGCACCTCTCTGCACTTTGGCCAGAACACTTCGACTTCCAGCTTTGCCTGGTTGGGGAGGGGACGGCCTTCAGATCTCTTGGGAAACATTGATTAACTCTGAAGGTTTCTGTGTTCTGCCCACTTTCTACTCATGGGTTCATCCATTCGTACATTCTATATTGTTGAACTGAGTGCCTCGTTGATTTGAATCTCATGCTAGCGGCGTCCTAATTGTGTGTTCACAATTAAATAGCAACGAGAGCAATAGCCTAGAGACAGATGCTTTTCCCATGCCTGTTAAAGGCCATCTTAGATTGCAGGTAGACCATAGTGTTAAGTGATTGGTTTCTGTTTCACTTTTATTTCCCCAAACACCGACCTTTTAAAGCTGGGGACCCTTTGAGATGAAGAGCACTCAGGGGCCTTCTTTCAGGACATGGCGTTTTCTCTCAAGAGATGTGGGAGCTGCAGAGGTGGGGTGGGGTAGAGAGTTCCTGTACAATGAGTGACTCCACAATTATAATGGGATTTTTGAATAACTGGAGGTGAGCAGAGGGATGTTTTTGAAAGAGAGGGGATTACTAGCCCTAGCTGTGTCCTATTGGAATGGATACTTCCCTCTGGTGAAATATCTGTATAATTGAATTAGAATATTCAGCTCTAATCCTGCTGATTAAAAGATAGGGATTTCAAGGAGACAGTGTCCTGATCATCATTTCCCTTCAGAATTCACAGCTAGGCAAAAATGCTTTCACTTCCAAAAGCTGGGATTTTTTTCTCTCCCTCCTCTCTCCTCGTTGGTTTCTCAGTCCGAGGATGTGTCTGTCTCCTTGTTCTTTTGCCTCCCTGAGCCATGAGACCCCCACTCTTTTATTGGAGGCTCACTTTTGCCCTAGAGAACAGTTGTGAGTCTTGTCAAGCCGTATCTCTTGGAGCTGTGCTGTCTTCCAAGAATTTCCCCTCAAGAAACTGTGGAGTGCCCCAAATGGCTCCAGTATTCTCCTTCAGTGACAGAGTGCCCCCACGCCAGCTTGCTGTCCTCTGAGACCTTTGTATTACTCACAGTTAAAAAACAATTAAAGCAGAGCAAATTAAGCATTAGATCAATAACTTTTTAACTCCAGGTATCACTTATTAAATAAACAGAGTGCTTGTCTCCTGGACACGCTCTCTTGATGCTGCTGAAGGGCCCGTCCTGGTACCCTCCCAGGCTCAGAGCATCAGCTACCACCAGACGTCTCCTCTTTTTACGCACTTTCTATTAGAGACCAAAATATGTTTTTCAAGGTTGCCAGATAGAATACAGGACACCAAGTTAAGTTTGAATTTCACATGAATAATGAATAATTGTTTAATATAAATATGTTCCATGTAATCAATATGGGACAAAAACCAGAAACAAAATCTATCATCTCTCCATGTGTTATCTATCTATCTATCCATCTATCTATCTATCTATCTATCTATCCATCCATCCTAAATCTGGAAACCCTGAGAGCAGGGCTTATTCTGTTTTCTTGACAGTTCAATGTCTTAATATTTTTGGCATCATTTTCCATATTATCACTGCACTCTGCTTCAAAGTGTTAAATGGCTCATATTTATTATCAAAAAAAAAGAATTAAATCCAGTTTTGCTTTTATAAATTAATGATGCCAGTTGGCACAATTTGCTACCTCCAGTGTGTTGCAAGACTAGGGACAGGTGTCACTGACCTATGGCAATATGAAAGCCATATATCATGGAATTGGGTTGCTGAGCTCGGCAAAATGGTCTATCTCTATTAGCGTGAATCTTTATAGAATACAGCTGTAAGTACATCAGTACTATGTTTTGATGCAGGACATAAACAAATGCTTTGAAACATGTAGTCATGAAATATTACATGACTACACTGTTGCTTGTATACCACAGGAAAAGGATAAAGTTTGTAACACTGAGAACCTTTACTTGGAAACTTACTATGGATATGACATTATGACTATGTAAATACTTAAAAGGGAGCGTGTCTGATAAGGGTAGTTTGAGGTAACTGTTTTCTCAAGGAAGATATTTAAATCAGATTTCACAATAACATCCATCAGGCTATTTACAGTTGAGAAAATTAATTAAAATGTCATCCGTTTAATTATTGTTTGTTATCCTTAATTAAAATGTTAATTGAGGACATTTGTATGTGCAACATATTTAATGTGTTGAGTCTTTGACAAAGGCAATGGCACTGTTTTCTACCTTCTACATTCGAATGCTTAATTGTTCACAAACATTTTGGAGAAAAGATAAATATGCCGAAGCCACATAGGCGCATCATTGGAAAGGTCATTTATCTGGTAGGGCTGTAGATAGCAGCAAATCTGTAGGACATCATCACTTTAATCAGCAGAAAGAAAACGTACCAGAAATATGCTTTTCGGTCTCGTATTTGCATATGCGAAAAAGGGACAAAAAAATTAACCAGCTGTAAAATGTCCATTCAGAATGACATTTTTAAGCACAGAAATCGATTATGAGGAGATGCACTTTAAAACATATTCTTGCCTTGCTAACAGAACGGGCTAAAGGGTGATGGGAAACTTTACATTCTTTTATAGTGATGTATGCTTGACCTTTTCATTTGACAAACATTTGAGACTGTTGTTTAAAACAACATGAAGACCTATGTTGCAAAACGGGTTTGAACTTTCTTTTAACAATGGTTATGATTTCTCTTTTCCACGCAAACCTATGGTACTGACGTCTGTTCAGTAAATAAACGCGCTGGTTGTGTTTTGCAAAGCAATGCTATCTCATATATCAACATAAAAACAAAATGGGTTCCTTTTCAAATAATTTATGAAGTGTAATGTTTTCCAAAAACAGCATCAGTTCAGCAATGGCATCCGCTGTGCCCTGACAGTGGGGGAATGAGGGACAGACGATGGAATGGATATAATTCTCTGCCTTTACAGAGCTTCGAGTTTAAAGATTTCTTCTCTCCCCCACACACCCAGTACTTACCTTTTTGTTTCTTGATACTTTCTAAGACTTTTCATGCTTAGTGGAATGAGAAGAGCTAGTGCTTCTTAGAAAGTAATAAGCATAAGGTAACAAATACATAATGTTTATATAGTGCTCCCACTGTTCTAAGTGCATTACTTATAATACCTCATTTAATCCTTAAGACCATCCTTTACCTAAGTACTATCATTGTTCCCGTTTTACAGATGAGGAAACAGAGTCACAGCTTTCCCAAGGCCATACAATTGATAAGCAGTGAGGTTGAGAGTTGAGACCAGACATTCTGGACTAGCCTCTCCTCCTATCCTCCTACTATTCTTATGGATAATAAGAGGGTTTCACACAAGAAATAGCGAAATGTTTTGAGCAACCACATATTTTTTATTTTATTTTATTTTATTTTATTATTTTAGCTGAGCCATCCTGCCACCTGTTGGCAGCTCAGCGGCAGCTCATCTTGGGCCGGGACTCGAACCGCTGTTGCTCAGAGCTCGCACTCTTGAGCGAGCTCTTAACCAACTGAGTCACTCGGCCAGCCCCAACCAGATATTTAAATTTATTGAAGCGAAGGTAGGAGAAAGTACTTGTGTTCACACTTTATTTCTAAACTTAGTGGTTTATTTGTAGTCTTCCTCAAGAACCGTTAAAATATTGAAGAGTGATTAAGAGCAAACAAGGGGAAGCATAAGTTTGTAAAGTAAGTTTTCTAAGAGTTAATCATGTTTCATCCATAATGAGCCTTCCGCCCTTAATGGGGATAGGATCAGTGATTTTGTAGAGCTACATGGCGTTTGTTAAAAAAGCTCTGCCCCTTTACACGTCGAATGGTCGTGGACCAATTATTTAACCTCTGTAAGCTTTAGCATCTTCTTTAACAAAATGCGGATAATAATTCCTCCTTCACAGCATCATTGTGAAGATGAAAGAAAGACAAAGCATGTAGCGCCGTGTTGGGCTCCTTCTAGAGACCCACAAAATGTGAGCTACACCTGCTACAAATTAAATAAGCAAATCATTATGCTGAGAAGTATTGAACTGGACATTAGTTAATACCTATTAGGATATTTCTGAAGAGATTTAGGAAGACTATGTGTAGAATTGTTGTTTAACTGGCCTAAGAGAACAGGCTATTACAATTTCAGTGGTTTGCCTATTGCTAACAGTGAATATTTATTAAAAATTAAAATGAAACTTCTCCATCTGTTACACGACCAGGGAGTATCCGACAAGAGCTGGTTCGTTTTGCTGTTTTCCTTCCCTCTTAACAACTTTATTTATTAGAACTGTGGGAAAGAGACAAAGCTAAAGGAAAAGATGCAAAGTAGAGCAAAGAGAAGATTGCTTCCAGAAGTCGCGCTTGACCTTGAAGGCAGGCTCGGAAAGGGAGAGGGGGAATGACTTGGAATATTTTATCCACCCCTATTCAGGGCTGTCCAGTGTGGCAGGGTGATTATTGGATGGGTCTGCGTTTAATGGCATGCTGGAGACAATGCTTGGGCATTTCTGTACTATAACCTTGTTTCTTTTTTTAAAATCTATGACACACTAGGAAATACATTTTACATTTCTATCTAGCCTACTAGTATGTAAGCATCATGAGTGCAGGGATTTTTATCTGATATAGTTGCTGATGTATCTAAGTGTATAAAAAAGTGCTTGGTGCATGAGGGGTGATCAATAAATAGTTGTTGAATAGCTATGTCTCTATCAATCAATGATGTGTGTATCTATCATTTATCTATCTAGGAAAAAAAGTTTCATGGACCATTCTTACTATTCGCTTGCAGTGCATTCTGAAATTTTCTATTCCGTTCCATAAAAAGAAAAAATAATTGCAGTCAAGACCTCGTAAATTAATTTTAGTCCATTCACTGGGGAGCGACCCATACGAGGTCATTGTTTCTAGTCCTCTGGGTTATGGGCTGCGATTTGAAAAGCACTGCTTATCTCTGGAAACAGTGGCTTTGTGTGTAAATTGGCTTGTGTCCTGGAGACTTATCTTTCTTGCTGTCACGATGCCTCATTTAGCCTGCATATTTCCACTCACCATGCTCTGGCTTGGGCACTCACTCTGACCATGCTGTGGGCTTGTATCAAAAGTCAAGTAGTATTGAGGGCTCTCGCCCAACGTCTGGGCAGCTCTGAGAGTATTTGCTGTACTCGAATGGGTCTTGTTTTTATGAAGTCCCCGTGCAATTACTAATTGTTGGGTAGTGCTATAGCCTAGCCAGGGTCTATGCCTGACTCGAATTGTTCGGATGTAACTTTCCATTATGGAAGCAGAGGACTGGAAAGTGTGACCCATGAGGGTTCCCTCCACTGTAAGCGTACTTCTAGTCCATGAAAATGCTGAAATTAAAATTAAGTACTTGGTGGGTTTTGATAACTTTTAAAGTTGTTATTTTTGTTTCAGATTTTTTTTTTTTATGAGTTACTTGTGCTTGAATTTTATCCTCACTGGGGTTATGAAGAAGGAAGGAGAGGAAGGAGAGAAATTGATGCAGTTAAGTGTTTTGATAGGAGTGAGAATTGCGAAAGTCTTTCATTTCCTGAGAAAATATGTGGGCGTAAAAAGGATAATGTATTCCAATATTACATTCATTGTGAAACTCAAGATCCTGTTACTGTTAGGTTTCTAATCTTCACCCCTGTTTGGATGACCTAACTAGGAAAGCAATATTTTGACTTAAGGTTTAAGTAAAATTTGGGTAAACCATCCAGAAGACCTAATTGGATATTAATTCTGGTGTCCACTCTAGGTCTGAGTGCGATCACCTAGTTAAGGCAACTAATATCGTGAGCAAAAACCTGGACCTGGAAACCCCCCAAATTGAGTGGGTGGGACGGGTACTGGGGAGGAGGCGGGGTTGCAGAATGAGACTAACAGGCTGAGGATGTCATCCAGAGGGGTTGGATGAAGGCACAGCGGGTAGCAGCTCAATTCAGCCATTGGCCTCTTGGAGATGTAAACAGGTCTCATGAGCATGCATTGGCCGCTGTGGAAGCTCAGTGATGGCCAACCCAAAGCAGGCGATACTTGGAATTGCAAGGAGCAGGCAAAATCGTATTGGCCTAACAATTCCGTCAGCTTGCAGCCAGTCACAAATTCTAAGTCAGAACTGGTCAGAATAATTCAGGGTCCTGATCCTAGAGCATCATGGCTTCTGAGACTGATTATAAAGCATATGAATCAGACAGAACTTAAATGATCAGCATCAAGGGGTAAGTGAAGACCTTGTTTCCTGTTCGTGGCTCATGCTTGGTTTTCAAAACTGGGTCCCAAGGGGGTGGTTTAATGCCGAACAGCAGGAGTAACAGGACGCTGATGATGAGGACATTTGCGGGGGACCAGCTCCCTCAGGTCCAGGGGTTCTCTCAGGTGGAGGCGGAGTCAGGCGAGGAAAAAAAACGTGTGGAGACACAGGAGCGCTTTTTCAAGAAGAAGTATTCACACTTTATTTTATAGCATGCCCCTTTTTATACCGGGCAGTTTAACCATTGTTCTGTTAGTATCA
>NW_017731447.1:4665630-4673292 GCF_001890085.2 Hipposideros armiger
GAGACTAGTAGTGTGACTAAAATTGCCTTTAGTGTATAAAATATAATTATTGTGATATATCTATTAGAAGGGGTATTTAAATTCTTTAAGATATAAAGTAGTTTCTGTTTATCAGTCAGAGCTTCAGAATTTGTCACAATTGCAGTGTGTTTGGCCATGTCAGATACTGAGGCGCAGACAGCTCCCGGCAGACATTAGTGTTGCCAAACCGAGATCAGTTCTCGACAGATGAGGTTGGAGGTGAGTCTAAAGCTGGGTAGAGTTCGGGGGTTCCAGGTGTTTGGTACAGGAAGATGGAGAGATGGAAGCCAGGCAGGGCATTGACTGCAATAACGACACGAGAATAAGAAAGGCAGTGCACTTGACATCCGAATGAGTCAGAACCACATAGACTCATAGCAATGTGGAATAAGAGATGCCTTTAAACACTTGCATTGTAGTACAGAAGTAATACCTTGGCTTTTCAAAGACCATTGACATGGGGCAAACTGAACAACCAGAGCCTTGATTCTCAGCTAGCGATGACCTGCTCTCCAGGGACCGTTGGCAGCGTCTGGAGACATTTTTTGGTTTTCACAACTTGGGAGGGGGTTTGCTGTCAGCATCTGATGCTGCTGCTCAACATCCTACAGTGCACAGGACAGCCCTTTACAACAAAGAATTATCCAGTCCCAAATGTCAATAGTGCCGAGACTGAGAAGCCTGAAATAAAGTAAGAGGATACCACATGGACTTGAATCTAAACTTTTAGGAGCAATGCAATATATTTCTGGGTGCACATAAATTAGTTCTGACTGTGTTGTTGGTAAATGATGACTCTCCCAGAGAGTGAGTACAACTAGGAGTATATTTCCCTTGAGGTACAGAGCAACCCAACCAGCAAGCTGGGTGGGGCCGGCTGAGGTGGCATGTGAATATTTATCCACGGGCCTGTGAGGGAACCAGTGCTTCCAGTGTGAATGGAGAGCTGTCCCCAGTTGTGGCCTGGCATCTATGGGATTTTGTGTAGGGTGTTTACCAGAGGTCACTCAAGCTTTCCAGCCACTTTGACTTTTGCCCTCTTTGTAACTTCTGATAGTAAGAGCCTGAAGTTAAGGACACATGTCCTTTTTTCCCCCCCACAAACTTCTGGCCAGTGTCCCAGTTTGGTCTGCTCTGACGCGGACTCTCCACGAGCTGCAGAGATCTAGAGCAGACAAGAGAAAATAATAGTGATGAAGCTCTTGGAATAGAGGGTGCTGACGAGGGCTTGATAATTATCTCCAGACAGTCTGGTGACTTTAAAACAAGTGACTGATTCCAAAGCTGAAACTTAAAATCATTGTTCTGGAGTCAGTGAATATTTTGAAGAATATATCCAGAATTATTTCTCAATCAGTAAATCTATTTAGACTTGATCATCAGGCAGTTTTTGGTGCTACTATATCCTTTCTGATATTGTTACTTTTGTGTTGGCTCCATTATTCAAGATGGTACCACAGCGATACGTCTGTTGTGAGTTACAGTGATCGGTAAAGCTTGTGTGGTGCCCTGATGTCCTCAGGTTACTTTTTGTAAACTTTCTCTTGTACAGGGAAGAAAATGAGCCCCTCAGTAGGTTTGCAAGACATTCAAGGGACTGACAAACTTCACATCGAAACCGTAGTGTCCTACCTAGTTCATGGGCATGGTTTCTGGATAACCCACAATCAAGAAACTACACAAACACACTACTTTCCCACTGTCCCCCAAATCTGAGCTGATGGGCTGGAAACCAGACAGCCAAGTAATTAAGAGTTTGGGGCTCGGGTCAGACATACCGAAGCTGAAGTCTGGGCGCTTCTACTTAAGGTCTCTAAAACCTTGGCCATGTTGCTTAATGTTTCTGTGCCTCAGTTTCCTTATTTGTGAGATGGGGAAATTGTTGTGACGATTAATATATGTGGCTCCTTTGACAGAGTGCCGTATCAGTAAGGACAAATTAATGTTAATTATTTTATCATAATTGTTATTGTTAATTGTTAATTAACAATAACAATATTGTTAATTGTTATTGTTATTGTTAATTGCATTGAACCATCCATACACTCCATTCTGATTTTCTTTCTTTTTTTTTTTAAAGATTTTTATTGGGGAATTGGGGGGATGGGAACAGTGCTGGGGAATTGGGGGAAAGGGAACAGACAAGTTGCTGTCGTTTTGTTCTTCAGTCTAGTTGTGGAGGATGTTGCTTCACTGGCCCAAGTTGGCACCATCATTGCGCTCTTCCCGGGTGAGGCAGATTAGTCGCCGGCTTCTGCACGGCCGCTCAGTGCGGCTGCTGGCTGCTCACACTGGCTGCTGGCTACACACGGTAGCCCATGGCAACCCACTGCCACAGGGGCTGCAGCCTATGCCGTCGCCGGCGACTCACAGGCAGCCCAGCTCCAGGTTGAGCTGTTGTTCAGCATCTTAGCTGTAGAGGGCAGTGTCACACTGGCCCTCATATGTGGGATCCGAACCGGGGCCCTCTGGCATCCCAAGCCAGTTGTTAACCATTGTGCCACTCGGCCGGCCCTGATTTTGTTATTATGAAAGAGAGAGAGTGTGAGCTGAGAGTTGGGTTTCAAACAGGTGGGAGGTGGGGGGGCGGGGCTATTGGACACCCTTCAGCACTTTCCCCACTAACAGTAGGTGTTTTCCCTTTTTCCTTCAGGGTTTCCTTCAAATGGCCTTGGTGTGTGTGTGTTACACCTAACATTTTAAAATTTATGGCGATGTAGTTCAAAATCCAAAGATAAATGCTCTATTCCCCCAAATATTAGTTACTATGAAGTGGAAATATTGTGACTCCATTCAGAATTGTGTTTAAACACTAAGTCATTGAAATCCTGACCCTGAGATTCATGACTGGAAGTCTTCAGCATGTTTATAAAACTGAAAAGCCATGAAGGAACTCCACCTGGCTGGGCTCCATCTTGAAGGGCTGGCGTGGAGGTGCTCCACATTGAGCACCTCAGGGTCACTGGAGGCTTGGGAAAACTCAGGCTCTGCGCCCCCTGCAGGGAACATAGAGGTTCTGCAAGTTGCTAACTGATTGGACTCTCAAATAGATACAGTTTATGGGAAGTATTCAAGCCCCTGGTATACAGGCCTCGTTATATACAATTAAAAAACAAACAAAAACTCATAGACACAGATAATAATTTAGTGTTTATGAGAGGGTAAGGGGGGAGGGAATGGTAGATTAGGGTAAATGGGGTCAAATATATGGTGATGGAAGGAGAACTGACGCTGGGTGGTGAGCACACAATGTGATATATAGATGATGTATTACAGAATTGTACACTTGAAACCTATGTAACTTTACTAATCAATTTTACCCCAATACATTTAATAATAAAATAAAATAAATAGGAATTGAATTCTATTAAAAACAAAAAAAAACAAAGAGAAAAATATTTCAAAAGGAGAATGTGTGTGAGTGAGGGTGGAGGTTGGATTGCATGGCTTATTTGTTTGGAAAAGGTAATTTAAAGAATGGGCTTTGTAGCTTTGGACTAAAGGGATCATAAATGTTCAAATTAGCAATCCTCTTCTGTGCTGCCTGTTTGGGACACACATTGTGGAGGGAAAACTGGAAGAGCTGCCTGTACTTCTAATTGGGGTTAGGCCTCCAGTTTGGAAGAGAGAGAGAAAGAAAGATGAAATATGGAAATAATATGACTTGTGCCAAGTAGGCTGCTGTAATCTTGGCGAGCCGTTACAAATTAGGATCTCATTTTTTAAAAGGATGTATGCTTGGGAGATGAGTATAAACTCTAATCTGTAACTTGTCTCTGGGTTTACAATCTGCAAAAAATATTTTGATGTTTTACATTTTTTTTTAAACAAAGAACTGTAAATGGGGAATCTTGCCAGTAGGCAGAAATCAGTTATTTAAATTTTTGCCAAGAAGGTTTATTATATTTTGAATCAAAAAAGAAGCTTACCTGATATTCAGGACCCTGATTCTGTTATATACTTTTTTAATAGCAAAGCAAGTTAAATGCTTATATAAAGGTACCATACAAACCCAAAGATGGCAAAATTATGGGGGAATTTGATATTTCATACTTTAAGAGGCAAAACAACAGCTGGTGGTCGCAGCTACATAAGTTTCCACCAACATAAGTTTAACAAAAACAGAGGGAGAAAAATTAATAGGTTAGGAATGAACACTCTTCATTTTGTGCTTGACTTACTTGATAAAATATGTTAACATATAGGAGAAGCCAACTGCCAGCACCAAATATAGTAGCTGCTATTGGTTCTACTATATGCCAGACGTTATGTTATTATAGATCCTGAGGTTACAGAATTGAATATGACACAAATCGTACCTGTAATGGCCCATAATGTAGGGAGGAGAGAACAGGAACAGATAATGCTTATATAATGTGGGAAACGGGGCTGTGGAGATGTCCACACATTATTATGCGTTTATAGCTACAATTCATACATATGGTGTGTGCACATACATGTGTGTGTGTGTGTGTGTGTGAACTCTGACCACCTCTACAGTTCTACTTTTATCCCCATTTTACACATGAGGGAATCAAATTACCAGAGAGAATAAGTTGTCCAAGATCACATAGTTTTTATCAAAACAGAGATTTGAACTTGGAGTTCTGAAGGAACTTGAAAACCCTTGGCATTACAATGCTATGTTTTTTTTACTGTCTGATCTATTACGATTCTTGCAAATCTTCTGTCAAGCTAATGTGCAATTATTCATTTTTCCAGGTAGATCTGGAAACCTCCTTAGATTGCACATATTTTAGAAATTGCTTACGTGTGAGGAGGAATTTTCTCAGGAGTGAAATATTAAAAAGGAGAGCTGGAATTCACAGCACTCTCAACTTGAGCTTTACTGTGTAGTACGCATTTCCCTGGAGGAAGCACTGTGACTGTCCATTACACTCTCAAATACAGATACACCCACCATGTTCAACGTACAATAAATTTGCCCTTTGTAGAAATGTCCACTGCCTGTGCACACTCATGTGTATGGAAACAGTGAGTTGAATCTCAGAAGTACACAGCAGAAGTTGGCATGTTTTTCCAAAGTCCTGGGTGAAGTTTTGTAGCTGATCTCAGACACTAGGAATTGGAAGATTTGAATAAAAAATATATCCCTTAAGCAGAAAGAGAGATAAGCTCTGCCACAACTTATGAAATTTATGTTTTAAATATCTTCACCATTTTATGTTGTAAAGATTTTTGTTGGGCTGTGCTTTCTAACACACAGTTGAATGCTATTATTATGGATGCTAGCTTTCTTCCTGGAGGTAGAATGAATACAACATAATCCATTCTGCCATAACACGAGCTATTAGTAGCGATGCTTCTGGCTATTAGGGGTAGATCGTATCTGTGGAATGAATTAAGAGTTGGGCTGTTTGCAGTACATTGAATTTGCCCATTTCACAACTGCATTCATTAAAACCAAATTTGATGAGAGCTGTTCATATTAAATTTGATAAACCTAATCTAGCAATTTACACAGATTATAAAGCTCCTTTGGAAATTCTGTGACATTTGTGTTATTTTGTGTCCTTTAATAACTAAGCCATTTTAAAATTAGGTACCCATACCTAACCATATATGCTGGTGGAAGTACTTCCTAATTTATGACTCTTATTGAATTAGCTCAGAATTCAGTACTCTAGTCTGATTCTATCTTTATGCTTTGACATTGAAGAATCTGAGGTTAGTGAATTATCTTAGTTTTTCAATGGAATTCACAAACTTTTGAAGAATTCCTACAATGTGCATAGTACTATGCAACATGCAGTTAGCTTGAGGAGGAAAACGAACAAATCCTCTCTCTCTAGAAATTGCTGTCTACTGAGGTAATAACAGGCAAGAACTCTGTACGGACATTTTCCCTGTTATTTATCAGACGGGGGCAACCACCTTGGGGTTGGCCAGGTGGGGAAAATGACGTATCATATTTAAATTCTCCTTGGGAATAAGTACAATTCTAGATGAATGTATATAGTCAGTCTCTTTGCCCAACTAGTTCTAAAAGTCTTATACCTGCTTTGTTTTTTAAAAAAAATAAATGACCCATTAATTCATTATCTCCCAACTCTGACTTCTCATCCGTTCCCCTGAACACCAGAACAAAGTTGCTTCTGGAGAGAAAGGTGAGGAAAAATCCAGTTGGAATTAGTTAAAACTCTTTATTATGAATATTTAAAACATTTCGTTTCATTATTTTCAAACATCTGCAATAGTTCAAACAATGCCTAAAAGGAATTGCTTGGACTCTTTCAGAGATTTCTGTGGACCTGCTTTAATGAATAGCTAAAAAATCGATTTGTAATTAGTTTTATACGGCATTCACATGTATTTATATGGAAATGGGCATGCTAAGAATCCTCACAATAGTTTCTCTTCCTTTGAATAGGTTAAATACTGTTTCTAAAAATGTTTCCATCCTATTAATTTACCGAGTAAACTTCCCTTTTAAAAATGGATGATAAAAACATAAACTCAGCCCAACGTTTTCTTTAAGCCAGTGATTTTCTTAACTGTAACAGGTAGTACATTGATCAGTTAAATATAAAAATCCCCTTGCCTATTAAATTTTTATCATGTTAAACATTTCCTTTAGACAGACATTTAATATTTTTAAAATGTGGTTTCTGAAGTTAGCAGAAATGTTAGCCTGTTACGAGGTCTTTGTGCAAGTTCAGACCTATGCAAAGCTAGCTTAAATTTGAACAGTCTTCACTTAGCTAAAATATTTTCTGTGGGTTGCCCACATTTTATAGCTAAGGACATAAAGATTTTTTTTTCATATGTAAGAAAATGTTTATCTGTTAACACACCAGAAAATGTGATGAGTATTGCTCTGACAATTATGTTTCAAAATACTGTGTAGTACGGTGAACAATATTGCATTTTATTTTTCCCCCTTTAAAATTGTTTTGACCCTCTTGTCATTCAAATTCTATTTTGCCTGCATTTAGTTTTGGTAGCAAAATGTTTAATAAGTTCTTGAAATAATCCCACTTGGCCTTCACACTTCCTTTACTGAATTCATAGCAAGTTTTAGGGCTACATCCGGCCCACTGAAATTTACGTAATGGTAATTTATGAAGTTCAGATATTTCATGGAGGTGAGATCTGTAGCAAGATGTGACTGTGTTTTAAATTGCTCTTTGGGGTGTCGAATCATTTTAGTGCGATATTATAAATATTTTCTCACCCATTTTTTTTCTCAGTAATTTCTGTAATTTTTTTTCTCAAGGAAGGAAACTGAGTACAAATGTACTTAATGATAAGTACTTAGTGATTTGCCTGCAAATAAAATCATGAATAGAGTGACTGTATGATAATATAATGAAATGATAATAATAGCAGCTAATGTCCAGTACTGGCTCTGTATTAAATGCTTTACATATAATCATTTCATTTACTTTTCATAATTAAAGCTATGTTTGGATGGGGAAGCTAAGGGATAACCCTGTGAGGTTGAGTGGATATAACATCCAAGTCACATAAATAATATGCGATGGAAATAGGATATAAACCCAGATTTGCCTGGTGCCAAAATCCATGCGCTTAATGGTCACATCTACCTCAATGAAACAACTTTTCTTGGCCAGCTCGAAACTTCAGGGAGTTCTATGTCCCAATAAATAACCTGGTATA
>NW_017731447.1:4673982-4675564 GCF_001890085.2 Hipposideros armiger
TGTTGCAACGATGTTGCTAATCTTTTTTGATATCAGAGGGATTATTTATTATGAATTTGTACCAACTGGACAAACAGTTAACCAAGTTTACTATTTGAAAGTGCTGAAAAGAATAATGCTTACTTTTTGACTATGTGGTTATTCATTAGCATACCCCTCAAAGAGAATAAAGGATAAAACAAAAAGAGTAAAAACAAAATGTCAGTTTATTTGATTTTTTAAAAGTCGGCAGAGATTTATGGAGTTAATTAAATTTGTTAAATAATATCTCAGCTACTACTCGAAGGCTCTTCCTTAGGGAACGTGGGTCTGGGGACAAATGCTCTATGTCTTGCTTTCTCCGATGAAGGTCTAAGACTCATCTTGTCAATCCATCCACTGCAGTCAGAGAGGAGTTTTCCAGAGGACTCAGACCCTGTCCTTTCTCAGGGCTTGGACACAGCTCTTTCCTGCACTCAGCATCCTCTTCCTCTGGTGCTTGCAAAGCCAGGCTCGTTCTTGTCCTAAATCTCAGCCTAAAGGCCAACTCCTACGAAAGTCCCTTTCTCCACCCCCAACTAAGGTGAGACGCTGCCTCATTATTGTCTCTCCCACCCCCTCGTTACTTCCTGTCATGCTCTCATTAGGTGTTGTCAGCTTGTTTTCAGTATCTCCCACTGGCTCCTCAGCTCCTTGTTTATTTATTTATTTATTTATTTATTATTAGTTTCATGTGTACAGAACAATGCAATAGTTATCCTTTTCACCCCTCACAAAGTAACAACCCCCCACCCCCCACCAAGTCTGTCTTACCGTTTTGTCTCTAGCATTAAGCAGAATGGCATGTAATAGGTGCTCAGTAAATATTGGAGGAATGCATGAATGAAAGAATGAATGAATAGGAGAGTTTTGAGAAGGAAGAGCAATAAAGTAACAAAAGCACAGTGAAAGTAATTTTTTAATTTATGTATATTATAAATATATATATATCTTGAGCAGAGTGAATTGAAATGGGTAACACCAAAGGGTGGGGTGGGGGTGGGGATGGGATGGGGGTTTCTTTCCCTCATCATATGAAGTGCAGACTTGCCTCTCCCCTTTGAAATTGAACAAGGAACTCGCAATTTCATCCTCTAGAAACAGCTGTGTCCCTGGCTACTTCTTTTAATGAGGCAAGACCCCAATCCAAACTCCAGGCCTCAGATTTGCTGTATCCCCGAGAAAGCTATTGGTACCTTGCTGTAGATAATGAAGACTGGTCTGTGGTGCATAATAAATTCTATTTTGTTTTCCTCTAAGAGTACAGAATTCAAAAGTAAATAACATGTTTTAAAGTACGGTTCTTTATTTTGAAGAATATTATTATTAGAGTTAAAAATTAAGTCCACACTGTGCAGATTAATCTTTTGAGTTTAAGAGTTCAGAGCTGCATAGGTTTAGAGAGGAAAACATAACTACACATATATAGCAGATGGCAGGAAACAATGGATAAAAGGAAAAATGTTAAATTATAACAGTAATATGGCAAGAAGTAGTAGACTTTTGACAAATCTCCTTCCATCACAAAATCACCATGGTTGTGACCAATCAATTTCATTTTAAA
>NW_017732320.1:0-14689 GCF_001890085.2 Hipposideros armiger
CACTTGGTTTTTCTAGCATCTGAATTATTAGGTAAACATGGAAAGGCCTATGAAAAAATGAGACTTTTAATTTTGAAGGTAGAGAATTAACTCTAAAGGATGGTCATTGCTCCCATATTTTTATAACAGAGCAGAAGAAGAAGGAGGTAACCAACTTGAAAAACGGTCCATATCTTCTGAAGAGAAAAAAAATCATTCCATCTTGTCCAAAACCAATATGAAGCTGGAATTGTGTAACAGATATTAAAGTGTACCTGACTTTATATTTTTATAGTCCGTCTTCACTATCACTTTCCATGTTTCTCCTATGTGTTCTGAATCATTCGATACCGCCTTATTATTAGTGTTCATGTTTAGCAGGTAACACATGATCACGACATAAACTGTCGTGGAAATCCGACACCGGATTTAGACTTGTGGTGAGACCTGCTTCATTGCTTGGTTTGCACCAACAAAAATGTGCTGCTTTATTTAACTGATAACCCATATAATATGAAAACTCAGTATAGTTATTTTGTAAGTGCCAATGAGATAAAATATTTGACAATGTCAGGGTGACGGTTTACATTTCTTATTTTTCATGTATATTGTTATGTTGAATTAGGTGCATTCCCTTTAGGAAGCTAGTGATTAAGCAAAATAAAAACATATAAACAGAAGGCAGTACATAATGTGTAATTTCTGTTGTTCTTTAGGAAATTATTTTTAAGCAAAATACAAGTGAGTATGATGTATCTTCAACTCTATACCAAGTATTTGTTTCTTTCCCCCTCCACATCATTAGCTTCCTTCTTAGTTTAAGCACCTTAAAATAGCACTGGTGTGTCATTTACGTGGTACATATTCTTAAGCATGTGTATGTATAATATAGAAATATAGAACGTATCTCACTCGAATGAGAGCACCTCAGGCTGCCCAGAGGCATGACGCTGCAAGTTGGGTTGGGACATATTTTAATATGAGCTCATCGGGTCCTGTCCCTAAGGACGTGTTTGTCAGATATGGGGGTTTCCGGGTATGCCGGCCTCACACAATGGATAGATAGGGCAGCCTTCCCTCACCATGGTCTTCTGACTTTCTGTAAGTTGAGTGCTCTTTCCTGTCTGCACTTCTGAGGACTCACTAGTGGAATCTTCTGTACCTCAATTTCTTTGTGGACAATTCTGTGGTGGCAGATTCCGTTTCTATATTCGCCTTTTATTACTAACATTGACCACACATACACACATGTAGGTATGTAAGATGTCTATACCTACCCATCTATACCTATATCTAAGTCTGTAATGTATAGTCTCTGTAGATATGGATGTACATACAATATTTCACAATATTCTAACCTCTTTGTGGCATGTCATTTCTCTCACATTTCCTTAAGAGACTGAGGTTAGAGTCATCATGTCCCTCACTCTGTACTCTCTTGCCTGTGTGAATAGCCACCGCTGAGTCTGGTATTTCCAGACACATCCTGATGACCAGAGTCACAATTCCAGATGCACATACTCATTTATGCAAGAGAAAGAATTCAGACATCACTCATGACATGTCCATAACTTCCGTCTAAAGCCAAAAAACTCTTCATTAATAATGTCCTTGGAATTTGCAAAGTATAGCCCATTCGAAGGCTATGTGTGTCTCAGTCGCTAAAATGTTGTCTATTCTGTTCAATAGTGCTTGGGTCTAGCTTTGTTTTTCTTGGACATGGACCAAATTTCTGTACTGGAGTCCAACACTGGGAATAAGTTCTAGATCCCGAGTTCCAGATCTCTAAGGTGACAAAGACCTTGTGTATCATGGAAAGTGAATCCATGTGCTCTGCCCGCATCATTCCTTGGAAAAGCCAATGCCCCGAAATTCTAGTGACTTTTGAAGCATCAGTGAAAGGGATACCACCTTAAGTCTTGTGCACTGCGATTGCATCTTCATCCCATCCATGGTGTTGTTCTCCCAGGAGGGACGGGGACCGCATGGCGCTATGGGCTGACTGAGCCTAGCGGCTGCCCCATCTTTCACCACTGCTGCTCCTGTCGTAAATATCAGCTCTTCTAGTGAGTTTCGTGGGGGATGGTGCTGTGGTAGTTCTGACCTCCCCACAATCACAATACGTGGCGACCTAGTCTGTCTCTTTCCTAATCTTAGAGAGGCACACATGTTCCCTTCAGTGTGATGAAACGATGGTTTTTGGAGACTTTTTTCTTGACCAGACCACCTCATCGTAGGACAGAAGAAATATGCATAACCCAGTTCCCTCCCCATGTTGGTGTAAACCTTTTCCTCCATCTCACCTTGATTGCTAGGGCTTCTCTGTGTAATACTCGTCAAAATTGTCTCTTATGGGATGTTGATCCTATTACGCACACATTCTCTTGGATGCTGCGTTGAAAATGGTATTTGTAGTTTTTTTGGATTCAGCAAATTTTTCAAGACACTCATGGATAGCGTGCCTATAAATCAATTTATTTCAACATTTAAAACTCCAGTACAACACACAGGATGTGCATGGTGACTGGGAGAGATGACAGAACGAAGGAAGTGTGCTTATGAAGAGAGAACAATGATTTAGACAAGAGCAAGTATCATTTTCTTCATTGATCTGGATTCTACGGAGAAGTTGCTGTGACTGGTGCTCGATGCCGTCCTGTAGTAGAGTGAAACAGGGAAAAGGCTTAGTTGAGTTGACTATGACAGCGTGACAGGGATGAGCCCCAGGATGTACGGTGTCAAGGGTCAGAGAGGCTGTCAGTTAATGCAATGGACAAAATCCATGAGGAACTTAATACTCGATATCTGTGATATGGGAAAATATGTATGGATTTTCTCCAGGGATGTATGTTTGGTGGGCCCCTTCGTGATTAGGATCCATTGCAGGAGTTTCCTGATTTTTAGATTCATGTTCATGGGGATGGGCCATCTAAAAAACATTTACAGTTCTGTGACTCAGTTACATTCCTGCCATTGTCCTCTAATTCCGAAATTTGTTATATATTCAAACCATCCTGTTCATCTTTCAAGTTTAGGTTTTTGGCTGCTGTTTCACAATGGAAGAAAAGAAATAAAGGCCGGTTAGCCAATGTGGTTTTCTGAAGCAATGTCACTTTAGGACGTTTAGAAATCACACATAATCAGTGCACATTCTTAGGGGAATCTATGTCCAACACGGTGTGTCAGGCGGTGTGGTTGGAATTGTCTGGTGTGGCTGTGAGGATTATGTATAGTTATGTTTGTGTGTGCAGGAATGGTGAGTTCCCTTTTAGCCCAGTTCCTCTGGAGGACTGATGTCCATAGAGAAGCGATCAAGTCCAGACTGACTGGAAGACTCATTCCTTTTCTGGTCTTTCCCCAAGTCCTGGAAGTGCCCATTCTCCCTCAAGTCCATCATTTGCATGAGAATGCTGAGTCCCCAGACTCCATCAATATGAGTCAACCCCCCAGATTTGTAATATAATAGGGTTCAGGAGAAACCAAGTATCCTAATGGAACAACAAAAAAATTGTCTGTGAAATAATTCCCTTCTTGTGATAAGAAAATATTTACTAAAAAACAAATCACGTATGAAATCACAATGAATGCTTATTGAATTTCTTGACAAAGCAGCACTAATAACAGGTTATTTTTACTTACAACATGTGGTGTCCAAGTCTGTGATTTCAAGGGTTTGTAGGACAAGTGTCTGTGTAGAAAACACGGAGAACAGAGGAAGAAAGAAGAAGTAGCTCAGTATCATTCCCCAACTTTCTAAGGAGCTCTTTTATTATTAAATAATGTTCTTAACAGTAGATAATTTATGGAAGAGGAAATGTAAGAAAATTGAGTTTCTTTCCCGATAGTAATTTACATATTATGTAAGGAGTAGATTCAGGAAAATAGTCACATTACCAGATCTGATGATGTTCAAAATGTTTTCGTCTGGAATATTCTTTTCTCTACTCAGGTCCTTGAACTTCGCAAAATCTTCCTTATTAGCATCATTTTCTTTGCCTGAAAACCACCACACATAAAGCAGAATTTTGTCCGTTAGAACTCCTAAGAATTTCTGAACGCACGACGGAGACGAATTAATGTGGAGATCAGGTTTTCACATGGTATAATGTAACAGAGTCCCAAAGACCACTTTGACCACATTGACCACACCTGCGTGATTTCGGTCATTAAAGAGGGCCCAGTCCACCTCCGCAACTGTGTGTGCTCCAAAGACATATGAGGAGCCCATGAATGTCGGTCCCCGTGCATCTCAAAGAGCTCATGCACTGAACCTCCATCTACCTCCAAGATCCTGTATCTGACCTTCATGCCTTGTTCTGGTCGCAGATGCAGTGGAAACATGATTCTTACCTTCCAGACACAATGAGCCCAGTCACACACGCTCACGGGAGGCAACTTTTGTTTTATTGCCCACTGTTCTAGCCATAACTTCTCCAAATAGAAACCTACTAGGCTAACACACACCTCTCAAAGCCCCAATAGGGTTTCTCCAGGGCGGACATGGTCAACACTCGTGAGACCAGTGCATCTGAAGTATTAAATGTGATGAAGGTTTATTTAAATGTTTCAGGTCTAAGGCTTAGAATGTATTTGAAAAACTATGGTCAACTGGGGGAATTGAGGTCACCTTGAATAGAGCCATGGTTTAAAATGAGTTGACCTGTTAAGAAATTATTGCTGATGAAACGAAATGTAAAAACAACTTCACCCACGAAGTTATTTCTCAATTTCTGATGTTCTGATAACTCCCACCCCACTGGTTCTTTTTTTCAGCTTTCTTTGTGATTATATTCAGTGACCCTAAAGCCCTAGTACTCATTATGAATAATGTGGATACAACTGGATTTCCTGACTTAATTTTGATGATAAAATGTTATTTGACAATGACAAGAGAGATTAGGTCGGGGAGTGATACGTACCAAACAATGTAGTTAATCTGGTGACGGAACCATTGTTAGCCCTGTTCACAGTATATGTTATCAAAGAATTTTCTGTTGCACAAATAATTTGGACATCATTTTGACCCGAATCTGTGAATGAAAAAATATATTTAATAATAGCCTTGTCTTAATATTTTATGATGTGTTAGCTGTATCATAGTTTGTTTAACATATTGCTAAGAATACTTGCTACAGTGACCTCTGTCTCACTCCAGCAATTCAGTGAATGTTAAATTTGATGATGGCAATGGAAAATAGGGAAGACTTTTCCTTACAGCCACAATTTTATTCCATAAAACATTGCCCATCTTACAGCCTTACTAAAATATTTTGTAAAATGTGTGTTCTAATGAAGCCAGCATTTCTTTAAACACACGCGGGTGTTGGTATATGGCCTATTATCAAATAGAAATTAGAAAATTCTTTGTATTTCCCATATCTCAGCACAAGAGTGCTTTCTAATTTACCATTCAGTACACTACATGCCTGTGGACGTTTACTGAGTGTCTACACTGCACAGAGAAAAGCTCTGAACACCTCGTGTCAAGGATTGCTACCCCTTCCCGCCCCTGTAAAAAGCGATAGCTACCCTAACATGTCAGTTTGACATAGAGACCAAGGGAGTTGTGCGGATATGCAGGCGGTGACTGTCTAAGCAAGTCATTCTGATCTTCCTGGAGGTCGTGAGTTCATCTCCTGGCTGAGGCCATCACCTCTGCCGTGTTCCCAGGGAACAGACCCAGCACTGACATCCTGGGTGTTACCAGTCGGTCCTACCACCTCCATTGTCTCTCTCGGCCATCGCATAATTCCTGCTTTGAATTCCTGATCAGGTTTGGATTTAAGTCCGTGTTAATCTGTGTTCCTGAAGCAAAGAAATATCTTTTTCCCATGTGAAACTCGGTCACGTCATCGGTCGAGCAGACGAAAGACTACGTGTAGTTGAAACACATTCCAAGTTTCATATTCCCAAACAGGTGCTTGCATCTTCCCAAGCCCCGCTACAACCATGAGTCTTGGGTCATGTTGGAGCAAATTATAAACATTTTATGCAACTCTCTAGATTCTTAGGCACTGAATATGTTATCAATGGTGTTAGGAGGGGTTTTGCCGTAAATCTCACTGAATAGGTTTATGCATGAACGAAAATTTAAGGAAGCAATGAAAGAAAAATGTCCTCTGAGGCTGATGGTGGCTATCGAGGCCACGGCTGAGACTCTGTTTGCTATGGCTACGCATTCTTTTCTACAAACAAAAGCAGCGTAGGTTGTGGTTCTAGTTCCTGGGAGGCCTGTCCACTGAGGCCAGTTCACTCTGTTTTCCTCCCTTTCAGCTGTGTCAAAATCCATACAAAAAGGACGATAGAATGAAGGAAGTTGCAGGAAAGATGGTAGAAAATGTGGGTGATTCAGACTAAGGGAAACACTATTATAAATGAAGGGAGAAAAGGTGAGGGACGGAGAGTAGACCTTGGGGGTGAGCACATGGAGGGTGCCCAGGTGTGGGGTCAGGCCGATGTACACCTGCAAGTGACATGATGTTATTCTCTGTTAATCATAAAATAAAATAAGAAGAATAAAAGTAACCTTATAATAACACACTGGCAATATAGAGGAGAGTCATTGTGAGTGCGAGTGCCTCAACGTCTGGCGTGTATCTCAGTTATGTGTGTTTGTGGCCTAGCGGTTGTGCTGGTTGTAGAGTTAGGCAAGGGATGCAACCACAGGTGCACGTATTCCCCTCTGAGTCAAATGTGTAGACACCAGGCCATTTAAAATTCGGACTGTTGTTCGGGAGGGTTAAAATCACTTAGGGGGAGAACCCTTAAGCCACACCCCTATAGTTTTCATTCCAAACTTTGGTCCTGAGGCAGTGTGCTTGGTGTGTCCCTCACTGTGACTTGTTTATATTTTACCTTCTTCAAACCACACACTGAAGGGAAAAGGTGTTTTAATGACACTTTTAAAGGGAATTTTTAGATGTAAAATGATGTTCGTATATAAACTCAATAAGCCTATTAGTCTCAGGCTCCCTAGGTCTTTTCAAAGTCTCTTGAAATACTTTCATACACAAGAGAACCTTGTGAAATGCCAGTTGTCAGCACGTGGACTTAGTCACACACTGAGTGAAGGTCAGAATCGGAGGGGCCATTGATACAGTGGCATTTAAACCTTTGCACACAACAAAATTAAGTGAGGGAATAATTGAGGGACTTGGGCCTGGTCACACTTGTAATTCTTGGTAGAAGGAGAATTCAGATATACAGACTTGTTCAAAGAGAGCAAGTTTGCAACATTCATATACTTTTATCGGTAACACCGTCCATTATACTTACAGCCAGTAAGGTAAAGGTTTTTTCCTTGTTTTATTCCCCTATCAAAGTATTCTACGCATTCTCCATTGACCCTGAAAAGAAAAACATCTTCAAGTTGGTTGATTACAAATATTATAAACTTATAATGGTTTATGATCTTCTCCGTTTCACCCTCATGCGACCCTGTGTCAGGTATCAGTGTTGTGCCTCCAATGAACGTGACATTCAACGGAGGATGGACATGTTGTCTAAGGTTAAAATAATCACCCCCCGGGGTAAGGATGTTCTTGTCCGCCCATGGAATCATAGTGGTGCTTTGAAAGATAGACTGCGAATACAGAACACGTCCTGTTTACATCCAAGTGGATCCCACGTATATATTTAGAGATTACATTTTCAGAAATGGACTTGATTCACTTTCTTATCCTCGTAATTATGACTGCTTGTACCTGTTCTTCACTCCTTTATCTGAGAACAAATTATCCCCCTTGCACCTCAGTTCCAATTTCTGCCCCGTTCCTAACAGAATAGTAACTGCTTATTTGCAACCCTTTTCTTGGAAGTATCTTCCAGCAAGAAAGGTTGCAGTCCCAGGAATTTGTAAGTATAGAAATATTTCCTTTACATCTTCTGCTTCCTCCCAGCGTCAGGCCCTTGCAAATTTCCTCTTTATTTATACTGCCATTAAAAAAAGAAAAAGTTGGGCCGGCCGAGTGGCGCAATGGTTAAGAACTCGCTTGGGATGCCAGAGGGCCCCGGTTCGGATCCCACATATGAGGGCCAGTGACACTGCCCTCCACAGCTAAGATGCGGAACAACAGCTCAACCTGGAGCTGGGCTGCCTGAGTCGCTGGCAACGGCATAGGCTGCAGTCCCTGTGGCAGTGGGTTGCCATGGGCTACCGTGTGTGGCCAGCAGCCAGCGTGAGCGGCCAGCAGCCGCAGTGAGCGGCCGTCCAGAAGCCGGCGACTGATCTGCCTCGCCAGGGAAGAGCGCGATGATGGTGCCAACTTGGGCCAGTGAAGCAACGTCCTCCACATCTAGATTGAAGAACAAAGCGACAGCAACTTGTCTGTTCCCCTTCCCCCAATTCCCCAGCACTGTTCCTATCCCCCTAATTCCCCAATAAAAAAAAATCTTTAAAAAAAAATAGAAAATGTATTATTATTAATTTATGGCTAAGCGTATGGTTTATCTTTGTTCCATGTGTACCTGGAGGTCAGGTATATTCTATATTGGGTGTATTTATGCACTGTTCATTATTTCAAGTTGTTTGCCTGGATGCTCACATCATGTCGCCTCTTCTTATTTTTGATCTGTTATACTCATGCCTGAGAGTTGAGGGTTGAAATCTGAATGCATAATTAAGGATTTGTGTTTTTTTTTTTACTTTAAATATGCTCCCCTGTAGAAAGTTCCATTGGAGTGGTCATATGTTGAGGATTCCATGTAGAACCCTACTGTGCAGAGGCTCCTATGTAGAATGCTTCCATGTGGAACACCCCCATGTTGAATGCTTCCATGTAGAACACCCCCATGTTGAATGCTGCCATGTAGCACACCCCCATGTTGAATGCTGCCATGTAGAACTCTTTCATGTAAAACTCTATGTAGATATCTACTATGTAGAGCTCTACTATTTAGAAGGCTCCTACATACAATATTCCCATTTACAACACTCCCTTGTCCAATGCTCCCATGTGTAGACTCTCCCTTGTGAAACTCTACTATGTAGAACTCAACTGTATAGCATGTAGAACACACCCACTGAGAATGCTGACATGTAGAAGGCTGCCAAGTAGAACACTCCCATGTATAATCTTGTTCGTAGAACTCTACTGTGTAGAACACTCCTAGGTAGAATCCTCTGATGTAGAATGCACCCATGTAGAACTCTACTATGTAGAACACTCTCATGTAAAATGCTCTAATGTATAATGCGCCCATATAGAATCCCCCTAATAGAATTTTACTATGTAGAACTCAAGAATGCTTCCATGTGGAACGCTATTATGTTGAATGCTCCCATGTAGAACTCTACCATGCAGAACGCTCCCACGTAGAATGCATTCATGCAGAGTGCTCACATCGTAGAACTCTCCCATGTAGACCTCTACTATGTAGAATCCTCCCATGTAAAACACTCCCATGTGCTCTAAAGTATAACTCTTTCGTGTGGAATCTCCTTGTAGAACTCAGCTATGTAGATCTCAACTATATGGAATGTTCCTATGTAGAACACTCCCAAGTAGAGCTCTACTTTGTAGAATTCTTCTATGTAGAGTGCTCCCGTGTAGAACACTCTCATGTGGAACTCTGCTATGTAGAATTCTAATATGTAGGATCTCCTATGTAGAACTTTACCATGTTTCTAAGAACATGCCCATTTCTTCCAGGTTATTGAATTTGGTGGCATGCAGTCCTTCATAGTATTCTTGGATGATCCTTTGTATTTCTGTGGCATCTGTGGTAACTTCCCCTGTTTCATTTCTGATTTTGTTTATTTGTGTTTTTTCTTTTTTTTAATCTTAGTGAGTCTAGCCAAGGTTTTGTCAATTTTATTAATCTTTTCAAAGAACCAGCTCTTGTACTAATTTTTTCTCTTGTCTTCTCTATTTCATTTAGTTCTGCTCTGATTTTTATTATTTTTTTCCGTCTGTTGACTTTGGGTTTCATTTGTTCTTATTCTAGCTCTTTAGTTAGTTATCTTGGGTTTTTCTTCTTTCTTGAGATAGGTGTGTAATGATATAAACTTCCCCTTTATTACTGCTTTTTCTGCATCCCAGTAATTTTGTTTGTATGTATCTTTTGACCTCTCTTCTTATTTCTTTCTTGATCCAGTCATTCTTTAAAAAGTATGTTGTTTAATCTCCACATATTTGTGGTTTTTCCTGCTTTCTTTTTGCAGTTGATATCCAATTTTAAAGCTTTGTGATCAGAGAATATGCTTGGTATGATTTCAGTCTTCCTTACTTTGTTGAGGCTAGTTTAATGTCCCAAGATATGGTCTATCCCTGAGACTGTTCCATGTACACTAGAAAAGAATGTATAGTCTGATGTTCTAGGATGAAGTGCTCTATAAATGTCAAGTATGTCCATTTCATCTGATGTGTCCTTTAGGGCTGATATGTCTGTATTTATTATCTGTTTGGATGGTCTCTCCATAGCTGTCAATGATGTATTTAGGTTTCCTACTATAATTGTGTTTTGGTCAATTTCTCTCTTTAGGTCTGTTAGTAGTTGCTCTGCATCTTTTGGTGCGCCATGATTGGGGGCATAAATATTGATGACTGACTGTTATGTCTTCTTGTTGTATAGTCCCCTTGATCATTATGAAATGTCCATCTTTGTCTCTTGTTACTTTTGTTATCCTGAAGCCTGTTTCATCTAAGTATGGATACACCTGATTTTCTCTGGATACCATTAGCTTGAAATGTCATTTTCTACCCTTTAATTTTGACTGTGTATTTGACCTTGTAGCTGAGAAGTGTCTCTTGGATGCAGCATATGGCTGGGTTTAGTTTTTTCATCCAGCGTACTCCACTGTGCCTTTTCATGATGAGTTCAGTGCATTTACATAGGAGATTATTGATATATGAGGATTTCTATCCTTCTATCTTTGGTTTTCTGGTAGGATTCTGTCTCCACTGTTTCTTTGCCTTTTTGTTGCTGTCTGTTATTTCAGTATGGTGCTATTCTATGATTTTTCCCTCTGTTTCTTCTTTTTTTATGTTACATATTTCAGTTCTGGATTTTCTTGATTGGTTACCATTAAGTTTACGTAAAAGAAATCTTCACATTTGGAGTTTCCTTTTTCTTCCTTGTGCTTTGTTTCTCCGTTTCCCTTTGCTGGTTCAGACCTTTACTGTCTCCCCTTTTATGATTTTTGGGTCACAAATTATTGCTCTTAATGCTTTGAGTTGATTGCTGTGCTGCAGTATCAAGTCATATTTTTCCTCTTTGATGTTTTTTTCTTCTTTACCCTGTATGTTATGTTGAAGTGTATTGTGTCCTATTTTTGGTTTAGGGGTTGCCATTTCCTGCTTCTGTCTGTCTGCTGATAATACTACTCATGGTTTTGTATTCTTTTGCTTTTCTCTTTCAGGTTGAATGGCCTCATTCAGCATTTCTTGTAGTGCAGGTTGTGTGTAAGAAAATTCCCTCAGCTTCTGTTTGTCTGGAAAGGTCTTTATTCCTCCTTCATATCTAAAGGGTATCCTTTTTTCCCCCCAAGTGTTTTATTTATTTATTTATTTTATTCTGAACAACATTTTTAAAATTAGTTTTAGCTGTACAGTGAAGGGATTAGACAGCTAAAGGGCATCTTTGCTGGATATATTATTCTTGTCTCACAATTTCTGTCTTTCACTATTTGATGCCACTCCCTCTTGGCTTGTAGAGTTTCTGCTGAAAAATCTCATGATTATCTAATGGGCTTTCCTTTGTAGGTTACCATCTTTTCCTTGGCTGCCTTAAGGATTTTTTTGTTTTTGCTTGTTATTTTATTTTTTTTTAAAGATTTTTTTATTGGGGAATTGGGGGGATGGGAACAGTGCTGGGGAATTGGGGAAAGGGGAACAGACAAGTTGCTGTCGTTTTGTTCTTCAATCTAGTTGTGGAGGATGTTGCTTCACTGGCCCAAGTTGGCACCATCATTACGCTCTTCTCTGGCGAGGCAGATCAGTCGCCGGCTTCTGGACAGCCGCTCACTGCGGCTGCTGGCCACACACGGTAGCCCATGGCAATCCACTGCCACAGGGACTGCAGCCCACGCCGTCGCCGGCGACTCATGGCAGCCCAGCTCCAGGTTGAGCTATTGTTCAGCATCTTAGCTGTGGAGGGCAGTGTCACTGGCCCTCAATGTGGGATCCGAACCGGGGCCCTCTGGCATCCCAAGCGAGTTCTTAACCATCGCGCCACTCGGCCGGCCCATTTTGCTTGTTATTTTTGACAGCTTGAATACAATGTGCCTCGGAGAAGGCCTGGTGGGATTGAGGTAAGGAGGTGCTCTGTTTGCTTTTGCATTCAAGGATCCAGCTCTTTACATGAGTTTGGGAAGTTCTTGTCGACTATTTGTTTGAATATGCTTTCTGTTCCTTTCTCCTTTTCTTCTTCTTCTTCTGGTATGCCCATTATTCTTATGTTGCTCTTTCTGATGGAGTCAGACAGTTCTTGTAGAGTTCTTTCATTTCTTTTAATTCTCAAGTCTCTCCTTCGACCTGTGTCATTTCCAGATTTCTGTCTTCAATGTCACTGAATCTTTCCTTCATCTGGTCAGCTCTATTGCCTAAGCTGGCTATTTCGTTCTTCATGTCTTTTATTGAGTTCCTAAGCTCCAGAAATTGTATTTGGTCCTCTTTTAAAATTTCAGCCTCTTGGGCCGGCCAAGTGGCGTGATGGTTAAGAACTGGCTTGGGACGCCAGAGGGCCCCGGTTTGGATCCCACATATGAGGGCCAGTGACACTGCCCTCCACAGCTAAGATGCTGAACAACAGCTTAACCTGGAGCTGGGCTGCCATGGGTCCCCGGCGATGGTGTAAGCTGCAGCCCCTGTGGCAGTGGGTTGCCATGGGCTACCGTGTGTAGCCAGCAGCCAGCGTGAGCGGCCAGCAGCCGCAGTGAGCGGCCATCCAGAAGCCGGCGACTGATGTGCCTCGCCCGGGAAGAGCGCAATGATGGTGCCAACTTGGGCCAGTGAAGCAGCGTCCTCCACAACTAGACTGAGGAACAAAACGACAACAACTTCTCTGTTCCCCTTCCCCCAATTCCCCAGTGCTGTTCCCATCCCCCAACTCCCCAATTAAAAAAATCTTTAAAAGAAAAAAAAACAAAAAACTTAACATTGAAAACCTGTTTAATGATGAAAGGATTGGCACAATGCTCTTCGAGGGACACATGCTACAAAAACAAACAAACAAACAAACACACCTGACTTTGGTTTGGGAAAGAGCCCGTCCGTGTATCTCCTGAAAATGGTTGTCCCTCCTCATTTCAGACATTCAGAATAATGCCTCGAGTGCATGGAGAACCTTATTCAAATCAGGAAAATGGAAGTGGGGTGAGCCGTACAGACTGAGTCCTGTGTGTGTGTGTGTGTGTGTGTGTGTGCGTGTGTGTGTGTTCCCTACAGGCAACGTAGGAAAATCCAAGTTTCCAAACATTGCCCTTGCCCTGTGGGCATTTGTGGGGAACATGACAGGGGCTTCCCTGTCTGTGATCATGCAGGTCCTCTGAGACACGAGATTCAATGGACGCGTTTCCGTAGTTTCAGTCTATACCTGGGACATACCCTTGGCTAGACTCCTGGTGGCAGCTGGCAGGTCCCAACTCTGCAAGGGTCACCAGCAGGCTGGAGACCCAGGGATGCGCTAATGTTGCAGCTCGTGTCGGAGGCCAGCCACATTGACACATAAAATTCACCATCACAGATCTACTCCCTATTCCGGGAGAGACCTGTGCCTAAATGGCTGGACACTTGACTGAGAGCGGGAGCCAGTGACGGGCTCAGGACGCTCCCCATCTGAAATTTCATCACTGCCTTTCTGTACCTGCCGGGGCTAAGCCTCATGGACCCAAGATGACTTGCCTAGCAAAACGCCTCCATCGGTCAACATTCCCATGACTTCCGGCCTCCCTGACCACCCCCCCCATTAAAACTTAGACTTGAAAACCCATTTCATGATGAAAGGATTTCAAAAATGCTCCTCGGTCGACCCACGCTACAAATCTGAGGGCTTGCTGCTGGGTTGCATGAATAGATCGGGCAAAGCCTCGTGGTTGTCTGGGTTTCTCTCTTCCTCACTGAGAGAATTGCTTTCCTGACTGCTCTGTTTCTTCCCCTCGCTGTAGTCAGCTCTCTCCCGAGCCCATCCCCGCCATCTGGCTCGTTAACAGCTTTGCGGAATTTAATTCAACGTGAGGCTTTTGTGCAGCGCCTCATAGGTGTCAGACACCGAGCCAGGTGCCAGGGTGACAGAAACAGGTACTTCCCGTCCCAGGTGTGTGAACATATGGAGCAAAGAGTCAGGATACCGCATAAAATCGCACCGTCTGTCTAATCTGAAAACAAGTTTGGGGAGATCCAACTGGTCTTTTCTGAGCAGCGTTTTTAAATCTCTACAATAAAATTCAATGGGTGTATATTCACATGTACCTCTCCTGATAGCTAAAAACATGCATGCATAAACAAACATATAAATAATGAATATGTCCCTTGAAATTAATTGAGGTAGGTTGCTTTGCAATGTGAGCCTCCACCATCACCACCATCACCATCACCATCATCACCATCACCACCATCATCACCACCATCACCACCATCACCACCATCACCATCACCATCACCACCATCACCACCATCACCATCACCACCATTACCACCATCACCATCACCATCACCACTGTCACTGTCATGTTGCAGGACAGGAAACCAAACTTCACGGAAGTTGAGCGTTG
>NW_017732320.1:14834-25433 GCF_001890085.2 Hipposideros armiger
ACCATCACCACCATCACCATCACCACTGTCACTGTCATGTTGCAGGACAGGAAACCAAACTTCACGGAAGTTGAGCGTTGCCCAGGACAGCAAGCTAGGAACCCACGGCACCATCCCTTGTACCCGGTTACTCCCAAGGCAACGCTTTTGCTGTGTCTGCCCGGTACCAGCACCGCATGCTGAAAGCCTTCCTCCCAGACAGGACCAGCTCGCCCTTTGCTCCCCTCCTCTCCTTCCCTGCCTCCCGTTTGCCCCCAGAACGTGACAGCCACCACCTTGGGCCAGGAGGACGGGGGCCCTTACTAGCCGTGTACACAGCAGCAGGAACACCAGGAGCCCGGTTTCTGACGACTGCCTGACACAGAGCCTTCCTCCACCTCATACCATCAAAGCTCCATCATGTGTAAGCTCTCTCGTCACAGGATCGCTGCTCCAGCCACTCCTGGTTCTGAGGCAGCCTTCGCGCTCCTGCACCCTGCAAATGACCCCTGCTCCCCCGTTCCTGCATACACTCTAAACCCTCTCTCCTCACCACTCTGATGGCAGCTCAGCCATGTCCGTAATCGGATTTGCTCTTAATCCGCACTGCAAAGGATCAAAGCAGTGACCCTTGGGGGCAGAGCTGGATGGAACCCAGCCCCTGGCGCCAGGTAAAAACAGCAGGCGTTAAGCATTTCTCTGCAAAGTCCCCGCTCGTTGTCAGGCATGGCTGAGAACCACTGAGAAGCACAAAATCATCCAACGTCATTCTAACGTCTTTGGCTTGTTGCGTCCTGTATCCCCCATCCCAAATCGATCATTATCACGAAACCAGTTCTAAGAGCTTCCTGGCCGGCATCCTGCAAAGTTCCCTGGAAAAGGGGACGTTCAGCCACCTGCAGGGCCCACCTGGAAGCGGGGTGGCCAGCGCAAAGCTGACCGACTAGGCGTCACTGCTTTTCACCCTTGTCCTTCTGTGACCCCCGTCCATGGTCCTTGATGTCTGTGCACAGCAGATGCACATGCAAGAGGGGCCGCTGGTCCTGGGAAAAGCCCATCGCCTCAGGGTGCTTTTCCGACACAACCAGGGGCCGGTGATCGGAGACAGTGAGTCTGGGGGCTTGATGACAGCTGATGACACAGGGACAGGTGTTCTTGGCTGTGACTCAGCTGTCGTGCCGGCTACTTGGGACTCATGATACACGCCCCGGGCTCTGAGAAAAGGCAGGGTTGGCATTCTTGGGTAAATGAAACGCTCCACCGTGAGATGTTTGTGTGAGTACATCCGGAACGTACATGACAAGGGCCGTGCCGTTGACACGCCCGTGGGCCGGGAGGGCTTGTGGGAAAAGCATGAGGGTGTCAGCTGTGGGCCGCTTTCTGTGCCGTGACCACAGTGGGCTCCGTATGGACCCCACAGAGACATCTGGTTTGGTTGTGTGTTTTCCACGCCCAAAATCCAAAGGAGTCTTGCAAAGAGCAAGGATTCAATCCGGTTCTCAGAAAATAGGGTTAGAGGAAAAATACGTCAGACGATTCAGTGTGTGTGTGTGTGTGTGTGTGTGTCTGTGTGTGCATATGTGTTCCTATGTGGTGAGTGTGCCTGTGTCTCTCTCTGTGTGTCTGAGCAGGGCAGTGGGCACGCACCCAGGTCTGGGGTGTCATCCTGGAACGTGGTTGATGATGGATGTGGGGGCCATGGGGCCATCGAGGGCTCAGAACGCTGACCCAGATTTTCGTCATCGCCGCCCAGAGAGCAGGGTGCTGACAGTTTCCGCGTTCCGGTTGCCCAGGAGGAGAGCAGACGGCGTCCCCGGGGAATTCCCAGTCACTTACGGGAGCGCTGGCATCATTTCATGGAAACCGCGAGTGGTTTTGATTGGTGCGTCTCTAGAAACCATTTTAAAGCAATTAGCTCTTTGGAACAAACCATTTGCCCCCCAATAATAACTGAAAAACAACCATAATTTCAAAGCCCACTCAGCCCGGCTTGGTCAGGGGAGCGAGTGAAAACTGCACACCAATTCGGTTCTCAGGGTCGTGCCCGGGTCAAGTGTCTGTCTCATGTGGAGCCACCAAGAATCACAGGATGAAACATTCTGGGGGTGAATAAGCCCAGGAAAGAGGCTGTCTGATATGGGCTCTGTAACGTTTTTGCAAAGGGATCGCGGAAGTCAAACGCAGGAAGCGACGAGACCCACGGGTGAGGACGCCAGGACAGTGCTGACCACCTTGACTCAAGGATTAACTTGTGCCCGTCACAGCGTCCAGCTCCTGGCTTCCAGCCTCCATCACCGTTGATTTTAAGGCTCTTACATTCGGGGAGCGTTCGACGCTTGCAAGACCGCTTCTGCACAGAGGCAAACGCTCACAGCACTTTTGTCACGGGTCTCGGCACAGCTCAGAGCCACGTTCTGTAGGCGGCTGTGAATGAAACGTGTGTGCCGTGAAGACGGGCGGGCTCTCTCTGGGTTGGTCTTGTCAGGAGAGCCTCCTAGTCAGTCACCTTGTAACTCATCACAGATGAAGGCGACATTGTCCCCTCCTGCTGAGTGGCTCTGTCTCGGGGTTGGGCCAGTGTCTGCAAAACACAGGAATGCGTTTCCTGTCCTTTTTCTCATGTTCCTAACAGGAGGCAAGCGGCCCTTCACCTCCGGGCAGCTCCGCGTGCTGTAGGGACTTTCTCCATGAATCCGTGAGGGGCATTGACCGCTTGCCTATGTTTTAAAGCTGTGGTCTCTCAGTCTTGTTGACACAGCAACGGATTCAATAACAAAGGTAAATAGCGAAGAGGCTGCTGAGAAGGGGAAAAAATGGCTCCACGCACACGGAGCGTCAATATTAGAACTGCACACGGGGATGAAACGTGAGACGCCTTTATCAAAAGTCTCCAATATAAGGCAGGTCGTGTTTCTCCAAAGGCACGACCGGAAGCAGGACAAGCTAGTGTGGATTCCCAACACCCACATCACGATTTGCCTTTTCAAGGGACCTGATAATCCGTGGGTCTCCAGAGCATCAGAGTTCCTCACCACGCAGAGAAAACACCCATCGATGTGTCGTGCACAGACATCAGGTAGGTTCCTGGCTGAACGCGCGCTCTGACCTCCACCAGCTGCCGGCAGATTTGCCAGCGTTTCCGGGGCACGTCTCACGGACTCACCTATCCAAGACTCTGCGCTGAAACCTAAGGCTCTCAGAGGCCAGGCTTGGACTCACCGTCGGCCTCATTTTCATATTTGCTTCTCTGGTCACCGGCTCAAAATCCATCTTGGCCAGTGGGCGCCTGGTTATCTAGAACTGCGTTTGGCAACCTTTCTGGATGCATCCGTCCCTTTGAAATGGAGTGTCGTGTCCACCGTGACATACGGGTTCTGACAATTAAGTTCGTGGACTTGTTGCAATGATGTTGCTGACCTTTTTTGATACCAGAGGGAGGATTCATTAGGGATTTGTACCAACTGGAGAAACACTTCACCAAGTTTACTATTTGGAAGTGCTGAAAAGGTTGCATGAAAGAGTTACACAAAAACGACCTGAACTTTTTGCCAACAATTCAGGTTTCCTGCATCACAACAATGCACCAGCTTACACGGCTCTGTCTGTGAGGGAGTTTTTAGCCAGTAAACAAATAACTGTATTGGAACACCCTCCCTACTCACCTGATCTGGCCCTCAGTGACTTGTTTCTTTACCCAAAGATAAAGGAAATACTGAAAGGAAGACATTTTGATGACATTCAGGACATCAAGGGTAATACGACGACAGCTCTGATGGCCATTCCAGAAAGAGTTCCAAAATTGCTTTGAAGGGTGGACTAGGCACTGGCGTCGGTGCATAGCTTCCCAAGGGGAGGACTTCGAAGGTGACTGTAGTGACATTCAGCAATGAGGTTTGAGGCATTTTTTTCTAGGAGGAGTTCACGAACGTAATTGTCACACTTCGTATTCCTGACAGCTCCAGTGGCCTTAACCAGACTCTTGTGACAGGAGAAAATTTAAAAGCACCTAGAGGTACCACGTCCTATATTTGGACACGTATACAGCCTGTAAGCGATACTAAGCTAAGGTCGCATTTTTGTGGGGTTTTTTGTTTGTTTGTTTATTTTTTGTATTTGAATTGAAAAACGTTTATATCATTTGGCGCCAAAACATCTATACAAATATTGACAACCTACAACGTCGCTAACCAAAATGACGCACAGCAGCTACGTGGGTATTGCTAAGGCTGAACCAGCTGGGATCTATGATGAAAAGGGAAGAATAATAACAGCATCCGTAACCCGAGATGCCCAGGAAAGATGCCTTCCCAAATTTGTGCGAATGATGGTGCCTGGAGCGTTGTGGGCTAACGTTGTTAAGTAAAACAATGAATCAGAATCTCTCGTAACACCCTAAGGATAGGCTCATATGGCTTCTATGTACGATACTAGCAGGTCGCCGGTAATCAGCGTTTATTCCTTCATGGGACCCACCGTTGCCTGGAGAACTGGTTTTATTCACCCTTCGAGTGCGTGAGCCACCTCTCAAAGGCCAACTTGTAAGCATGGCCCCCAACGTGGTTCGTGAGCGGGCTTGGCCGGGGGTGTAAACCATGACAGAAACGGAGCCCCTTTACCATGGAGCCCAAGCGGCTGTCCCAGGGGAACCGTCAGGCACACGTGATGCCTCAAACCTGTGGATATTAAATCAGGACAAAGTCACCTTTGGACGGGGCCTGAGGAATGTAGCGCGTGTGATGTGACAATTAACCAGGATGCATTCTCTTTTAGTGACTTGGCATGGGATAAGCCACCCCCAGGTGGGCTCCCACAATCACGTCTGAGGTGACACGTGACACGAGATACAGCCATGAGCCCTAGAGTCCCATGATTGATAAAATGGGATGTGAATGGGCCGTCCTACCTCCCGCTACCTGGAGAGAATTAAGTGAGGAAAGAGATTTGAAAGCCAGCATCCCGCAGTGCCTGCCCTGCCGATGGACAAGCTTTGCAGGCAGGATGCACGGGACACATTTGCCAGCAGTGATGTCTAAATAGCCAGCACCCCCTATCAAGACAGCGTGTCCAGGGGAGAAGAAACAGCAACGGTGATTTGTCTTGCCAGCCGTCAGCTCGCCGACGCGTGGCACTGCCGATAAGGGTCCCTGGGACGTGTCTCCCTCAATCAGCCACCGCCAGAGTCTGTGCGAAATTAAGAGGCATTTGTCACGGGAGACAGGGCCCAACGGATGAGACGGGGGACGGGGAACGTCAGGGCGAGTGAAACCCGAGTCGAGTGACATGATGGAACAGCTCCTGTCCGGAGGGGACGGCAGGTAATTGCACTGGCGCGCTCGTCGCCTGTCCGTCACTGGAAGTCAGGTTGCCGCCAGCGCAGACATGGCCGGGCCGCGCCGTGTGATAAGAAAGCCTGCGTGTATTACACCTGTATCTGTTTCCTGGGGCTGCCATAACAAATGACCACGCACGGCAGACGGTGCACGCGCTCGAAGGTTGGGAGTCCAGCCATCTGCAACCCAGGTGTCGGCCGCAGAGCTCATTTGCATTGGAGGTTCTAGGAGATCCCCCCGTGTCAGGGGTCACGGCAGCTTCTGGAGTCTGTGGCCAGTCCTGGGTGTCCCTGAAGGTGCAAACACATGTCTGCAGCCTCCTCCTCCACGAGCCCATGGACTTGTCCTCTGAGCATTGTCTGTGTGTCCCCTCTGGCCTTGTCACAACACCAGACATTAGGCTGAGGACTCACCCTCCTCCAGGCGATTCACCTGCAGACACCTGCTTTCCCAGGGAGTTCCCACTGTGAGTCGCGAGGTGGACAACGGGTTTTGGACGACACTCATGGACCGTTTTAAAGTCAAAACATCCAGTGTCATTCAGTGTATTCACAATGGTTTGCAGCCACCCCCTCTATCTATTTCTAGAACATGCCATCCCCCCTAAGGAGACCCGTCCCCATGAGTGGTCACCCCTGTCCCCTCCCCCAGCCCCTGACAATCATGCACCCACTTTCTGTCCCTGTGGATGGGCCCATTGTGGACGTTTCACATACATGGAGTCACACACAGGGGTGGCCGTGGGTGTCTGTCACTCCCTGAGCGCCGTGTCCCCAGGGTCCCCCCACGTGGTGGCGAGTGTCCCTGTGTCTTTCCTTTTCTGGGCTGCATAATAGTCCACTGCCTGGCTGAACCTCACTCTGGGTATCCGTTCGTCATGCAACGCACATTTGGGTAGTTTCCCCTTCTTGCTCATTCCAAAAAAGCAATGCTACGGACGTCTGTCCGGATGCTCTGGTGCACGTGCGTTTCTGTTCGCCTTGGGTATCTACCTAGGAGTAGGCCGGCTGGGTCTCACGGAAAGTCTGTGTTTCCCTCTTTGAGGTATTCCCAGGCGGTTCTCCAAGGTGGCCGCCCCATTGGACACCCCCGCCAGCCCGTAGTGGGGTTTGGGTTTTCATCCACACCCTCGCCAACGCTTGTCCTCATGCGACTCGTTGACTGTAGCCACCCGACAGGGTGTGGAGGGACATTTCCGTGCGATTGGTGTCGCCATCGTCCTGATGACTGTGTGGATCATTTCTATATCTTCCGTGGAGCAATAGTTCTTCTAATCTCTTCCCCATTTTAAAACCTGGGTGATAGGTTTTGTTATTCTTATTGTGACAGGGCTGCAAGAGTTCTTTATACATTCTCGATGCACGCCCTTTTTCAACTATAGGACTTGCCCGAAGAAATCGCTTTATTGTTGATCCACTTTACCAAGTTCAATGGAAAGCAGTTTTTTTGGTTTGTTTTTTTTAAGACGTTGATTAAACTGTAGCTAACATACACTATGACACTCGTGTCAGGGGTCCACCATAGTGATTCAACATTTATAGACCCAAAGAGGTGATCACACCACCTGATACGGTACCACGCTGTCACAATATTTTTCTTGTTGGGGGGACACTTACTGGGGTGACCAATTGTTAGCAAAGTTACATAGGTTTCAGGTGTAAAATTCTGTGACACATCATCTGTATATCACATTGTGTGCTCACCACCCAGAGTCAGTTCTCCTTCCATCACCATGTATTTGATCCCCTTTACCCTCATCTACCACCCCCTCCCCCCTTACCCTCTGGTCACCTCTAAATTATTGTCTGTCCCAATATTATTGACCCTGTTCCCCATGTTGTACATGACATCCCCAAGACTTACTCATAGCTGGAAATGTGGACCTTGTATTCCTTTCGCGTTGTCCCCCTTTTTTCCAGCGAGAGTTGACCAACAATATTATATCAGTTTTGGGGGCACAGCACAGTGGTTAGACATTTATATAAGTTATGCCGTGATCTAGTTCCTGCCTGGGCTGACACATAGCTATCACCATGTCATTGACTCTGTTCCCTGTGCTGTACTTTACATCCCGTGACTGTTTTGTAACCGCCGATCTGTGTCTCCTAACCCCCATCCCTTGCTCACCCTGCCCCAGTGGGGAGCTCCTAAACAATTGTTTTGTTGTGTTTTACCTTCTAGGAAGGCTAAAATACTCACAGCACAGAAAGCATATCAGCAAAACGACTTTGAAGGGGAGATGAAAAATGCCTTGGTGTGAGGACACAGGAGCGGAAGGTTAGGGACATTTATCACCATATCTGAAAGCCCCTTTTTGTGTGTGTGTCCCCGTCATTCGGAAGTTCTCACGGCTGCGTACTTTCGCGTGAGGGCTCTGTCTTATCTGACCAAGTGCCATACATGGGAAGTGATGCATATTAAACGCTGGTGCTTGGTAAAATATCGCAGTATGGGGAGCATAAAACGATTACTTGTTCTCTTATCTGGCTTCTTGAGGCACTAAATGTGCTCTGGAAGCCCTTTGCAAGCCCTGATGTGTTTGCCAAACGCACCGATTCCATGTCCATCATAAAATACATGCATCGCTTTCCTGGGTTGATCGCAGAAGGGACCACCATGCCCTGGGGCCAGTGTCTTTCAGCGATCATCTGGGGAGACGCCTGGTGGGCTGCAGCGAGCCCAGGTTTCTGTATCTGGTGGGGAACGCGCCGACCGATACAAATACGGACCCTGCAGAATCCAGGTCAGGTCTCATCACCTGCAGATCGGTTGCTTTCGGTAAAGACGGTGCCTGACAAGCCGATGGCTGCGTCGCGAAGTGAAGGCCACTGGTTTTTCTCTCGCATTTCACCTGTGACCTTTCCGGTCATAGGTTCCCCTCACGTGTTCCCACCTACGGGCTGTGTTTCGAGGTGTTCCCGAATAACCAAGCTCAGGTACCCAGAAGTGGCCCGTGAGGTCGCCCTCGATGACGTTGCTGAGCATGTCCCAAGGGCCCCCCTCGGTAGAGAAACCCCCCCCGTGCCGTCCAGCTTTCGTCCTCACCAGGTTATCGCACGCCTCGCCCGTGTATGGACTGACTTCATGGCTGCCTGACGCTGACCACGACGGGCAGGGCTGGACACCAGCGCCTGGGGTGGCGGGCGACCGGCGTGGGCTACTGGGCAGCTCCGCCATAGTTCGTCACACGCCCCAGCTTTAGCCACAGTCTTTGAACTTGAAACCATCATGGTTACATTGTAGGTCTAGGTCCAGGCGACGTGGTCAGTGGTGACGATTTGGTTCCAAAACGTTTGAATCTTATCAGCCTGGGTGTGTATCTGCATGAGGTTCCAAAGTGGGGGGAGGACATGTCCCAACAGGCATGCAATGCTTGTGCCCCCAACACGTGCTCTGTGACCTGGAAATAAGGAAGGGCTACCTGATGGGGGTTAGAGGGAGCAATTGGGCAAGGACACTGCACCCCTCTCTTTGCCTTTCTGTGGGGTCTGCTCACCCAGGACCAGGCTGCCTGTCTAATTCTGGGTTTCCGATGGGCAAACCCCGTCCTGCTGCCCTTATTGCATGGCCCCACACCCGGCACCCCCTGGGCGATTTCTTTCCATCTCCTTCCTCTGCTTTTGGCCCAGAGGCAGCAGAAAAGGGGCGTCCCTTCTGACTTTTCACGTCCCATGCGCTGAAGTCACCAGCACAACGCAGAGCAGCCCACAGCCAGCGCCTGCAATGGCTGCGTGGGAAGATGGCCCCAGGAAAACATCCCCATTTTTATTTAAATCCCCAGGATCACCCTTGTTTTTTTTCGTCCTGAGCGTGCCCTGCCACAGACGTTCTTGTGTTTCCAGGATCTGCCCACAGGGACGTGGAAATCGGCGTTGCTTTTGACAGAAGGCAGGAAAGCCAGGCCAGCCTGGGCGTTTTCCCACCGATTTCTTCCCCCGTAGAGGGAAGACCACGTTTCGTTGGTTAGAAGGAGACTTATCATTCGGGGAGTTGGTTGTCTGTTGCGCGTCACTGCAGGGAACCCCCACCTTTAAAACTGCACCCTCTTGAACGGCAGGAAAACTGCCAGCGTTAAAAGAGGTTTCATCTTCTTAAGGAAAGTGCTATTGAATGGCAGGGATATCGTGTTGCTATACGTGTTCAAGACTATTTATCTTTCCCAGTTCCTGCACCAATCGCTAGTTTCATGTCAACTTGAACTTCTGGAGTGATAGCCAAAGTTGTCTTTAATTAATTTATTTATTTATTTATTTATTTATTTTAATGACTGACATTGAAGGCCACATGTACAAAAGCAGGTCCTTGTTGTCAGGATTCAGTTTGCATTTTAAAAGCGTTGCTAACAGTCATCTCGCAGAAAACCTAGCAGAGTCGTCAGGTCCTAAGCTGGCCCCGAAGGAAATGGGGAAACAGCGCCTGGGATGGGTGTGCCACGGGGGCCAATTTAAACCTAATTTGAAAAATCACAGATCGGGTCCTTTCTCCCAAGTTTGCCTTCTCCCGCTTAGCCGTTGTTCCTTAATTTTTTTTTTTTAATTTCACCCAATCCCTGCTTTCCCTTCCCTTTGGCAAACATTGGCTTGTTGCTATCATCATAGCAGTAGTGTGGTCACTCCGATGGAGGCAGTGTTACTGTTATTATTGTTATTACTGCTACTTCTGCGATGGTAGCGGTATTGTCTGGTTGCTGTCATCACAGCAGTTTTGTGCTGAATCTCATGGGAGCAGTATTATTATTATTACTCTCGTGGAAGTAGTATTATTATTATTACTCTCGTGGAAGCAGCATTATTATTATTACTCTCGTGGGAGCAGTATTATTATTGTTAATCTCGTGGGAGCAGTATTATTATTGTTACTCTCACGGGAGCAGTATTATTATTATTACTCTCACTGGAGCAGTATTGTTATTCTTACTCTCACGGGAGCAGTATTGTTATTGTTACTCTCACGGGAGCAGTATTGTTATTGTTACTCTCACGGGAGCAGTATTGTTATTGTTACTCTCACGGGAGCAGTGTTATTATTACTCTCACGGGAGCAGTATTGTTATTGTTACTCTCGCGGGAGCAGTATTGTTATTATTACTCTCACGGGAGCAGTATTATTATTGTTACTCTCATGGGAGCAGTGTTATTATTACTCTCATGGAATCAGTATTATTATTGTTACTCTCATGGGAGTAGGGTTATTATTGTTACTCTCACGGGAGCAGTATTTTATTATTACTCTCACGGGAGTAGTGTTGTTATTATTACTCTCACGGGAGCAGTATTATTATTACTCTCAT
>NW_017732320.1:26157-29660 GCF_001890085.2 Hipposideros armiger
TGGAAGCAGGGTTATTATTATTATTATTATTACTCTCATGGTAGCAGTATTATTATTACTCTCATGGAAGCAGTATTATTATTATTGCTCTCGTGGAAGCAGTACTATTATTACTCTCATGGAAGGATTACTATTACTATTACTCTCGTGGAAGCAGTATTATTATTACTGTCACGGAAGCAGTGCTCCTAGGAGCGGTAATACTCTCATGGGAGCAACATTACTGTTATTGCTACTGTCCCTATTATTGCCCTCATGGAAGCCATTGATTAAATCCACTGAGCAGTTGCCACACACCAGACACTGCCGTAGACGTTTTGCACACAACAGCTCGTTTCAGGCTCGCGGAACCCCAGCGTCACTTCCGAGTGTCCCCCTCATTTACATATTGTGGCGCCAGGGCACAGCTAGAGGCCAAGTGCCTTCCCCAAGGCCCCCAGCTGGCTTGGTCGCCAGGTGTGGCTTCCACTTAGATCGGCTCTGGTTCAGGCAACTCCTGACATGGCACAAGCCCGGCGCCCCCACCTTTCCATCCGTCTTCCTCTCTCTTCTTCTCAGCCACCTGCAGACCCACTTCCTCCTCCATTCGTTCATTTTTCTCGCAAGCCGAGAGGAACGTTGGCTCCCCAGGACGTCACCCCTGGGGTCAGAGCTGCCAGCCTGTTCCGTTCAGGGGCAAGGGGGTTTTGCAGAGGTCCTTGAGGTGACCCCTCTGCAGACCTGAGCAGGGAGATGACCCTGGATTTCTCCAGGTGGCCCCCTCGAAAGCACAGGACCTCTGGAAATCAGAGCTGTCTACCTACTGTGGGCAGAAGAGCAGCCGTGGGAGGACCCGCTCAGACCAGTCAGGAGACCAGAGCTCTGTCCAGAGCGGGTGCCAAAGGCAACCCCTCCAGAGCCAAGGTGCCCCTTGCAGCACCTTCGCAAGACAGAGCTCCCTGCATCTGCAACGCGAATGTTCCCACATGCTGCATATCTAATTGGACTCTTCGGGGGGGCGGGCGTTTCAGTTCCAATCTGATTGACAAAACCGTCTCTTCAGAGCTCAGTGACCCATGTCCACCACTGCGTTGGTTTCTAAAACATGTCATCTGTTTTGTTTCTCATCCAAATGTCCAGAAGGTCAAACGCAAGCCAACAGAGCCGTGCGTGCAGCTTGGATGGCGTCAGCCTCTAAATCTAGGCACTTGTGTGGTTTTCATTAGGGGAAGGTTGACGACGGTAGGAACGAAAAAAAAAAGTCATCTTGGAAAAGAACTTTGTTCTAGACTCAGAAAATCCTCATCAGTGAAGCAGAGATCAACGCTTCAAATTTGCCACATGAAAATGCACGTTGTGGCGAGTGCAGTCGGAAAGTGGGGAAACCACAGAGACGGTTTCAGGAAAGGCAAAGGATTTCCAATTATTATCTGTGGCATCAAGTGACTGTGAACAAGAATTAGTTGCCATCTTTGTGAAATATATTGTAGACTATATTTGTATAGGTACGCACATATATAGACCACGAGTCGAAGCGTGGATGTGAGAAATGAAACCCAAGGTCACAGTAGGCATGACCTCTGTTGAGAGGAAGGGTAAAGGAGTAATTTGGGGCTGCCGACATCTTACGTACAACCCTTTCCTATCCCAGCCATCCGAATACTTTTGGTAAAAAAACACGTTAAAATGTGATGGTCCAGTAGGCATCCAGGTGCATCCGATCTGGAATTTCAAGAGGAACTATACACCACCATATGCACATTTACAAAGAAAAGGAAGATAGGTCCTGGTTCCTTGCCCTGTGGCCTCCCCGCCAGATCTTTGCAAATATGGAAGAATCCAGACAGTTTGCTTTAGGTGTTCTTGAAAGAGAGTCTGCCCAGAATCTGTCCCCGCCGTAAAACACGGTGGTTTCCTGCATGAATCAGCTCTCCCTTCCGTGAGGCTGCCTACCCAACGATCCCACGTGTGCCTTCCTCCACGTGAGGACGCGGCCAGAGGACGCCTTCTGTGACCCAGGATGAGGAAGGCAGCTCCATGGGGTCTCTTACGAGGGCGCTGACGGTTCATGGGGCTCCAGCCTCATGAGCTCATCACCCCCCAAGGGACCCACCTCCTCATTCTGTGGCTTAGGATTTAATAGATGAATCTGGGTGGGGACAGAAACACTCAGTCCATAGTGTGGGCTGAGAACGCTTGACAGGATCAGGGCATCCTCTGAGGCCAGAAACTCAAAGATAAAGAGGAGGAAAGCTGGCACAGAAGGAGGGGCGGCTTCAAGGTGAAGCCGCTGGCGAGGGAGAACCCCGAGATATGCAAGCACCCCTGGCTGATGGCACACCTGGGATGGTGGGCAGGGGCCACCGGGTGGGACAGGTGAAGGCGACCTGCCCCTATGGGAGCCCCTGTGTCTCATATGCAAACGCCCCGATCGACTAACTCAAGACGCAAACGACAAGATGTAGAATCACCTGCCGGCACTGAACAAAATGTCCCCAAAATAGCCCGGCTCTGACAGCGCCACCCACGGCGGGGATGAGGCTATTTTGAGAGCTGTATTTTTCAGCCGGTTCCGCTTAATCACCACGGATTATGGCCACAGCTCAGTGAGCAGGCTTGGGGACCTCACAGGGGTTTAGGGTGGTGACGGTTGGCCGTTATTTCAAGGGCTCTCCGTGGAAGGTCATGAGACCTGAGAACTCAACATCACGTTTGCAGGACCCGCCAGTTAAAAACGACACTGATACGGACACTCATGGGAAAAGAAGGTTTAGGTAGTCCTGGGGGTGACTCTTGGGGGTATTATAGGGTGATGTAACCGCCTGCAACTTAAATCTACGACCTCAGCCCTGCTAACGTAAACCTTTTAGTGCATTGTTTTTTTTGTTTTTTGTTGTTTTTTTAAGTGCTATGCTTCTTTTGGCAGAGTTCGTCCTCAGCTATCTGACACCTTTTGCTTCCTGTGGTTTTTGACGACCTGAGGTTCCCACGGACGAGCTGGCCTAGCACAGCGTGATGACAACAGCAACGATTCCAGCTACTATCCGTCGGTCCTAGATGGCGGGCACAGATCTAACTTTCATTGCGTGGGTGTCATGAAACTGCCAGACACACAGCTACTGTCCGTCATCCAGGCCTGGGGGACAAGTGCCAGCCCCACCCACGTACGTTCCACCTGACAGCTGGTAAACGGCGTGCATCGTAGGCAATGGCGGTGTCACAGAGCAGAGCCCAGAGCCAACACCCCTCAGCATGAGCAAGAATTAAACCTTTGCTGCTTTAAGGCACGGAGGGGTCAGTCCTGTTTGTTGCTGCAGCACGGCCTCTGCCGTCCTGACGGATCCTGGCCACGTGAGTGGACACAGGGGTGGATGTGACAACCGTGGAAATGGCAAGACTGCTCAGGTTGTGTCCATAAAGTGATTGGCTGGGCCGGCCGAGTGGTGTGATGGTTAAGAACTGGCTTGGGACGCCAGAGGGCCCCGGTTTGGATCCCACACATGAGGGCCAGTGACACTGCCCTC
>NW_017732320.1:29990-43433 GCF_001890085.2 Hipposideros armiger
GTCCTCCACAACTAGACTGAAGAACAAAAGGACAGCAACTTGTCTGTTCCCCTTCCCCCAATTCCCCAGCGCTGTTCCCATTCCCCCAATTCCCCAATTAAAAAAAAAATCTAAAAAAAACAAAGCAATTGGCTGATGCATGGGGATGGGGGTGTAGGTGACAGGCCTCCCCTGTGTTTATCTTCACCGCCACCCCCGCCACGCTGGCCTTATTTCTCTGCTCTCTGTCGCCGAAGGCACCCAGCGCAGAGCCACACCTATGTCTTTCTGCCCTACCTGCAACTCGGCCTCACCTGGTGGGAGGGTTTGCTCCACGCACGGCAGCTGCTCCCCGCTACGTGGCCGGCCCAGGACTTAGGGGCGCAATGCACCACAGTGCTGCCTCCCGCCCGCCACGCGTGGGTCCCGTCTTCGACGAGTCTCCTGGAACGGCCCCTCCTTCCCGCCACACGGCCGTCTCCCCAGTTCACGTCCTGGGGCGGCAGACCCCAAGTGAGAGCCCGCTATCGTGTGCTGCCCTGACATGTGGTAAAACGGGGAGGCCTCCGCGGCCTCGAACCACAAATCCTTGTCTTTGTGGTTGTCCCTCAGGTAAGGCCCCGTAGCCAAGCACCCCGCCTTGTCACGGGAGCTGGGCCCCGGTGCCCTCGTATCGCTGCCCGTACACGGAAGCATCATCCAATCAGGCCGGTGACGCCCTGGGCGCGTCCACGGGATTCCTCCTTTTGTGACTTTCTTTTCTCCCTGAGCATCACGTCGCCCAGGTCCACCCGCGTGGCAGACACATGACACACGGCTCGTCGGAACACGGCGATGCGAGCCAGGTCCGGCTTTGCCTGGGGCCAGCTTTGTTCATCAGTTCAGCGCCTTGGGGTTCCCCCAACGGGTGTTCCCGTGATTGAAGACATGCAAACGAGCCAGGAGCTCACCCGTGTTGCTCAGAAAGGGGGCTCCACCCGCAGCCCAAGGCTCAGCGGCCATTCACCACTGTCTCCTCGGTGACTTGCCAATTGCAAGCTGTCCCAAATGGGCTCACACACCTCAGGGGCGCCATCAACATCTCCAGCACAGAAACGCCTGCCAAAGCGGAAAAAAGTGTGTCATAGACGTGCCGCTCTGAGAGTTGATCACAAGCTCTGTCCTCGGTCCCACGGCGGGGCTCAGGGGGACGGTGGTTTTAATCAGAACACATCCTCCAGTTGAAACGCCCCGAATTGAAAAGGAGCAGACAGCCTGTGCCGAGCTCGGCAGCGGAATCATTGGCTCTGTCTTTCCATCTGCCCACTCGTCTGTTCGTCATCTCGGGGCCCACGAGGGGCAGAGTCACCCCGGAGTGGCAGCCCCCAGCGTAGACCAATGTGTTTGAACCGCGACGTCACTGTGGATCTTAGTGACAGAGGACCCAGACCAGCTCCTGGCGACTGATGTCCCTGGCCCCTTGCCCAGGAAAGCACCCCGATATGGCCTCTGCTGGGAGCTGCACAAATTTGGGGCCTGTTCTTAGCCCGGGGAACAAAGCAAAATGATTGCACTTTGGGGATCACAAGGGACGAGAGGTAGCGGGGTCTCTGCACGCTGACTCTGTGTGTCAGGAGCACTGAGAACACGGAGCGGCAGGGCCACGCGTGTCCCTTGGTATGAGATGTGCTCAGATTCCAGGCACATGGGCTGACGCACGAGGCGGCTGGAGATTGTTAATTAGATTTTAAGCGCTGGAAATGAACGCATCATTAACGCAGACTCACCCCCAGAAAGCCACCGGATGCGACTTGTTCAGGGGGGAGACACGTTTGCCTGTAAGCCTGCAAAATGCTTCGTTTCGAGAAGAATAAACAAATAGATATGCAAAGCTTCGTCTCTGTGGCTTCACTTTTGCGCTTCTTCGCTTTCTCTGGGACTCGCAGGCGTCCTTAAAGCTCGTATGTACAAACACGCGGAAGGGCGGCTGAGGGGAAGACGTGGACATGTGGCCGTTCTACCTGGACAGAAGGGGTCTCCTCGCTCGTGAAGCCTGTTATTTGAGTGGCGTGTGATGCGCAGTCAGCATCCCCAGCTGCGGCTCCGTCGCATGTGTTGGGGTCCCCTGGGGTTCTGGGTTTGGAATTGGAAGGTTCCCTCCCAACCTGGTTTGTCAGAAAGCGGCAAAGGAGGGACATTGCCCCAGAGCTTGTAGAATACATGTTTTTTCCACATGGCTCTGAAAGACGCTGCTCTGGTCAGCGTGGGCTGTCCTGACAAGACACCGCAGGCGGGTGCTTCACACACGCACACGTTTATTCCTCCCGGTTCTGGAGGCTGGACGGGCTCGTCAGGGTTATGGCCGGATTCAGTCACTGGTGGCGGCAGTCGTCTTCCTGGCTGTGTGCTTGTCTGGGTTTTCCTCTGAGCAGAGAGAGAGAGAGAGAGAGAGAGAGAGAGAGAGACAGAGAGAGAGAGAGAGGTGATAGATAGATAGATGATAGATAGATAGATAGATAATAGATAGATAGATAGATAGATAGATAGATAGGTGATAGGAGATAGATATAGATAAATGATAGATAATAGATGACACATTGATAGGTGATAGATGACAAATAGATGACAGATTGATACATAAGGATAGATGGCGAATAGATAGATGATAGATTAGATAGATAGATGGTAGACAGACAGACAGACGTAGAGTTCCTCATCTTCCTGTAATACCTCCAGCCCTGTTGGATTAGAACTCACCCTAATGGCTTCATTGCACCTTAATTACCTCCTGAAAACGCCTCTCCAAGCACAGTCATAATGAGGATCAGGGTTTCAACGTTAGAGTCGGAAGGGGAACAGTTCAGTCCACAGCCGACACCACATGCTCCTGTGATGGGCAAGGTTTGGACATGTGACTTTCATGAAACAGGTAACAACACTCTGTTGGGATGGAATTTTTGCTTTGAAACACTTCAGCCAAACATATTTTGCAGAAAATGCACCCGGCCTTGACATGGTGACAAAGGCCAGGCCGCCGTTCAGCAGCGCAGAAGGCACGCACTCGGACGGGAGTAGACGTGGCCTCGGAGGACGTCTGCGGGCTCAGCACCCCCATCTCACACACGCTGAGCCTGGGCTGTGTTTCATCTCCCCCCTGGGACCTCAGAACGGGACCTTGTCTGTAAACGGGGTCTGTGCAGATGGGACTGAGTGAGGGGTCTGAGAGGAGGGCATCCTGGATCGGGGGGCCCTGAACCCAATGACAGTGTCCTTATCGGGGACAGAAGAGGAGGGACAGAGACACAGAGGGGACGCCACGTGGAGACGGAGGCAGAGATGGCGGGAGGCGGCCACCCGCCCAGGGACGCCTGGAGCCCCCAGGAGCTGGACGGGGCAGGAGGGACCGTCCCCTGGGTTCTCTGCAAGGAGCACAGTAAGATAAGGGAATGCAGACGTCCATGCAGGTAACGTGAGGTGTATGAGATACGGCCACACTGAGAAGGTTGAAACTGAACAGGCTGATAAGTGCTGTCTGTTCAAAGTGAATGGAGACGACTTATTGCATGAGACAAAAAAAAAAAAACCGTTCTGAAATCTTACACGTTTTTCGATAAGAGAGAGTGAACGGAGGTTTTTCCCAGCGCTGCCCACAACCCTATGACAGCTGCGTGACATGATCCTTAAACAATTTGTTCGCTCGCGCTAATACGTCTAAATTGTCCCTAATAAAGAAATGGCGGGTTCGGGCTGGAGAAAGAGCCGTCGACGTCTGCAGCACCTGCACAGATCAGCCAAGCGCACGTTCACAGGAGGACAGATCAAAGACCAGGCCACCAGGCAGCGTAGGGAAAATAGGACGCTGTCAGGCAGTTAATTAACAAAAAATGACATGTTTGGGGATTCTGCGATGCTTCGGGTTATTTGTCAGCCTTTCAAAACGCGAAACCTTTTGAGATTTTATTCTGAAGAAAAGAATTCGCTTTTACGCCTCAAGTTGTAGGCAGGCTTGTCTGTTCTTTTTACTAAAAAGGGTCCCCACGTGATCTCAGCACCGGGCCCCGACTGTCGGATGTGGCCTGAGCCCTGGGTTCCCAGAAAACAGTGACGGTTGGAACCCAGCCCCCCAACTTTCTGTCTTCTGGCAAACGGCTTCCTGCAGAGAACCCCTCCCCTGCATGACTCAGCTCAGACTCACAGGGGCCCCCCATTTGTCCTGGATGAGTCATGACTCAGACCTGCACTGACTCCCCTTTACAGAATCTTTTTTTTTTAATGTGCCTGCGGGCCGTAGGCTAGACCCCTAGAAAACGAATCACTCGTTTAGCAGATCTGTGCGTTTTTAATTTCACTGAAAATTGTCAAAGGGGCTTTAGCAACTTCCATCCTTAACAGAGAATTTTCCCCCCACCCCTCACTAATTCCCTGGCCCCCAGCAGTGTAATCTTTGCATGTTCACCAAACTTATGGGTGAATACAGTCCGTGTTTTAAATTTTTTATTTCTCAGATTATCTGGCACATCAACCAACTTTTTCTCAAACACATTGGCCATTTCTAATTCTTCTGTTGAGGGCGGTGTGCCTAAGTCAGACATAGAGGGAGAACATTCCTTTTTTTAGCAAAAGGAGGAAAAAAGTGTTATTTTCAAGATAAAAAATAAATGTCACGGTGTACTGGCTCTGGACCAGGGGTCAGCAAACTGCGGCTCATGAGCCACACACGGCTTTTTGGGTACGTTCCCTCTCAAAAGTTTGCCGACCCCTGGAAGAGCCAATCCTGTCCCTCGCCACAATTTAAAAACTATTCGAGAGCCATAAATATATTTTTACATAATCACCATTATGTGCATACTAGCCTGTCAATGTTTTATAAATGAAACGATGATCGTTTTATTTTTATTTTCAATGTTACTTCAGAGCCCGTGGCTCGCGAGCCGCAGTTTGCTGACCCCTGGCGGCTCTCCTCCCCCGGCGGTTCCCCCCAGGGCGCCTCTTACACAGTGAACCCCACTTTGGTGTCTGCTTTCCGGAAGACCCAAACTAATGTGCAGCCCCCCCACACCCAGGGCCCAGGCTCCGCGAAGCACCGGGGTTACGGAGCTCCGTTCAGAGGACGCAAAGCAGTTACAGTCGTGAGTGTCCTAATGCCGCCCACCTGCAGTGAAGCACCGGTGGTTTGCAAGCGTCCTGACACATCACTGTGGGCTGTGTTCCTTTCCTCGCCCCCCTTGGCACGGAGGTGGCCCCCGGCTATTTCAAGACGGCCCTGATACAATTCTACCATGACAGCCAATGACCTTGGGAAGTCTTGAAGGTCAAATCACATCAGAATAGGTTTCTACCAAAGAGCTGTGTGCTCCTTGGGATTTATGCGAGCTTCTGTGAGATCACATGACTGCAGGGGTAGAAAAGGGGTGTCTCAGGTTCCTGGACACGTGACCTCATTCAAGGGGACCCCTTCCTTCTGCCCTCGTCCTGTCTCTGCTGTGGAAGGTGAACGTTTGTGATCAATCCTTTCCTCTTTCCACTGAGCCTACATTCTTGTCACAAGAGCCCCCCCACGTGGAGATGAAGGTACATGCACCCCACAGCCTATCAGTCCTCCCTCTGCCCAGACACCCACATATAAACACCCACAACTGGAACTAAGGGTGTGACTACAATGCTTGGCCCCAAAACAACAGCACCAACGCGACGATTTATTCCTATAAAGCACAAAAATGGGCAAAGCCCCCCAGCAGGGCTAGAAGTCAGAATAGTGGAGGGGGGTTGGGGGTACCGACCTTCCGAGAGCAGCAGTGGGACCAAGGGAGAGCTGGTGACAAGTCTGGGGGCGGCTCAACGCGTGGGCAGCTTCCGCTGGCGGACGTACTAAGGAAATGCTATCCCGTGTTGGTAGACCCGGCGGCATTTTACACCAGTACCGTTTCCTATTTACGAGAACAATTTGCACAGCAGAACTGAGAAATACATTTTGCTCTGTTGGTCAAAGGCCTCCAAAAAGCGGGCACCAAGGCGGGATAGCAGTTCCCGTAGTCTCCTTATTACCAAGTTATTTTCACCAATTACCGTCTGGGCTCTTAGGACCCAAGATCGTTTTTGGGACAGGCTGGGCGTGGATAAGCTATCCAGCCGCCGTCACCAATGCGTTATGTATCATTCAATGCCTCTGCGCGGTCGATGAAAAATAGTTTATGGCCCCAAGCGTAGGGTAACCCTGCTGGGCAATTCAGCAAACTAAACCAGATACCAGTGTGATGTTTCCAGCAAGGACCTAGCCCCCAGCCGTCGCACATCTGACCTCTACTGCGTTGTCGGAAAAGCCATGACGTATTTTTTTCCTATGGTTTTCGTTGCAAAACTGCGTCATGGCTTTTCTGACAACCCAGTACGTTACCCCAAGGGGGCAGCCCCTCAAAGCCGCATTTCTAACAGCACATGCGGTGGACAGACTTCTCTTCCTGTGCTGGACCCACTTGGGGGAAACCGTGTGAGCTGGGCTTGCAGACAGTACGGGACAGAGGGTCTCTCTGTGCCCACCCCGCCCACTCACTCAGTGGCCAGCATGCTGTGTGTTCAGAGCCTGTATCTCTGTTACGGCACCAACAGTAGCATTTGCCATCATGGTAAAAAACGACAAAAATGCACCCATCTGGTGTTGGAGTGGCTACATCCTATATTCTTCTACGGGATCCTTCGACACAAGTTCGAGGATACCGCCCCCCCCAAAAAAAATGCTGGCAAAGTCACTCCGATGTGGATGGACTGACTACATGGGTGCCCGCCACGTACCTCAACCTGTTACTTTTGCCTGGACTCATAATTAAAACACGATTGAGCAGCACATGTGAGACTTCTGTCTGCTACGACCTTGCCTTGGTTGTGTAGGGCCGACATGTCTCTGAGTGTCCGGTCTTTTCCTGACATGGGAAGGCAGGCTGTGTGCTGAAATTAAGGGGTGACACTCGCGCCAGGGCCTGGCTCCCTCTCTCTGACACCGTCAGGAGCCCAGGAAAAGAGCGTCATCGCGTGCCAGGATGAGACGCCATCTCACAGGCACATCCTGCCCCCTGACGAATGCACTGAACCTCCAAATGTGACATTTCTAGGAGGTAAACACAATAAGCTCTGAAGGTCTTGGCTGCCCGCCTGGGAGACGGTGACTCACCGCCTCATGGAACACAGGCAGCTCGAAGGGCGGCAAAAACACGGCTGAAAAGCCAACCCTACAATCAGCATGAAAGCTACAGCAGGTAAAAACCGTACTGGGGACACCCAAGTCGCCTACGTGTGTCACCGCCGCTGAAGAGGCGGAACCAACATTGTTGTGTGCAGCCCAGGGGGACAGTCCTGTGCTGCCTTCAGGGGGGCAGAGCCCCACCACCACCCCGGGGGCTACAAGCTCTCAGCCAAGCAGATCGCAGCTGGCATGGCAGCTGTGCCCTTAACTTTTCCAGGGCCACCCAGCTAGTAGGGCAGCTCACTCCAGGCGTCCGTGTGCACACGTGCAGCTTTGAACAATAACCACACACCCATTCCAGGGAGGCTGAAAGATTAGACAAGGCAACCCGCCTCAGTGAGACTCTCGGTCAGCATGGCCTCTTAGACACAGCAGGAGCTGGGCCAATCTCAAGTACTGCTGTTATTATCTCTCTTTTTTTTTTTAAGATTTTATTGGGGAATTGGGGGATGGGAACAGTGCTGGGGAATTGGGGGAAGGGGAACAGACAAGTTGCTGTCCTTTTGTTCTTCAGTCTAGTTGTGGAGGACGTCGCTTCACTGGCCCATGTTGGTATTATCATTGTGCTCTTCCCGGTGAGGCAGTCACTCGCCGGCCATTGGACAGCAGCTCACAAAAGCTGATGCCCGCTGCCAGCCAGCCCCACTGCAGCCTACGCCGTCGCTGGCGACTCACGGCAGCCCAGCTCCAGGTCGAGCTGTTGTTCACCATCTTAGCTGTAGAGGGCGCAGCATCACTGGCCCTCATGTGGGATCCGAACCGGGGCCCTGCTGCTCAGAGCTGGCGTCCCAAGCCAACTCTTAACCAATGCGCCACTCGGCAGGCCCCCGCTGTTGTTATCTTAGTTACCAAGGACGATACGGTCTGCCACCACTTCCCCAAGGTACCCTGAACTATAAAACCCACTCAGGGGATCAGCAGCTCAGACCGGGCAGCTCGGTGGGGTAGACAACCATTGGGACTGTCCATGCCACCTCCCGCTGAGCAGACCACTGGCGATGGCTGAGCGGCCTTTGTGACAACAACGCCAAGCTACAGACATGGGGCCGCTTCACCCCGACGGTGTGCTTAACAACACCCCACTTTTCTGCGTAGCATGCATGTGCCATGTTCAGTAGTGACAACAGCGGATACTTTTGAAATCGTCCTTCTTCATTCGACCATATTTGCATTTCCTGTTGTGATATTTTGTATACGCCGTAATTTTGGATAAACTCAAGGGTGGAGAAGGTTCAAGATAGTGGAATAGAAAAAAAAAACATAATTTTGTGAGGAGGGGGGGAAAGGAGAGGGGGTTCCCAAATAATTCAAAACCATATGTCTCTTTTTAATGCTTAAAGAAATTAGACATATTCTTCCTTTTGGACCTTTCTGGACAGATCTGGAATAAGTTCCCACCCTCCCACCCCCAAAGAAAAGAATTAAGTTGCTTTTTTGAAATAAATGTATTTATGCATGTTCCTAGGAATTAGAAGAACACCTGGTTTGTGAAGAATTCCCACCTCTTTCGCTGAGACAAACACTTATGATGGCTTCAGGGGGCAGGGAGCAGGGGTCCCCCTGGACCTGGGAGGGGCACTGCGGATTCAGGGCTGGCACCACCAATGCCCAGCTGTGCAGGAAAATTACCACCATCCCAGCTGATGGGACAGCCGTCTTGCAGGGGGACACGGGTCTCTTGTCTGCCGTCACACCTTTGCCTAGGATTTGCTGACGCCGGGGAGGAAAGAGAAAGGCTCCTCTGTTCTTCCTTTTGGTGCAATCACCTGGATGAGGTGGGCGGACACGCGTGTCCCTACAAGCGCGGTGACATTGAGATGACCTTGAAGGAGGGAGGCCGCACTCAGAGGCTCAGTCTGCACGTCGCTTTAGTCCACGCTGGAGCCCCTTCCAAGAACATCAAGATGGAAATCATAACCATAAAGCATATCCGGGAAGGGCATTTGCATTTTAATGGCAAACCATCAAAGCCAACCTGAGGAATTATGGGAAAGCGTGCTGGAAGGCAGAACGCTGCCGTGGGTTGAGTGAGCTGATAAACCAACACGCTGGGAACAGCTCATGTTTCTCTTTATGTCCCCCCCCCCCCCGCAGTGGAAACAGTTGATTTATAGCCAGAGGCTCCTGAGCTGCACCCACCTCCGTGGTCTCGGCCGGTACGCGTGCAGGTAAGCGGTACGTGAACGGACCCCTGAGAAGCAAGACCTGTTTTGGCCTTCCTTGCCATTATTCGTCTCTGCAAGGGGGCGCGCATAGAAATAGTCCGCCTGGAATCTTCCAGACCCACTGAAGAGGTTTGGAGCCTCGTTAATGACCCCGCATGACGGCTCCCCTAGGGGGCCACGTGGACATAGTCAGAGAAGGAAACTCCATGGGCCACTGGCTATAAGATGGATAACTGGGGTCCTCTCGGACCACGTGTGGCCGTCACCCTTACCGTGACACCCTCTAAGAAGGTACTGGGCACATCCTCCTCGTCACAGACGCAGCGTGCCCGACACGTCGCCCTTTTCCTGACGCCTGGGCCCTGTGGGAATGGATGCGGACAAACAGGAACCAGCTCGTGCCCGAGACAGAACACGAGGGCGAGTCCGTGCGTTCAGGGCCCCGTTCCATCCAGACACAGGCAATGGCAGACGCGACAGGTAGAATTTGGGGCCATTGTGTTAGAGTGAGGTTTCTTGCACGCTTCACCGTGCCCACCCCAAAAGGAGCCATTCCCTTAGCACACCCTGAGACAAGAATTAGGGTGCACGGTTGGGGATGGAAAAAAACCCACTGTAGTTTTGTCTATTTCTGTATCATTTTACTTGCCGTTCCCTCTGGCCACCACACATGTGGGGGGTTTTCCCGCACTGATCAATTCTCCAAGTCTCTGGGCACCTACGATTCATTCCTGACCCTATCACCTTAACGTGAGTGTCATATCCCACAGGGTGAGGGCTCAGTTCCACCAAAGCGCCCCCATTTCAGACGCCCACAGCAAGTCCAGGGCGTCACCTGTGCTTCTGACCGACCGGCTAGAAATTGGAGGTTCCCGGGACGCCCTCCTCAGGTTCAATAACTTGGTAGACTGGTTCATCGGACGTAGGAAAACAGTGTGCTTATATGATTATCCGTGTATTATAATCTAGTAAGAATAAAGTTCGGGGACAGCCAGATGGAAGACCTGCAACGTATGTGACAAGGACCGTGCCACCTCCCGGCCCCTCAAGCATTTTAATGGAGGCTTCATGATGTATCACGACCGATTAAATCACTGGCCACTGATGATTATACTCAACCTCCGGCTCCCCCCACCCCCACCCCCGTCCTGAGGCCACCAGAAGCCACCTGTCACCTCGTTAGCATGCAAAAAGACATGATCACTTTGGAGACGCCAAGGGTTTAGGAGCTGTGTGTGCAAGAAAACAGGGGCAGGTCTGTGTCACCTGTGTCACTGGCGTCGGGAGTGGCACAGGGAATGGACAGATGACCATTCACTAGGGAAATTGCCCTTGCGGACAGCGGGGGCTCGCCGAGCCCGAGGAACACGCTGTTTCTCCACTGCAGGACGAGGACGCAGCCATTCACTCCCACTGCCACCCTCGTGCGTGGTAACTCAGTGGCATTATCTTCCAGACCTGCCAGCAACCTCTGACCCACCCAGAGCCTGAGCTGCACAGACTGGCCTCGTGCACACGGGGACAGATGGCAGATGGAGACATGCGGACGTCCCCGGGGGGTGGGCACACACAGCCGTCTCCACTACAGGAGCCCGTCCTGGATGATGTCTGGGCCCCACACAGGAGGCAGATTCTCCCATCCTCCCCGCTGAGTATGGGACATTTTCTATTGTCACAAAGAAAGGACCACGGAACCATTTAGCCCGAGTCTTGCTGGCTGATGGTGACCTGGGTTTATCCCTGTGCAGACAAGGCTTGTGCAACCCCACCTCCACCCCCGGCCGGCTTTAAGACGTTCCTAAATTCCCCGTAGTGATGGGCAGCCTCGATGTAGTGGGCGTCTTGCTCTCTTGGGAAGTAAAACCACTTTGTACAATCGCCCTAGTGCGTCTCTGTCATATGGCAGCCCCCGAAGTGACGCGTGTTATCGTGCCATAAAATATGAAGGTTAAAGGGTGGAAAACATCTCCGACAGACCTGCGTGCAATGCATAACCACCTGACGTCAAGCTTTCTGTAACAGGAAAGGCCTGCGTTTTCCCTGTTGGCACTGCTTTCCCCGAATGGAACCGTTGTTGGCGGCAAGGGGCGCTTAGCACGGGACAGCTGCCCTCCCAAGACGGCTGGGTCACAGCAAACGAGGTGAAACACCACTTCTGTGCTCAAGAACCGGGCCTTTGTACGGATTTCTGCAAGCGCGTGTTGAGAAGGAAACCAGGACAAAACGATAAAGCGTGAATAAGAACAGAACACAGCTCGGCGCCAGTTCAGAGCCACACGGGGCCTGGAGCGCGATTTTGCAGAAGGGCGTGGGGCTCAGACCTGACTTGCAATCCCCCGGCTCCCGCCTTCCCCTCGTAAAATCTCAGGCGTCACGGTCACCAGGCAAAGGAGGTGTGTCCGTGGCCCGTCGTGCCCAGACACGCCAGGCTCCGAGGCAACAGGTGTGCTTGCAGACAGAAGGGTTTATTTGTCAGGAGAACAGACACGAAGATGAAATACGAAAGTCTTTCCGCATAAGGACTCGACGCCAATTTACAGGACCCAAGGAAGGAAGGAAGACACACACACGCGTGTCAGTTCTAATTCAAGGGCTCACACTGGACAGTCTTGGAACGAAGGCCTGTGAGGTCAGGAGCGTGAACAGGGCAGTCATTGCCACCTGGCAGAGTTTGCTCACTCACCCCCACCCGTGTCCGCATTTGGTGTGGGCCCCAGGTGGTCCTTATCGAGCAGCGTCTCACTTTGTCAAGGTGTAGACAAGCTCGATATGACTCACCTGTGCCAGGATCTGCAGGTGCGCGAGCATGGGCTTGTGCTGAGAGTCTCCCATGACCCCTGGGAACCGTTCTCATTGGTCCTTCCCAGAAAGCAGGGACACTGGTTCGGGACGAGGGGCACTTGTGTCCCCTCTGAGGTGCCCGAACGCCCACAGCCTGGCCAGGCTGCATATTCCACCCCGGAGGGCAGTGCGGTGGATGGTGGACGGACCCCGTGGCCGAGGTGACCCCGGCGGGGCAGGGAGGGGCTGCAGCTGACGGGTGAGGCTCAGACGCCGGCGATGCTTACACCAACGTGGAGAGAGTTTAAAGGAACCAAGTGTAAGCAGGATGCACAAAATGTTTTTGGGGGCCCCGGAGCAGCCGCCGGAGGAATGCAAAATCAAACATCGCTCGTGAAGACGCCAGACCTCGCCCCTGCGGTTCAAATCCTGCAGGAGCCTTTAAACGGGGGGGGGGGTTTTGTGGGGGGGTCCTCAGCACTGCACGCGGCCCCTCATCACGTATGCAAACTGACTGACATTACGAGATGCGTTATACGTAAATTGTACATAGGTTACACATGTGTACAAGCCATATGATGTATTGTATATAAACACATCATATAAAAATGATGTAATATATTACTTAGGATACGGTCTGATTATACAAGATTACAGTTGTATATACACGTATGTGATTATACATTGTCACATAATCAGTATATATTATATAGAAAATATATAACATATATTAATTAATACTTATGTTATATTATAATCGATTTATAATATTTATGTTCATTGATGTTTATATTAATTAACTCGTTGATATTAATATTTATATTAATTAATGTTGATACCTATTATTTTGTTATGTTATATATAAATAAACATATACAATATATTTTATTAGATTATATTCAATGTTATACTATATATTATAATAATGTAGGAGTATATGTCATTTTTATATATGCAATTTAGATGCAAATTATATTTTATACATGTAATTTATAACTAAGATATCATGAAATCCAAAAAAGAGCTAAAAATGTTCCCTGAGACCCTGATGCATCATTTCTGAAACTAAATCTATGGGGTTTCACCGAGATGTGTGAGAGGACGCCAAAATCGGGGTGGAGAAAGTTGCCACATCTGTACAGACGTTTCTGGTGCCTCTGTGATGCCTTGGACGGACGGGCAACGGTTTTGGACATCCCCGCCTTGGTCAGAGGTGCAGCGCGAGGTGTACATTCCAGGAAGCTGCCCGCCTGGCTCCCACACAGGCGTCTGTGCCGTGGCTGACCCCCCCCTGCCCCCCGC
>NW_017732320.1:43615-50016 GCF_001890085.2 Hipposideros armiger
CTGCCCCCGTGCCCCCCACCCCTGCACAGTCCTGCTGCTCCCTGCGCCCTGGTCCCCCTGCCTGCCTCCTGTCTCCTCTCTGCCAGGGCCCGGCACCCGCTTCCTGTTCATCCTGTAACCAGCTCTGCAGGGACAGCACCGCCGTCGCCACCTCCATCCTGCAGGACCGGTCCAGGGTCCTGGTCCCCAGCACCCCACATGCACCCTCGGTTCCCGTCCCCTCTTCCCTGCCCGGCACCCTCAGTGGGTGGCGTCCTCCAGGGAAAGAACCCGTAAGATGTGTGAATCCATGGACGGTAGATTAGATAGATGATAGATAGATGATTGATAGATAGATATAGATAGATAGATAGATAGATAATTTATAGATAGATAGATGATTTATACATAGATAGATGAGAGACAGATGATTGATAGATAGATGATAGATAGATAGATAGATGATAGATAGATGATTGATAGATAGATGATAGATAGATAGATAGATGATAGATAGATAGATAGATGATAGATAATTTATAGATAGATAGATGATTTATACATAGATAGATGGTATGCAGATGATTGATAGATGATAGATAGATAGATGATAGATAGATAGATAGATGATTGATAGATAGATAGATAGATGATAGATAGATAGATAGATGATAGAGAATTTATAGATAGATAGATGATTTATACATAGATAGATGGTATACAGATGATTGATAGATGATAGATAGATAGATGATAGATAGATGATTGATAGATAGATAGACGATAGATAGATAGATAGATAGATGATTGATAGATAGATGATTGATAGATAGATAATTGATAGATAGATAGATGATTGATAGATAGATAGATGATTGATAGATAGATGATAGATAGATGGATAGATAGATAGATGATAGATAGATAGATAGATGATTGATAGATTGATATAGATAGATAGATAGATAGATAGATGATAGATAGTTAGACAGATGATAGATAGATAGGTAGATAGATAGATAGATGATAAATACATAGACAATACAGGTAGATAGACTGACAGGAAAGGATGGTTTTCTTCCTACTAAACAAAGCACACCCAAAGAAAACGAACCTATTTTTCTGATCTGTTTGTCCGTAATGTTCCTGAAACCTAGACCGCATTTTGAGGCCAGACTGAGATGAAGACAGTCAATGCCCCTGTCCCTTTGTGCACGGGTGGCCCCGATGTCCCCGGAGAAGCCATCCACAGGGGACGGAAAGAAACATCCGTGTTCCCGAGTGTGACGGGCTCACCATTAAGGAAGAGAGGCAGGAAAAACGCTCCCCGGAGTCTCTGCAAACCTGAAAAGCCTCTGGAGGAATAACCGCCGCCGAGAGGGATTGCAAACGCTGTCACGTGCCATGGCGTCATTTTAGAAGAAACCCCAAATTCCCTGAAACAGACAGTGAAGGCGGCTGGCGACCTGACAGCGGAGCTCACAGCCATGCCCTCCACGATGCGCTCTCGGCGCGTGCAAGGCGCCCGCCTGCGTGTCTGCAGGTGACATCCGGCCCCCTGCTGCATCTCCTGCCTCCACACTCGCTCGGCCGTCAGCAGCTCGGCTGGGTCCTTCCTCCGAAACAGGCCCCTTGTCTCAGAAGGCACCCCCGCAGCGGGCTTTGGCTAGACAACGGGGGAAGGTGGCCTTGTCATTGTTCAGGAAGTGCTTTGTCGTGGCTCAGAGACGCCTGGAGACCCAGGGTAAGTGCAGCTCTGCCAGTCAGCCCCGGGAGATGACGCCTGTGGGTTCCTCTGCTCCACACCAGAGACGGGGGTATTATACGTGTGTACAGTTTCCCGTCCCAGGGCCAACGAGTCACTGTGTTCCCCACATGGCTCCTCGCTGGGCTGGGACCTGAGGGTGGGAAACGCACGGGGCAGGATGTAACAGCCTGTGTGTGTGTGGGGGGGGGGACAGCTCCCATGGAAACCCACCCCTGGATTGGATTCTGGGGGCTGCTGCAACCACCTGCCACAAAGCCTGTGTCCGCAAACCACAGGGACACATCCTCCCCCATGCTGGAGACCAGGAGTGTGACATCAAGGTGTCACAGGGCCACGCTCCCTCCGGAGGCCCCAGGGGACGGTCCCTCCTGCCCCGTCCAGCTCCTGGGGGCTCCAGGTGTCCCCGGGCGGGTGGCCGCCTCCCCCCATCTCTGCCTCCGTCTCCACGTGGCGTCCCCTCTGTTTCTGTGTCCCTCCTCTTCTGTCCCTGATAAGGACACTGTCGTTGGGTTCAGGGTCCCCCCTGATCCAGGACGCCCTCCTCTCAGATCCTCACTCAGTCCCATCTGTTTGCAAACAAGCTCATATGCACAGATTTTGAACATATGTATGTGGACACATCTTTTTGAGGGGCCACCACTCCACCCAGTACACCCTCTGACTGCCATGTGGTAAGCACAGAATCAACGAGTCTGGACGTTGTGACACCCTCTGCAGCAGCCAGAACCGTCGGCCCGCACGGTGGCCGTCGCCTCCTCCGATGACCCAGAGCACAAGCCAATCTAAAGATAAAAGTATGCATTCCCGGATTTCATCAGCCCAGACCCCATGAAACCTCCGTTTCAGTAGGAATGCACGGTATTCATTTCGGCGTATGTTTATAAACCCCCAAACCTGGGTCGGAGGTCATCCATTTCCTTTTTTCAATTACTACGACTCGGCATTTCCGTGTGTAAATAAACTCGCTTATTCGGGGGGTGAAAAGAGCCACAGAGGTGGGGTCATCTAAACAGAAACCGCAAAGGAGAAAATGAAATAGGCAGGCGTCGAAGTGTCAACGCAGGGAGGGCGTGGAGGGGGTTGGGAGAGCTCGTGGCAACCGCAGAAGACACAGAAGGTGGACTTGAGCTGGAGGACGAGTGTCTGCAGGGCCCAGAAATAGCCATGGACGAGCAGAGACTTCCTCCCCGGCCACCGAGAGGCTTGGGAGCCCATGAAGGGTGCAGCAGGGGCCGCCTCCACCCCCACGGCCCCCCACGGCCGGGGGCAGGCTGTCTGCACTACCCAGGTCTGTCCCGGCTCCTGCGTTCACCAGGCATTGGATCCAGGTTTGGAGGCGCTGTCAGGGGGCCCCCGAACCACCCCCACCTGTGAGGGACTCAGCGTAGAGCTGCCATTACGGCTGTGACTTATTACAGGGAACGGGTGCAGAGCGAAACCAGCAAAGGGAGAAGGCCCGTGGGGTGACACCTGGCGGAGGCCAGTCACAGGCTTCCAGGGTTCTCCCAGGGGTGTCACGTGGAGGGGCATAATTCCTCCCGCAAGGCCTGGTGACACGTGCAAAATGTTGTCACCAGGGAAGCGCCTTAGAGACCCAGACACAAATGTCTGCAGTGCTCAGGTTGACGGACTCTGTCTCATCTATCATCTATCTATGTGTCTATATCTGTCTATCATCTACGTGTGTGTATCTATCTATCATCTGTCTATCATTTATCTATCTATTATCTACCATCTATCACTTATTATCTATCATCTATCATTTATCATCTATCATCTATCTCTCTATCCATCTACCATATGTCTATCTATCATCTATTTATCTATTTATCCTTCATCCATCCATCCGTCTCTAAATCTATGTATCTATCGACCTAGCATCTATGTATCTATCAACGTATCTAGTTTTCTTTCTAGCTACGCGCACAGCATGCCCGCCACAGACTGTCACCCAGCCCCAGACACCCACAGTGGTGAAGACTTCTGCAAAGAAAGCCCACAACCGTGAATCTTGAACACATGCATTTCTCTTTCAGAAATCCCCAGCTTTGGGTCTTTGGCTGCAAGAAATACACCTGGGCCCCTGACAGGCTGCACCTGCCGTCTCAGAAAAAGCCTTTGAACAGGAAACTCCGTAGGGAGGTGCAAACGTGACCTGGGGAGAGGCCGGAGGAGTTGGCGAGGTCGACAGCTCGCCGTGGGGACCTCTGAACACCAGGAGAGTAAGGCGTTCATTTAGTGATTCCAACCACAAGGCAGGGACTTGGCTGGCTACACAGCGAGGCCCCCTCCTGGCCCAGCTGACACCGTAAAACCAGAGGAAACCGGGGCTGACCGGGTCCCGCCTGGCCTGCCAGCCGGCCAGCCGCATGAAAGAGAAGCCAGAGTTAAGGAGAGGGCTGGGGCACAGGCTGCGGCTCCCGTGTAAGCGACCCCCCACAGGGATCAAACTCACCCTCTCTCTTGCAAGCGCTCAATTAGAGCAACACAGCCTTTCTCACGCCTTTTCATCTCTCCCTTTAGTGGTGGGCGGCGGATGTCACGGCCTTGACTTAGAAAAGCTCAGACTCTGCCCTCCCTGGGTACTGTGTGGCCACCCCCCCCCCAAGAAACGGCCAATCAAGATAATACAGGCAAGTGAGCATGGGCCCCCCCCAAAGCATCTTCCTCCTCTTTCCCCGAAGCCGTGTACAACCGCTGATCTGTTTTCTGGCATTGTTTGGACTCTCTAGAACTTTCTACGAATGGGCTTTCTAGAACTTTATATTTTCTGCAAATGGAATCCTTGTTGTTGGATTGTTGTGGTTCCTTTCCATTCGTAGCTTTACTTTGGGATTCACTCCCCTGGTTGTGTTAAGTCCAGACAATTAATAAAGAGGCTGGATGTCAAATTAGGGTTCTGAAGATTTTATTAAGCTGAGCTCAGCGACCGTCTCCCCCGCTAAAAGGAGAACGGTCCCCAGGCTCGGGGGTCTGGCTTTTTATAAGGCAGGGCTATATGCAAAGTAAGTTACAGACGCTAAAAAGAACGTGTAGTTATTCCAGTTAAAACCGCATCCCGCTATCACAACAGTGCTGTTTATGTTCAGATGTCTTAACAGTATATGGTGACTGGGTTGAGCTGACCACACAGCCTGTTCCCTAAACTTGAAAACTTCTTTGAAGTATAAAGATAGAGGCCATGGGAGCCAACTGTCCCTTTGATATGTTAAAATAAAAGCGAGGGGAGCGTTTATTGCTGTGAGGCCTTTTGGTGTATTAAGATAGGAGCAAGGAGCCAGTTTGCTGCTGTGAGGCCTTTTGGTATGTTAAGATAGAAGCAAGGGGAGGAAGGGGGAACTGAGGAATGTCTTTTCTTTAACCTTTTGTTCCCCGGCAGAAGCAAAGCAGGTGCACAGAAGCAAAAAGGAGCTGTTAGTTTTTTAGAGTCTTTGGGAGTAGCTGAAGTATGATTTTTAACGTGAGTCTGTCTGGCCTAGGGTCCGGGCCGAGATCCTTACAGTTGCTTCTTGCATGTACCAACATTTTTGTTTTGGGAGTTTTGTGTTTGTTTTTGTTTTTTTGGCTTCTTCTCTTTTTTGAGCTCCTACGTTCTTCACGGCTGCTGGGTGACAGGCACCTCCAAGGTCTGTGGCTTTTCCATTGGACCCCATTGCTCTCAGAGACAAGCATATACGACTGCGTTTACGCACACAGATAGAGTCCTATCGAGACGGACGTAGACGCACACACACGGTCACACAGGTAGGGATGGGGACACACACAGACAGGCACGCATCCCCGAGCATACAAGGTCGTACTGATATAGACACATACATGTCATACGTCTGCTAGCACCAGGCCCAGGCACCACGCAAAACAGCAGGTGAAGCGCTAGAGGCCACCAGCCGAGCGGGAGGAGGTGGAGCCGGTCTCACCAGCGTCCCTGGGAAACCTTAGCAGGCATCTGTCTCCTATGGGTGCACCCGGTCACCACTCAATTCCAGCTGCACAAAGGCACCGGGGATTCCCGTCACCCATGCTCCCCTTCACGGCCTGAGGCATTGCCGACGGCCGTGTTACCTCCTGAGCAGGGAGGTGGTCCAGGTGGCACTCTCTCCACGCGGCCAGCTCTGTCTCCCCGGGGCCCTGGCTGGGCAGCGGCAGACACGGGGAGATGCCACCTCAGCTAATGTGGGTTCGTGCATTCTCCGCGTCGCTGTTCGAAAGGGCACCGGGAGGCTGCCCCCGTGTCAGGGCTCGTGAAGGGAACCTCTGTGGCCCCAGCGCGGCCAAAGCGCTTGTCTTCCCTCCCGGACGAGTTTCCAGCAGAGACGCAGGTTGCGCAGCAGGTTGACGAGACGATGGGGCAGGAGCGCCCCCTGCTGTCCGCTGTGGGAACTGCGCGCTCACACCGGGTCGGTTCCTCCGGGTGCGGCTTCTGGGACAGGACACCGCTCTCCCAGTACCGTCATGCCACCTGCACAGGTCTCTGCTGGGGCGCCCCATTCCCGGGGCCCCTCCCCATCCCTGTGGCCGCTTCCCACTCCTGTGACCCCGCCCCATTTCCCGCGACCCCGCCCCATTCCTGTAGCCCCGCCCCATCCCTGTGGCCCTGCCCCATTCCCGTAGACCCTCCCCATCCCTGTAGCCCCTCACCACTCCCATGGCCCCT
>NW_017732320.1:50626-62529 GCF_001890085.2 Hipposideros armiger
CCCGCCCCATCCCTGTGGCCCCTCCCCATTCCCGTGGCCCCGCCCCATCCTTGTGGCCCCTCCCTATTCCCGTGGCTCCTCCTCACTCCCGTGCCCCTCCCCATTCCCATAGTCCCGCCCCATCCCTGTGGCCCCTCCCCATCGTTGTAGCCCCTCCCCATTCCCGTGGCCCCGCCCATCCCTGTGGCCCCTCCCCATTCCCGTAGTCCCTCCCCATCCCTGTGGCTCCACCTCATTCCTGTGGCCCCGCCCCATCCCTGTGGCCCCTCCCCATTCTCGTGGCCCCTCCCCATCCCTGTGGCTCCACCTCATTCCTGTGGCCCCGCCCCATCCCTGTGGCCCCTCCTCCACTTGTAGGTCCCTCTCCTTGGGGTCCCGGGCCAGCCTCCTTGGGGACTGCGGTTCCGGCGCCTTGCCCAGCCCAGCTGCTCTGGGTACTGGGAGGTGGGTGTGCCAGGGGCTGGCGCTGGGGCCGCGGAGCCGGTGTGTGTAAGGGCTACGAGTTTCATTCCGGGAGGATGGAGCCCTTCAGGAGGTAGATGGCGGGGACGAGTGCGCGGCCGTGTGAGTGGGCTTCCCACCACCCACCTGTGCACGTGAAAGTGGTTAGAACGGCGAGTTTCGGGATAGGTTTATTTTGCCGCAATAAAAGAAATAAGCACATTTTCATGCTAAGTGAAAGAAATCAGACAGAGAATGGCTAATACCATGTGACCTCACGTATGTGTGGAAGCTGGAAAAACAAAAACCAAATTCGCAGATACAGGGAGCAGATGAGTGGTTGCCAGCAGTTGGGGGTAACGGGGAGGGGGGGGCAAAAGGGGTGAAGCAGATCAAACGGTACGAACTTCCAGTTGTAAAATAAATAAGCATTGTGGGTATTCTATGGAACAGGCAGAGTGGTAATGCTGGTTAAAACTACTGTATTGCGTATCTGAAACGTGCTAACAAAACGAACCTTAAACGTTCTCATCGCAAGAAAAAAACTAAACTGTAACTATGTGTGTGTTGGATGTTAACTAGACTTTCGGTGATCAATTCACAATACACGCAAATATCGAATTATTATGTTGTACACCTAAAGCTAACAGAATGTTATATGTCAATCACATCTTAATAAAATCAATACATGCATAAGCAATTGCCATTTCATCCTAAAGGCAAGAATCAGACAATTCAAATTTGTGTAAAAAAACAAAAAACCACAAAACATCTTGCCCTGACTCCTGGAGTGACTAAAGGAAGAAATAAATGCTGGAAAACCCCAAAATACAAGGGCGGGTCCAGTTGTCCGCCTCCCTGGTGATGTTGGGGTGAGGGGCGCATGCATCTCCCTGGACCAACGACTGACACAAGCGGGCCCCCTTGTCAGCAATGTAGGTGTCGGGGATGCCACAGGGACCGTCCCCACATATCCAAACATGGGGTCGGACAGACTGGGGGGGACAGACTGGGCAGGGGACAACGGAGCAGTGACAAAGGTGGTCATCTCAGGAAGTGCAGGCCGCAGAGACGTCCCGTCCTGATCCACGTGTGGTGGATAGAATAGAATAGAATAGGATACGATACAATGAAGTGGAGGAGAAGGAAATGAAACAAAATAAACGAAACAGAACAAGGCAGCCACCAGCCGTCCCCAGAGACCCCGTCACTCGCCAGGCGAGCCACAAACGCCACAGGCGTAACCGAGACCCCGTCTTCAGCACGACGTTTGAGCTCGCAGCTGCTCCGCGAGGGGCGTCACTTCCTGGCCAGGATGGCATCGTAAGGGCCACCAGTCCTCTTGCACTGGACGTCCGGGAAGCCGGCGGAGGCCAACAGGGCACAGTACTGGGCGGGCGTCCGTTCCTGGCCCTCCGTCTGCGTCAGCATGTTCAGCGAGTACAGCTGCGTGGTCAGAGGGCCCCGGCCGTCCGCGTCCAGGAGGCTTTCGATGACCAGCACGCCACCACCTGACAGGGAGAGGCGCGTGAGCGAGGGGCCCGCTGCCCACACCGTGTGCCAGGCCCGTTCCAGGCTCCCAGCCACGCTGGCTCTGCCACGGCCCCGGCCACCTCACGTCCTCACAGCTGCCCACATCGATATGTTTGACCCCTGGGTAGTTTTACATTTAAATCTGCATCTACTGGTCATCTGTAGTCACCATGGAAGTCTGGTGACCGACGTGATGCGTGAAGAACAAAGATGCTGGCGACCAAGTAACAAGGAGCTGAGAGTGACAGTCCCTCCATGCGTTTCCTAGGTGTGTCCAGGGAAGGGGTCCACCCCTCGGTCTCTGAACACGACTCGTCACTCACAGGACCACAAAAATTTCCAGGAAAAAGAGCGGGTTCTGGGGCCGGGGCAGCCAGCAGGGGGCCAGGACGGGGTGAGGACAAAAAGCAAGAAGGCCCTGGGGGTGGCAAGGCTGAGCAAACGGAACACAGGCAGCCAGGAGAATGCGGACTTCAGAGAAACAACAAATTGATTCTAGTACAAGTGTGCCCCATGCTCCGTTTGCAATGAACCATTTTGAAGGCCTCTTAAATTTCACAGGCTAGAGTTGTCTCATCTGAAACCCGGAGCTGTTACTAGTCACCAACCCCACTGATGGGATGTATTGACTGTTATTGCAGCTCAGGGCACCTGTCATAACAGCTATGCCCACGTCCCCATGGACCACCAGGATGGGTGACCTCAGAGGACAGCTGGGACACTGTCCCCCATGGACACCAGGACGAGGACACACCACGTCGCCTACCTGGCTTGCAGACGTGCCCGATTCGCGCCAGCAGCTGAGCACACTTGTCATCGGCCCAGTCGTGCAGGACCCTGGCCAGGATGTACAGATCTGCCTCCGGAAGGGGGTCTCTAAAGAAATCCCCTGCAACACAGGGCGGGGCCCTGGGTCAGGCCGCGGCCCGGCGCCATTTGGGTCATGCAGCACCGAGCACGGACGGGTCACCTGGGGGGACCCAGCGTTCCCCAAACCTTCCCGGCTAGCGAAGCTCAGACCTCACCCTGAAGAGCAAGACGACTCGGTGAGCACCAGACAGCTCTGAACGACGGCTGGGGCCCCCTTTCCCTCCCTCGGGTCTGGAAAATGTTGTTTTCCCTTCATTTCCCAAGGTTCCGTGTCCGCACACCGTCCCCCGTGGCCCTCAGCCGTGCCGTTCAGGAGGCCCGGGCACCCGGCCGGCAGCTCCCGTGTGATGAGTGAACAGAAGCAACAGCCAGGACGTTTTCCCGGTTGAGAAGCGATGCCCCCGAGAGACCCTGACCCTCAGGTTCTGCCCATCACCCGACTCGTCACACCTGTCCTGCAAACCCAGGGCCGATTTGGGGAGTGAGATCAGCTGGCCTGTGGGGCTGAAACTCAACAAGGAACAGGAGGCGGGAACGTGTGTTGGGCGGTGCCTGAGCTGTTTCCTGCATCTGCCCCCGAAGCTGCCACGGAGGGAGCCCCGAGCCCCGTGACTCAAAGGCAAGCAGTGCCACCCCGCTCTCTGCCGAGCTGCCACGGTCTCTGAGCCCCGAATGGCTCCCGGTCCCCTTCGTCTTCTGGGTCAGTAACGACCCCTGATCTGGCCTTCAACCCACTTCGTTTGCTGACATTCATGAGTGGTTTTGATTTACAAACTGGCATGAGTGTCGTAGGGGCTGTCGTAACAAAGGGCCCCCCACCGGGTGGCTTAAACCACAGACACTCATCCTCCCCCCGTCCTGGAGGCCAGGAGGCTGCCGCCACGCTGTCCCAGGGCCACGCTCCCTCCGGAGGCCCCAGGGGACCAGGGGACGGTCCCTCCTGCCCCGTCCAGCTCCTGGGGGCTCCAGGCGTCCCCGGGTGGGTGGCCGCCTCCCCCCCATCTCTGCCTCCGTCTCCACGTGGCGTCCCTTCCGTGTCTGTGTCTCTCCTCTTCTGTCCCTGATAAGGACACTGTCATGGGGTTCAGGGCCCCCCGACCCAGGAAGCCCTCCTCTCAGACCCCTCACTCAGTCCCATCCGCACAGACCCCGTTTGCAGACAAGGCCCCGTTCACAAATTCTGAGTGGACACGAATTTTGAGGAGACAGCATTCAACCCACTGTGATACTCAAGAAAGGGTTAATTATGAGAAAATGTAGCTTTAGCTCCATGCGTCATGAATCATAGATGTAAGTTGAGGGTGATTATGCGGAAGGCGAAGCAGCCATGGGGACGGCCCACCATCGGCCTGTCCTGAGCGCCTAGGACGCACCTGTGCGCCCCCGTGGACACACACACGGCACAGGAAAACCCACCTTCACGGAAGCTAATCGGCTCTTCCTCCCCGAACAGGAAGTGCTTCCTTGCCGTTCGTACCACCTCCGGGATGTCGAAAATGGTGACGTGACATGCAGGGTACAGAGAAACACACTCCTTGGCCAGAGCCCCCGCACAGCCTGGAGTGGGCACAGAGAGTGACGGGCAGAGCGGCCACCATCGACCCCTGAGGGCCCAGGGCTGGGGGCGTGGTGTCCACGGTCACATCGTCACCTGTGAGCCCGCGTCCAGGCGGTCTTCGTGGATGGACTGCCCTGGGCCCTGACCTCCCCGTGGCCTCCTGCGGTCAGGCCGTCCGCCCGCCCAAGGGCAGAAAACAGCCACATTGCGGGGGGGGGTGGAAAGCCCCAGGCAGACGCCCTGAGGACGGCTTTTCCAGGGAACACCCTGATGAGGTGGCTCGAGAGGCCAGCGCAGGCTCATCCGGGGTCCCGCAGACCCCACCCGGGGCTCCCATCCAGCATTTTCACGCCCCAGCTGCCCCCAGGGAGGGCACCTCTGCCTTCTGCTCTTCTGTACAGAAACCGTGACCGTGGGGACGCCGCCCCTTCCGCAGGGAGACCCCCTGCGCCACAGGAGGGGCTCTGACCGATCCACACAGTTTGTGGCATTTACCCCCATTTCCCAGGGAAACTGAGGCACAGAGAGACGCCTCCCCCGCCCGGGGCCACGTAGCAAGCAAGGGACAGAAGCCACTTTGGAATCCAGGGACAACCCTCCCTGCTGGGGCACCGGAGGCCGGTGCAGAGTGGAAGGAATGACATTGGCCAGGGAGGGTCCCCCTCAGGGAGTCCTGTCTCCTTGTGCCACCGTCTTACAGGGTTTGGGGGAGCCCCTCAGATCGGGGGACCAAGGGCCAAGGGGCTCTTGAGTGTGCCCTGCACCCCGACTTCATCACGGGCAGTTCATCGTTTACTTGGTTCAAGGGTGGAGGACCCCGAATTTGGGAGGACCACCTCGGGCTGGCGCTACCCCAGCAGGTGCACCGGGCAGGTATTCTGCACCCCAAGTCCTCTCCTGTCAGGGGCTCATGTTCTCTGTGCCTTCTCTACAGCAAGGCAGCCAGGGAGGTGTGGGCGGCAAGTGGACCTGCTTAATACAGACCAAGGGGCGGCCCACCTCCACTGAACCCCCCATTCCGATCCTGTCAGGCAGGAAGGGAGAACAGCCACCCAACCCCGAGGTGTTCTAGGGCCTCCCGTGCCCGGCGTGGGACTCACACAAGATGCTCAAGCCTCGGCCAGGTCCCCTTCCCGTCCCCACTCGCATAAGAACACGAGGCTCCTAAGAGTGACATCTGCCACCCCCGCCCCGAGTCCCCCAAACTGGCCTGATGCCCGCAGACTCAGACAGTATTTTGCCTCCACAGGGAAGGTGCCAGGACACGTGCCAGCTCAGCGGCTCTGCGAATGGCTTCCCAGCAGCTGAGGGGCGGCCGAGGAGGGTGCCAGTCCCCAAAGCAGCCACCCTGACACAGCAGCTGGCCACCGGCCATGAGGGTGTGACAGGAAGACCCTCCCCACGGTGGGAAACGGGGGTTCGGTTTCCTTCCTGCAGGAGCTTACGGGGCACCGTTCAGCCTGGGGCGAGGTGCTGCCCACACAGAACCGGAACGCAGCGCCGACATCGGGACGCGAGACTCACCGCCGAGGTCGCAGACGACAGGGAACGGGGACAGGTCAAAGGCGGCCATCACGCGCCGGCCGTGGACACTCCACACGGCCTGCAGGCCTCGCATGAACTGCAGCCGCTCGCCCTCCGACCTGGCACGGGAAGCCGCGCTGGTGAAAAGCAGGCCACGTCCAGGGCGGTCATCGGGCACAAGGACGCGTGGCCCACAGGCACGCACGGCGACAGGGGGTCGGGGACGCTGAGGAAAGGTCTCGCTGCAGATGCCAAGCGCCCTGGGTCCGCCGCCAGCCCACCCCCAGCTCCCCAAGCCACGAGGAGAGGGCGTCCCCACATCACAACCAGCAGGCCCCGTGCTTCCTCATCAGGGAAGTCAAGCCGGGGCCCCCGCACCCCACCCGGCAGAGTGCAGGATCGTCTGCCCCCCTCTGCAGGTCCGGGAGGGGGGTCCCCACACGGGCTGGGGGTTCACGGAGCCGGGGAAGACGTTACAGGGGGGCGAGGGGTCCTGGAAGGGGGCAGAAGTGAGGAGGGTGGCCGGATGGGTGGCCAGACGGCCCTGTGGGCGTGTGGGGTTCGTCCCCCTCCTCACAGTCCCCCCTCCTCTGTCCCGGCTCATGGGCCGGCCATGTGGATGTGGTCTCAGCGGAGGACAACGCGGACCCCAGGGCAGAGGCACGGTCACCCAGCCCCAAGTGTCAGTAACGGCGACGTTGAGAAAGCGTCTCTTAGCATTACAGACTTAATCTCTCTCTCTCTCCCTCTCTCTCGCTCTCAATCCATCCATCCATCCATCTACTTATCCATCGACATAAATCAACTAGCTGCATCTATCCATCTATCTGCATGTCAACCATCTATCTAGCTGTCTATCCCTTATACCTCTATCTATCATCCATTGACACCTAGCTATACCTATGTACTGAAAGGCAAATCCGCGTCTGCTCAGGAAACGGACCTACACAGACATCGGAGCAGCGACATGTTCTTGTTTCGTTTTGCTTTTCAACTTTAAATATCAGCTCCCTTCCGTTTTGCTGCATTTGGACGCATTCATTCAGCCCGGCAAGTATTTTTTTTAAATAAGCGTCACGCTATCGGAGTCGGGGCTTGGCAGTACCTGTAGATGGCTGTGAAGAGCTCTTCCGAGGGAACCCCAAATGCCTTCAGATACTGGTTCTTCCCTTCTCTGAAAACAGACAAGAGGCTGTCACTCAAGTTCTTAGACAGTCACTGAACATCGGTGAACACCCACGTGCGGTCTCAGGTCCTCCCGTCAAATCACAGATGGAGCACGCAGGAAGCAACGTTACGTGGCCAAGCACACGCACGGGCTCCTTTCCAGAGAGAAATAAACACGTGTTCGGAGCTGCAAGGCCCCCGCCTAGCGTGGTCCCCTGGCAGGAGCAAAGGAGGAATGCAACTTAACGGCAATGTAAAGAACGTGGGGGAAATGTTCGCCATCCGGGCCACCGCAGTCCAGAACGGCCGATCACCTGGCATCTGAGGATAGGAAGCTCCTCGTAGCTGGATGGCCAACGGGTCTGCTTCTAGGTGGACAGCCAACCAGTCGACCCACAGACCCACAGCTAGAGGGCTGGCCGTCTGTCCCCACAGCGAGTCCGCAAGCTTGGGGCGCCTCCCTCAGGCGCTTTCCACGGGAGCCCCAGCCTTTTCCCACCCGCAGCCCCACCCTCGGCCCCCTAGAGACACTCAACTCAGGTGACTGTCAGACGAATGTGATCTGGAATGTAAATATCCGAATAATGACTATAAGCATGAAAATGACGAGCTGTATCTTTTCCAAAATCAACAGTGAAACTGTCCCGGGTTTTCACAGAAAAGTTACCGTGGGCTCCAGACGTGGCTGAAGCTAAAACAATTAAGAAAGAAAATGTAGAGCAGTGGTTCAAAGTGACAGGCAACTGTGTCCTGGCCCCCCCACTGCCACCCTGGGGCACATCTACGAAAACCAAGTGTCTGGGGACACGTCTACGTGTCACGCCGTGGAGGGCACCTGCTACCGAGAATGGTCCAGTCCCAAGCGTCAGGGCTGCCGAGGCTCGGGAACCCCGGCCTCACGTCAGAGCCTCTCCCGCCTCCGTCTCTGTCCACATCTGTCATCTATCCATCTACCATCCGTCATCCATCATCTATCTGTACGTATTTATCAGCTATCGCTATGTAGGACCTATTGCCTATTTATCTGTTCATCAATCATCTATCATTTATCTCCCTATCACCTGGGTGGCTAGCTAGCTATCTCTGTCTATCATCTATCTATCAATCCATCTCTCTATTGTTTATGTCTCTATCATCTATTTATGTATCTATCTATCTATCATCTATGTTTCTTCCTCTATCTCTCTCTCTGTCATCTAGCTAGCTAGCTAGCTATATCTATGTATTAATTACCTATCCTCTGTCTATCTATTATCTATCTATCATCTATCTATCTGTCTATTTATCTATCATCTATCCATCTATCTATCTCTCTATGTCTCTATCATCTAGCTAGCTAGCTAGCTAGATCTATGTATTAATTACCTATCCTCTATTATCTATCATCTATCTATTATCTATCTATCATCTATCTATCTGTCTATTTATCTATCTATCTATCATCTATCCATCTATCTATCTATCTATGTCTCTATCATCTAGCTAGCTAGCTAGCTATACCTATGTATTAATTACCTATCCTCTATCTATTATCTATCATCTATCTATCTGTCTATTTATCTATCTATCTATCTCAGTTGTCCCCAACTGCAGGTGATTCTGCCCTCAGGAGACACTGGGAAAACATCTGGGACGTTTCTGGTTGTCACACCTGGGAAGGGGGCGCTCCTGGCATCTGGTGGGTGGGACCAGGGACCCTGACCAGCCCCACAGAGCGTCATCAGCCCCAGACATCAGTGGTGCCAAGGCTGAGAGACCCTGGTGTGGCGTGAACAGTTACCGCTCGGGCAGCAGCCGGTTTCCGTCCCGCCGCCGTGCCCCCGCCGCCTGGCAGGCACCGCTTCCCCTGTATTTACAGTCCAGGGGCCGACACGAGACAATGTAACACCTGCTCTGATTTCCGAACCTCGCGGTGCCGTGTTTGGTTCCACGGGGACCCTGGCCTGTCCCGTCCTCCCCGCCCTCACACCAGCCCCCCCGGCACATCCCGCAGCCCCAGCAGCACCAGGCCCACCTCACGGCCTGGGCCAGGTGGCCCCAGCACAGGTAAGTTGTCCTGCCCAGGTACAGCAGCATGTGGTGCTGGGACTTGGGGCTGCTCCTGGCCAGGTAGGTGCTGGCCAGCTCCGTGTTTTCATAGAGCGCTGAAAAGAAGCAAAAAGAACAGCAACAAAATCACCAGCTACATTTCATGTCACCGTCACCTGCTCTCCCCAGCACTGGGACCACCGTGATTGAAGTGTGAGCCTCGCCTGTGAGCGTGGAGGTCCCCACGGCTGGGGGCTTAGCCTGAAGGAACGGGGTGACAGGTGGGCAGGTCCCCAAGCCGAGCCCCACTGGGAGGCCTGGAGAAGCAGGTAGACAGGCCAGCTGAGCCTGACAGGAAACCTGTATTAGAGTCTGTGCACTTTCAAATAACCACTTCCTTCACAATAGGGACATGGGGATGACATTCCAATTTGGAAAAGGAAAGGAACGCGAGGAGAAAGGGCTGCTTTCCTGCCGACTGCGGCTAAGCGGCAGGTGGCCCCGCCTGGGCAGGTGCCACACGTCACAGTGCCAGGCAGGAGGGCACACAGCCCTGAACGGCAGGCAGCAGGTGCCCTGGCTGTGAGCGTGCCCATCCCCGTCCCCACCCAGGGACCTCGTCCTGCCCAGAGAGGTACCTGGGCCGCCAAGGGCCACACAGCAAAGGGCCACTGCAGCGCCCGAGCCTCACCCGTGTCCCCCGCCTAGGGACCATCTCCCACAGGCTTGGTGCTCCGCACGGCAGCCCCTGCGGTCCTGTTCCAGGGGTAGCATCCTGCCAACGAGCCTGCCCCGCTCGTGGACAACAAGGCCTGTCCTGCAGCCATCTCCAAACATTGTCACAGCTGCCCAGTGCCTGCGGGTCTCACGTGGCCCCGAAGCAGAACCCACAGCCGGGATACACTGTGCAGCTGCCTCCCAGCCAAGCGTCTGGGAGCCCCCCACCCCCCGTCCTGCATGCTTTCCCATGTCCTCCCAGCCTGGACGGAGTGTTTGACAGGACAGGGGTTCCCCCCAGGACAGGGGCCCAGCAAAAGCGTCTGTGACATCTGCCCCTTTGCGCTGGATGCTGGCCCAAGCAGCGTCGCCTGCAGTGTCTGTTGGGGGTGGGTGGCCATTCGGTGCTGGTCTGCTGTGGCTGTAGATGGCCTGGCCGGTGCGGTTTGAGCCAATCTGCAGTCCGGCTATCTGAGAACTGTCACCTTCCAAATGACGCCTGATGGATGGAATTAACGGTCCCCACCTTTGCGCCCCAGAACCCCAGCAGGCACATGGCTGCTTGCTGCAAACCAACAGCCCAGCACCCAGCACCCACACAGCTGGGCCGCACACGCCTGTGCTTTCTGCAGCAGCCTAAGCCAAGCCTTCCCATCTTTGCAATTTCACAGATGGACAAAATTCTAAAGATGACCTAAACGCTCAACGTGGGGTGAACACATTTGAATTTTGCAAAGGAAAGACATTTAATAAAAAAAAAAAAACCAAAGGACGGTCACCCTGTTCCCGAAGAGAAAAGCCACTTCCACACCAAAATAAGAACAACACAATCTCATAAGAAACGGCAACCCTTGAATACATTTAAGCGTGATGGAAAACTACTCGTTATGTTTTTTCTCACGTTTGTGTCTTGTTCACTGCACACGGCAGTCTGGCCCTCGGCCTGCTCTTGTCAATAAAGCTTTATTGGGAGCCAGCCACACCTGTTCGTTCACATACTGTCTCTGGCTGCCGTGGGGGCTCCACGGGCAGAGACGCAAAGCTGCTGCACAGAGCACACGCCCCACGACGCTGGAAATGCTCACTTTCGGGCCCTTTACAGAAAAAGCGTGCTGACCACGCACGGGTCAAATGCCTCCTTCAAAGTGCCCGGGGAGCTTACCTTGTCCTCCTCTCGTTTCTGCCTCAAGCAGCTTCAGGGACACACAGGCGTCCAGCAGCAGCTGTGTCCCCCGGGCGCTGGCGCCCAGACGTGCGGCCACTGCAGCCGAGCCCAGGGGCTCCGGGGCCTCGGCGAGCAGGTCAAACACTCCCAGCTCACAGGCGGCAAAGAGGACCTCGAGAGAATGGAAAGGAGCCATCGAAGACACGCTGGCCACCTGTGTCACCGCGGCGTTGTGCACAGTCGCCGGGAGGCGGGAGCCGCCCAGCGTCCATCCATGCACAGACAGATGGATAAAGAAAACGGGGTCCACACAGACAAGGGAATATCACGCAGCCATGAAAAGGAGGGACATTCTGACGCCTGCGACAACGTCGATGGACCCGGAGGACCGTGACGCGACGCTCAGTGACATAAGCCAGGCACTGAAGGACAAAGCCTGTACGGTTCCTCCCTACAGGAGGTCCCTAGAGTCACAAATTCTCACACACAGGAAGCGGGTCGTGCCAGGGGCTGGGGGAGGACGAGGAGGGCTAGTCTTTCACGGGGACAGGGGACAGTTTGGGACGATGGACGGCGGCGATCGTTACTGACGATGTGAATGTGCTTAATGACACGGCGCTGTGTGCCTAAGAACGGTTAAAGCAGTAAGTTTCACAATGCATTGTTTTTGAACGCTGCTCCCACCAAGCATGGAGGAGGGAGGCTGTGTTTCTGCTCCTGCAAGCGCTGAGCACGACTGCGGCTTTGGGTTGACCAGCTGTCCGGGGGTGCTGCCATCTAGTGGGTGGATTGGTCCCCAGAGAAGGTGAGGGCCAGGCCTGTGTGGGGGCTGTGCAGGTCCGGGTGTGTGCAGCATGTGGGGGCCGCGCAGGCCCGGGTGTGTGCAGCATGTGGGGGCCG
>NW_017732320.1:70384-73279 GCF_001890085.2 Hipposideros armiger
CAGACAGGCTGACCTCAGAGCTGTCCCCTGACCTCACAGAGCTCCCCTGACAAGGACAAGGCCTGGCCCTTGGAGACCTGCCCTGACATGAGGCAGCCCCCCACCCCCTCACTAGCACTGGGCCTCCTCCTCCCGGCTTTGCCCCTTCATGATCCAGGGTTCAGGGAGCCCAGCACCGCATGTCGGGCGCCCGGCGCGACCCCCAGACGCTCTCGGAGCCGCTGACCGGCCAATGCCAGCCGGCAGCGCGTCCGCTCGGGGTTCCCGAGGGGGCGCTGCAGCGTCTGGGCGTCTGAGCCGAGCCTGCACCCACACCTGGGCAGGAGGCAAACAGAGCCATCCCGGGGAAAGAGGGGTGCCCATCTCAGCTGTGCCGGTGCAGCGAGTCGGGGGGTGCGGGGGCTAGAGGCACGTGACCGGCCACCCCCACGCTGAGAAGATGCACGTTTTCACCACGGCGGACTCTCGCGGTCTGTGGTCATGGCAGGGCCAACGCCACCTCGACCTTCGTGGGGTAAAAACCACTTCCGCTTTACTCCGTTTGGAAATCGCATCTCTTGAGGCTTTGGAATGAACGCTTTAGTGCATTTCCTACACTTGGTATTCTCGAGAAACAAACAAAAGGCCTCGTAGGACCCACGCATGTCCTGCAGGGCGTCGGGGCACGGGCACAGCGCCGTGGGGCCCACGCATGTCCTGCAGGGGGTCGGGGCACGGGCACAGCGCCGTGGGGCCCACGCAAGTCCTGCAGGGCGTCGGGGCACGGGCTCCGAGGCCACTTGCAGCAGACAAAGGACGGAAAAAAGACTCGTTCACTGGAAAAGGATTTTATTTCACCATAAAAATGCAAACTGGAATCAACACCATCTTTTCTAATGCAAACAGTACAGCTATTTTTTTTTTTTTAAGGATTTCTCTGCTTCACGTGGAGAAGCCGACGATTATAAAATCTAACAAGTTTGCCGCCTTAAATCTGTTGGAAACATCCCAAGTAAAAATAATTTAGCAAAACAGCTTCTTAAAAAAAGCACACACGCTAGCTAACCTTGACTAGAAACCCAACCTCTTCCCCAGCCTCTCCCAGGCGTCATTAGTCGAATGTGTAAAAAGTGAACGTCTGCAGTCGACGAGCGTCACGGCGCCCCCGGACCCGCCATCCGAAAGGGACGTGGACATGCTGGAGCGCCCATCTCACAGGACGCGACTTCCGGGGCCACGGTCCCCCGTTCTTCTGGCATCCCCACCCGAAGGGCGCCCGCCGCTCATGGGTGAACATCGCAGGAAGGAACAGAAACAAAGCGCCCGGGCGAGGCTCTCTCTGCGCCCCGCGGAAGGCGCCGCGGGGTCCGCTCCGACCAGCCGCCCCCAGACGTGCAGCGCGCCCCCGAGACGCAGGTGGCGCTGCGCGCACGGGGCCCGCCGCGCTCAGGACCGTCGCTCTGGACGCTCCTCCCGGTGGAGGCCCAGCGGCATTAAAGCTAAGGGTCAACAGCTTCCACGGGGANGGTTTAAGGCAGATGAGACGTGCTGTGGACGAGCGCCCTTTAAACACGCACCTGACTGAGGGGTTCTCTGGGGGAATGGGGGGGACGCACCCTCCAATTACATGGCACCCAGGCTGTGGGTATTACGAGGAAAAGTGCTGAGGGGGTCCCCCTTCCATGCAGGGGGGCCGCGTCACGTGAGCACGCCTGCGGGTGTGGTGAGAGCACAGCGTACTGCCCTGCACACTCCAGCCACCTGCGGGGTTTCCTGGGGTCCCCACGCCCCTAAGGAAGGGCCATCCTGGGGGGGGCCCCTGAGTGTGAGGACCTGGGGAAGTCGTTCTGCCGTGTTTGTGAGCCCGGCAGGTCCACTCCTTGTGTCCCGAGAAAGCGAAGCAGGGGACAGCACCGGGAGCAGAGGCCACTGTCACCGGCTGGCCCCAGGCCCCCTTGCTGGGGGGACCCTGAGAGCCGGAACGTGTTCCCGTCTCAGGGAGCGGACCTGAGCGAGAGGCAGGAAGTGAGTGAGCCGCCTGGGACGCAGGGGCAGGGCGTCCACGGGTGGCAAGTCCGGAATTTCTGGGCGACTTTATCGGAACCGGACGAGGGAGCCCCAAATGCCCCCAGAATCACGGCAGTGCTGCTTCTTCTGTGCGTCTGAGACTCAGGCGGGAAGGACGATGACATGGAGGTGGGGACAGCGAGCTGGGGATGGCTAACAAGACTCTGAGCCCACGTGGGGGTCACGGCCCCGCTTGAGGGGCTGTTCCTTCTGGGTCCCAAAGGCATGGGACCCTAGATGCCCGAGGATGTGGATGGGGCTGCTGGAGGCCGAGGCGAGCCGTCGCTGAAGTCACAGGCCTGGGGCCCGGCCCACCGTGACCGCCCAGGGAGAAGCCTGCGATCAGAGGCCCGTTTCGGCCACACTGATGACAGAGCCCGTGTCTCATCCACACGTGGCAGGAGAAACAGGCTGCAGGCGCCTTCCCAGGAGGGTCAGGAAGCTGAGGACTTAGAAACGGGCCGGTCCCCGTAAAGCGGTCTGTGTGACAAGGACCCGGAGAGCCGGCCTGAAGCCGCCGAGCCCACGCCAGGCAGGGGACGGACGCCCAGGTGCCCCCTGAAGGCTCAGGGACGTGACAGCACAACACTCCAGGGGCGAGGACCCCACTTGTGTTTGTTCCCGGCGCTTCCCAGGGAGTGCACGGCTCTATCGCACACGCTCAGCCAGGTGCAGCCGAGATAAGTGGGGGCCGTTTCCATACTTACAGCAAGATAATGGTCCAGTCGCCTCGAAAGGGGCTCAGGACAAAATGCCGTGTAAGTGAGACACAGACACAGAGACAGAGAGAGGGAGACAGTTGGAGAGAGAGAGACAGACAGGCGGAGACTGACTTCCCAGCCCAGAACT
>NW_017732320.1:77539-87975 GCF_001890085.2 Hipposideros armiger
CGTCGGGGGCGACCTCCGCCGGAGGCGGCCGCCGGGGCCGCGGGGCGCGCTGGGCCTGGCCTGGGTCAGTGTCTTCAATATTCACCATGAGACAAGAACCGAGCCGCCGCGTGTCTCGGCGCGCCTGCCACGCTCCTCCCGGGGCCTTATCAACACTGTAATTAGACAACAGGTTACGGGGTGGCCGGCGCCACAGCGCCAGGGCGCGGCTCGGAGCTCAGGCAGGGCCCGGCACGCGTGTGCGCGGCCAGCTCCGGGGAGGGGCCGGCCGGGCCTCCGAGAGGCCCGAGCAGGCTCCCGGGGCGAGACATCATACACACGGAGGCGGCCAAGCGCCGTTGGCGGCACGGCCGCCACGCGGGACCGCGGCAGGCCAGGCTCCAGGGGTGCCCTGGGCTCCCCAGGGACCAGGCGCAGCCCCCATCCTCCCTCCCCGGCCACTGGTCCCAGGAGGCCCAGCCAGTGCGCCCCCGGTGGGAACGGAGTCATGGGGGCCCGGTGACTCACTGCGAGCTCTGACACTGCCCGTCTCGGGGGGAAACGGTGACCCTCGGCCCTGGCCACCCCAAGACTGCCGGGCCAGCGCCCGGGAGGCCTGAACACAGCTCACACTACGTGAGCGCCCTACCAGCTTCCTAAGACTGAAATCCGGAATGACGCAGGGACCCTACACCACAGCAGGTGACAGATCACCCTCCCTGCGAAGCCTGGTTCCTTCCAGTTCTGGATGCCACCAGCCGACATACAGGGACCGTGACAGTGGCCCGTTTAAGAGCAGAGGTGCAGCTCCCGTGGGCAGGACCGGCTCCGCACCCCGGTAGTACCCTAGCCCAGCACGGCAGCCCAGTGGTACCTGGGCCCTGCACCCCGGCGGTACATCAGCCCGGCTCAACGACCTGGCAGCGCCCTAGCCGGGCTCCACGCCCAGCGGGACCTCGGCCCAGCCCGGCGCCGCACCCCGGCGGGACCTCGGCAGTAACTGGGCCCAGCACCCTGGCGGGACCTCAGCCCGGCTCAGCACCTCGGCAGTAAATGGGCCCGGCACCCTGGCGGGACCTCGGCAGTAACTGGGCCCAGCACCCTGGCGGGACCTCGGCCCGGCGCCCCGGCGGTACCTTGGCCCGGCTCAGCAGCTCCGTGACCAGCCGGATGGACTGCAGGTTGCGCTGGGCCAGCAGCAGCTTGCGCTCCTCCAGCCTGATCCGCTCCTGCAGCTTCTTCTGCTCCTCCGCCTGCAGCTTCTCGAGCTTCTTCTGGCTGCGGCGGAGCTCGCGGTCCCTCTGCTTTTGCTCCCTCTTGCGAAGCTTCTCCTCTCTTTTCCTCTCTCGCTCCTGCTCTTCCAGCTCTTTCTGTTTCCTGCGCAAAACACACGAGGGCTCCGTTAGGCGAAGACGGGGCAGCAGGCGCACATTCGGCACATCGGGCGGGTGGTCTTCTAGGCGAGGGGGGAAGACGGGTAACGAACGGGAGGGTGGCCGCGCGGTTCATCGTTTTAACGCTTTGTGCCCAAATAAATTCTGGTTGAGCCAAGGACCCCGAGAAGCAGCAGGCGCGCCAGGGTGAGGGCTTCCGTCTCTCGAGAGACAGGCTTGCCAAGCGTGCTCCAAACGTGAGGCGGGGACAAGGGGGCCGATGGACTTGATGGCACCTGCCGTCACTTTTGAACCACAGACACCTTCTGAACAGGTGCAAGGGCTGACAGTGAGGAAACAACCCCGAGCCAGCGGACGGGCCAAGCCCGTCGCCGGGGCACGCTGCCCCCACGGGCAGGAGCCCAGCGACACACTGCTCCTCAGGCGACCGTCTGGGCCTAAGACCCGGGACAGCAGAGGTCACGGAGAATTCAGCTCAGAGGAACAATGTCTAACACGCAGGTTTAAGTGCCCGAACATGCCCCCGTGGGGGGGAAGGCCCTGTGGCACCAGGGCAACAGCAGGGCCAGAAGGAGGCCACTGTGCACGGCCACAGGAAGGTTCCGGAAGCATCGCGCTCGGGGTAAGAGTAAACACAGAAGACCATATACTGGACAATCCCGTTCCAGAAAAGGGAAACCCACAAGGACAGCTAACCGAGGCCGGTTCGCCGTGGGGTGTGTCCCCGATCGAGGGGTCCCTACAAGCACGCTCCGTCTCACAAAAGTCCTGCGAGACCACTAAATACACCTGCCTTGGACATGGCGACGTGTCTTTAAAATGAACCCACAGCACGCCCACGCCCAAACCCAAACAACTTAGCTCCGAACAGATGGAGGATCCGAACGCAACCAAATGTAACGAGACCGAAGACCCTCCCTGGGAAAGCCTGGAGGAACCACGAGGCACGTTTACGCAGCAAATCCAAGTAACCAACAGACGTAGTGACAAGAGCAAAGCGGCTCCAGCAGCACGAGACACACAGTGGGGACCTGAAGGCAGCAGGTGCACGGAGATGCAGACCCGGAGAGACACGAGGACGTGACGAGCACCGGGGTGAGGAAGCAGGGGGTGCAGCCTCCCCTCAACAGCAGGAAGGGAGCGGGGCAGGGTGCTGAGGGCCCGTCTCGGGTTCCCTCGCCCCAGGGGTCCGAGCCCCACACACCTCAAGAGCTGAGGCTCAAGGTGGCCCCGTGGAACCTGTAAATGACCACAGCTCTCCAGGGACCCAGAGCCGAACCCCAGGTTTGCCGTCTCCAAGGCCATCATGTGCCGGCTACGGCTACGCTCTGTTCCTCGTTAGCCAACCACTCACACGAACATGCTCGCTGGTGGGGAGACGCAGGGGTGCCCGGTCCAGCCTGCAGGCTCAGGCCGAGAAAGGGCAGCCTCCCCAGCCGGCACCTCACGGCGGACCTACCCAGCATTCCGTGGCACCACGGTGTGGAAGGGACCCCATGTCCCCACCACGCCTCCCGGGACGGAGTCTGCTGTGAGGCCCACGCAGCATGGGCAGCATGGAAGGGACCCCGTGTCCCCACCACGCCTCCCGGGACGGAGTCTGCCGCGAGGCCCACGCAGATGGGTGGCCTGTCCTCAGGGCCATGACAAGGCCCGCTCCCCAGCCTGCTCTTTGCTACCATAAAGGTCAAGGAAATGGCTTTTCCAAGGAGCCCGCACAGCTGCTCTGCGAAGCGTGGAGGGAACTTCCGCAGGACGGACGGCAGCGTCCGTGGTCACAGCCTACGCGGGAAGAGTGGGGACAGGGCCCGTTCTGGACGCGGGCCGGCGTTCTGCAGGCAGCTCCCATGAGTCTCCGCCCTGCTTTCCTGCTTCTGCCCAAGAACAGCGAGCTGGCGTTTCAGGCCGTGCAGACCTGGCCTCCCCCGGAGCTGCCCCGAGGGCGGCTGTGATGCGCACGCTGCACGCTCCCCAGGCCACCTGCCCAAAGGACGGGCTCCACACAGCTGATGCCACGGCCCCCACCCCACCCACACCTGCGGCCTCCTCCCTGGTGGCACACCGACCGTCCCCCAGGGCCGGGGGGGAGGCTGGCTGAGGAATCACACACACAGTCCACACCTGCCACCCTAACACCAGGCTCGGCAGCAGACGTCCACACAGCTCGATGCAGAAATGCATCCGCTTCTCGGGGACGCGAGCTGAGGGGAGGGTGGAAACAAACCCGGCGCCAGCACCGGGGGGACACGCAGCTCTACAGGGAGCGACAAAAAGTGGTCAGAGACGAAACCAGCCAATTGCGTCCTCCGGGTGCCAGAGACCCAACAGCCAGCAGATCACAGCCGGAAACGGGCCCGCGAAACTCACCGGAAATGCTAGAAAGGCCCAAAGTACAGCGGACTGACAGGAAGAATTCCTTTTCCCCACGATCTGGGTCATACCATGGGTTACGTGACACGCACAACAAACAAAAACAAGATGAAAGGGGGCAAAGGGGGACCAGGCTGGGCCTCCAATGTCTGTTGCTTTACGGCCTCTGTCCCAGGAACCACTTCTTACTAAAACCTGGCCGACGTCACCGGTTCCCTACCTCCCATTAACGTAGCATCAACCTAAACGCCGCACGAGACACTGCGCTGGCTTCAGCAGGACGCAGCGGGGCGGACAAGGGACGCGGGTCAGGAGAGCCAGCCCAGGCCATGTCCCAGGCAGGAATGAGTTCCCGGGAGGGACGTGGAGTCCTGGACACACACCCTGCTGTGTCTGCAGCAGCCACTGCACAGACACGCACGTGCACACACCTCCCACATGCATACATGTGTGCACACCACACGTGTGCACACACCTCCCACATGCACACATGTGCACACCACACGCGTACACACACCTCCCACATGCACACACCCACACGTGCGCACACCTCCCACATGCACACACGTGCACACACCCACACGTGCGTGCACACACCTCCCACATGCACACACGTGTGCACACCCACACACATGCGCACACCTCCCACATGCACGCAGGCACACACCCACACGTGCGCACACCCACATGTACGTGCACACACCTCCCACATGCACACACGCGCGTGCACACCCACATGTGCGTGCACACACACCTCCCACATGCACACGTGTGCACACACCTCCCACATGCACACATGTGCACACACACGGGAGGCCCCGCTCCCCGCCGCACCTCTCTTCGGCCCTCTGCCGCTCCTCCGCCTCCTTCTCTCGGCGCTTCTGCTCCCGCCTCTGCTGCTCCAGCTCCTGTAGCTTCTGCCTCTCCAGCTGCCGCTTCTTGATGGACGCGTCGCTCAGGTGTTTGGTGGAATCGAAGGACACCTGCGGGATGACACAGGGCACGGTGGCGTGAGGTGGCTGCGTCCTCGGACACGCACCTCGCCGTGGGTGGGCAAGCACCAAGTCGCCCCTTTCACAGACGGTTTCGCCTCCGGCCCCCCGGGGCCCCAGGCATCTCCCCCACTGACGCCGCCGACCCTGTGCCTGCACCACCGGGCGGCAAGCTAATGGCCACAGAAGCTCAGCTCCCCTCCGAGGACGGCCTCCTTGTCACCACAAAGGAGCCAAGTCAGCACCCACAGCGGTGAAGACACGCCTGCCCGCCCGCCTGCCCCCCNGGGGCCGTGCAGGCCCGGGTGTGTGCAGCATGTGGGGGCCGCGCAGGTCCGGGTGTGTGCGGCACCCCCCATCCTCAGATGCTGTTCCACAAACCTGCCGTCACGCCCTGCGGAAGAGCCAGCCTGGAAAGCGTTCCCAGGAAGAAACGCTCTCGGCGGGGAAATCTAGTGTCCCCAAAGGGGAGGCTGGCTGAATGGCAGAGGGACGCACACAAGCCCGTGCAAACGCGTGAGCTTTCCAAATCCTGCTGTTGGTGTCTCTCGGTGAACGTGGGGGCAGGAACTTACAACCCTTCCCTACGTGTTCATTTTCCAAACAAGAAAACGTATGTGCTCCTGGTTTTTGGGGTTTTTTTTAAGATGTCAGCAGTGTTCCCTACACACTGGTACTCGAGTGTTAAACTTAGCTGATGTTCCTCTTTTTAGTCCGTCTGATCTCAAGAAGCTATTAGGTGATGCCTTGAAACCACGCCTGAAGTCGAAAGAGTTAATCCGTCCTCGGTGCATTTCCTCTCCGGCACACGCTGTTCGGGACGGGTGCTGAGGCTCGGGCGACCCTGAGAGAGGAACGCATAAACGTCCCCCACGAAAGATGGCTTCTGGAGGCCACGTGCCTCCCCACAGGTCCAACGCCACTCCTGCAGTCGGCGTCGTCTCAACAGCGCGTGGATGGCGATAAATGCAAGGCCCGTGCGTCTGTCACTTCACTCAGGAGGTCGGTCCGCCCTTTGCCACCCTGCAAGGCCTCCAGAAGGCATGGCGGGGCGGGCGGGGGCTGTGGTGACACTGTGCTAATGCTGATCCTCTTAATCAGCTCCGGCTAAGTCTGATCCTCTCAAGTCGGGCTCTCTCAGCCTCACACCAGTGACGTCCGGGGGCTGGGCGCCTCTCGGATGGGGGCGTCCTGGGCCCCGTGGGGTACTGAGCAGCGTCCCTGGTCCCCAACCCACCAGACGCCAGGAGCACCCCCTCCGCAGCGTGACCACCAAACATGTCCCCAGACCTCGCCAAGTGTCCCCTGGGGGCCAAGTCCCTGTTTGAGAATCACTATTCAAGTCCCACAACGCTTCCTATTAAGGTTACACCAAAACTCATCACCATTCGATTAGTGATCCAGTGAGGGCTGGATCGAGTCTTACCCTCCTGAGGTGCACGAAGCAGCAGCTTCCTTACAGCCGGACGTACTGTTTTACTCCATGAAGTCTTGTTTTGTTACAGGCGTGTCAATCCTTGTTCTGCGTGGGTTTCATTAGCTCTCGTTCTGTTAGGATTCCATTAGCGCTCGTATTAAGGTCCATCCCCTCTTGCTGTTTTCAGGTGGTATTAACGCTTATCCTCCTAAGGAAGGTTGCATTAAGTTTGTTCTATTAAGGTCGTATCAGCTGTTGCTCGGTTAGGATCCGTGTTGCAGCGACCCTTACTCCGTTGCGATTGTATTAACTCTTGTGTTAAGGTTTTATTCACCTTTGTCCCATTGAAGTTGTAGTAATTGTGTTGAGATGTTCAGCCCGTATCACGTTTTATTTCATTCACGCCGCGCCAGCCCTCGTCCTGGTAAACCGGTGACAACTACAGGACAAGGCGGCGTCTCATCAACGTGTGCCGGGGTGATTGTCCTCCCAAGACGGATAGCCCGACACCACGGAGAGCCGGCCCAGGGGACACAGTGCAGGCCACCCCAGCCGGCGGGGGACCTTGTAGGACGGCTGAGCCACCTCTGCAAGCCAGGGAAAGCACACATGAGCACGTTCCCCGTGAGGGACGCCCCCGTCCCGACCCCAATGCCCCCGAAACAGCTCTGTGTGCCCACGGGTGTCTGGGGACGGCTCACGGCGCGCTGTGGACCTCCACTTGTGTCCTGTGTTAAAGGAATGTCAGCACCCCCTCCGCCTCGAAAGGAGGCACAGCCACGCAGTGTCCTAGCTCCCGGGGTTTGGGACAAAAGAAGCCACGGCTGTCTTCACGTCCCATCCTGGGTGTTGCAGGGAACTCGAAATGCCATCGGCGCCGCGCGCGTCCATGACGCTGGTGGGTTTGGACCTGCCACCCTGCTCCAGGCGTGTGTGCGTCCCCGGCTTGTTCAGGTGCCAGCTGGCGAAGCTGCGTGCTCTGCACCTTGGAGTTTCGCTCCCCAGAGCCTGGAGGACCCCCGCTGTGCCAATGGGGGCAACCACCCCAGCCCACGAAGCAAGGGACAAGGGACGGGGGCTGTGCCTCCACGTGCACTCACGCACATTTACACATGCACAGGGGTTCCACACTGCACCCCCGAACACAGAGCCAGAACTGACTGCATTTCCAAAGGGGGGGCGTGTGCGTCTCGCCCCCACCCAGGCACCCCAACCCCGACGTGTCGTGCCCCGTTTTTTTATGGGACTCCAATTCACGGGGCATACAATTCACCGTTCACCGTTGAAAGCAAACAACTCGGGGGTACCCAGCAACTTCCCCGTGTCGGACAGCCAGCACCCCCTCTTGTTCCAGAACATTGTCCCAGAAGGACACGCGTCCCCATGAGCAGTCAGTCACTCGTCACCGCCACCCCCCAGCCCCTGACTGCACGAATCTGCTCCCCGTCTCTGAGGGTTTGCCCGCTGGGGACACTTCCCACGCTGTGTGACCTTCCGTGTCCGGCTTCCTCTCAGCCCCGCGTTTATTCAGACAGAAGAAAGGGTGAGACACAGATGCCTGCTCCATCCGTCCTGGATGAACCTAAACACCTCGACACCACAGCTGACCCTTGAACAACGTGGGGTCAAGGGCGCCGACCCCCCCACCCACCTCCACCCCCGTGCAGTGAAACATCCACGTATAACTTTTGTCTCCCCCAAAACGTACCTACTAAGCGCCTCCTGCTGACCGGAGGCCTCAGCGGTCACATCAACAGTCGATGAGAACACATTTTGCGTGTTTATGTGTATTACACGCGGCATTCTTACAACACAGGGAGCTCGAGAAGTTGAAATGGGGTCACGAAAGCCGTCCAGAGAAGAAGCGACATTCACAGCACGTGTTGCAGAAAGCTCCGTGTACGAAAGGGGTTCAAACCCGCGGGATTCCGGGTCACCTGTTTTTCGAGGCACTGCCTCGCTCTGCGGTCTCAACAGACCAGCAGCCGGAGGAGCCCCTCACAGATGCGCCAAAGATTTCAGCATCTGCGTGTCTGTCCCCTTGGTGATCCTACCTCACGCTAAGCTTTCGACAACGTCATTCTGAGACGGGGGTACGTGGGTGGTGACACAGCCCCCAGGGGCCCCCGTGTCCCCGCCTTCCTACCTGGGACACCATGAAGCCGTTGGCGTACTCCTGCAGGAGGCCGTAGGCCCGGTCCTCCTCCGGGGAAGTCATCTCCTGCCTGGCCCGCCGGCGCGCAGGGCCCCCGGCCGTGCTGTTTCAGGGAGCTGGGCTGTTAGCAAGCCCCAGCGAGACACGACGGAGCAGCTTTGGGTCACACGTACAGGAGGGCCGAGTGATGCACCGTCAGTCCCCCGGGCTGCTGACACTGTGGGCGCCCCTCCTGAGAGCGCAATCCCCAGCACTGCAGGGAGTCTGGAGTCGCCCCGGTAAGGCGATTACTTAGAAAGCAAGTGGGGCGGTGAGAGGGGCCGGGGACGCACCCCCAGACACCAGACGGAGTGTCACGCGTGACATCCCAGGCGAGGGCACGCGGCCCGCTGCCACAGGCAGTCTGCAAACCAAGCAGCAAGGTGAGGCACCCACCGGGCAGCAGGGGACGCCGGGCAGCCGGGTTTAAGGCAGATGAGACGTGCTGTGGACGAGCGCCCTTTAAACACGCACCTGACTGAGGGGTTCTCTGGGGGAATGGGGGGGACGCACCCTCCNCCGCCCGCCCGTGGGGAGGGGAGCACCTTGATGTTGCAGGCCACGGCCTTGCCGTCCTCGCCCTTGAACATGAGCTTCATCCCGCGCAAGGCGCTCATGGCCTGGATGAAGCCCGCGTACTCGCGGTACTGCACGTAGGCCTCGAAGTTCAGGTGCCCCCCGAAGCTGAAGGTGTGGAAGTTGCGCCCCGTCATCTCCTCGCGGTAGGGGTCCAGCATGGGGATGTCCACGTGGCGGATGTCCCCGAACTTCTCGAACACCTTGACCAGCACGTCCTCGCTGGGCTTCTCGGAGCCCGAGTCCCGCGGGGCGAACCACTTGCAGGGCAGCCCCTCCAGGTGGATGGTGTCCGGCCGCTCCCCGGGCAGCGTCTCGTTCATGTCCTTGGCGTCGCGGAAGAAGGAGTCCCAGTCGTGCCGCGTGGGGAAGTCGATCTTGAACTCGGCGGCGCGCACCCGCAGGGTGTCGGAGAAGCCGCTGAGCTTGATGGCCTTGCCGTCCAGGCGGGCCAGGAAGGCCTTCACCAGGCTCTTGTTCTCCACCTCGCCCTCGAAGCGGATGAAGGCCATGGTGCTCTTGGTGATGCGCAGCGTGGAGAACTGGTGGCTGTGCACCATGGCCTTGAGCCGCTCCATCACCTCCCAGTTGGAGATGGACTTCCCGGGCTGCTTCAGCTGCGGCAGCGCCACGCTGATGGTCATCTTGGTGATGGGCTTCAGGTACAGGCCGTACGCGGGGCACAGCTCCACCGCCTCAGACGTGTCGTGCACGATGGTGGCCGCGGCCATAGCCGGGACCTGGGGCCTGCAACGCAGACGCGCACGGTCAGGCGGAGGTGCGGGGTCCCCCCGAGCCTCGTCTGCCTCGTGGGAGACCGGGGTCGCCACCTGGACGAAAGCCCTGGTCACCGGAGGCGGCTCTGTTTTTAGAACCATCAGGCAAAGAGCTGGGTGGACGCAAGCTTGCGCCAGCTCAGGGCCCGCGCCTGCGTCAGCGCTGACCCGCACCGGGCACCCAGAAGCGGCGCTCCCGGGGCCGTGGGGGCCGAGGGGCCAGTGAGGTGCAGGCCGAGCGACCATCCGGCCCTGCGTCCTCCCGGCCTCCAGCGAGAGGCGCCGCCTTCCCGCAGCGGGGGGCTGGGAGCCATGGGCGCCCTCCTCCTCCCCGCCCTGCGCGAGGCGAGCCTTCCCTGCCGGCCCCACGGGTCTCCCGGAACGCCACGCGTGACCCCAGACACCCGGCCACGCAGGCCCGGCCGCTGCCCCGCAGCTCAGGCCACGGGCTCCCCGACAGGGCGCTCTGATCAGGACGGACGGGCCCCGCGGTGGGCACGGGGCTACGGCCAGGGCGAGCCCCCCCCCATCCTCCAGGACACCCCGTGCTGGTCGCCTGGCGGCCCCCACGCCCATCCCTGCCTCTGGTACCCCAGGCCGCCCCCAGTCCCCAGGTACACCCCCAAACCTCCACCTCATGCAGCTGCCTCCCAGCCGCCCCACTGTCGTACAGGTGCCCCGTACACCCCCATCGCCCCTGGTACCCCGCTTTTCCTGCCCGCACGAGAGCCCCGGGCA
>NW_017732320.1:91009-93534 GCF_001890085.2 Hipposideros armiger
AATATTTTGTAGGGTGTCAGGTGGTCACATGTCTTGCATCATGGATGGGGAAGAGGCTTGATCACTGCACTGTACACCTGAAGCTGATGTTGTATAATATTGTATGTCAACTATAAGTGAATACATACATATACATATATATGTATATAAATATATTTATATATAGTCATGGGTCGTGGAGTACAGTGTGGGAGTGGAGTCAAGGGAATTGTAATAGATATGTATGATATTGGAGGAAATGGGGCGGCGGATAGGTGGAGGAGGGTTGTCACTTGAGGAGTAAAAAGTATAACTATTGCACGGTGTTGTACAGCTGAAACTAATTCTAAAAATGTGTACTTCATAGTAAAACATAAATTAATAAAAAAATGAATCAATACAAAATAAATGACCGTGGAATTAAAAAAAAAACTCAATCAATTGATTCAAATAATGATAGAGTGGTTATTCTGGGTTATTCTGGACCAGGCCTAATTAGGAGTAGTGGTCGGAGTTAAGTCATAATCGATTGATTCAAGCTAATCATACAGAGGTTATTCTGGGTGGACAAGCCTAATCAGGTATAGAAGTCAGAGTTTAAGACAATCAATTGATTCAAGCTAATCACAGAGTGGTTATTCTTGGTGGGCCAGGCCTAATCAGGTATAAAACTCAGAGTTTAAGTCAATCAATTGAGTCAAGCTAATCATAGAGAGGTTATTCTGGGTGGGCCAGGCCTAATCAGGTGTAGAGGTCAGCGTTTAAAGTCAATCAATTGATTCAAGCTAATCATAGAGTGGTTATTTTGAGGGAGCCAGGCATAATCAGGTGTAGAAGTCAGACTTAAGTCATAATGGATTGATTCAAGCTAATCATAGAGAGGTTATTCTGGGTGGGCCAGTCCTAATCAGGTGTAGAAGTCAGACTTAAGTCATAATCGATTGATTGAAGGTAATTATAGAGATAATATTCTGGTGGGCCTGGCCTAATCAGGTGTAGAAAGCAGAGTTAAGCCATAATCGATTGATTCAAGCTAGTCAGAAAGAGGTTATTTTGGGTGGGCCAGGCGTAATCAGGTGTAGAGTCAGAGTTAAGTCATAATCGATTGATTCAAGTTAATCATAAAGTGGTTATTCTGGGTGGGCCAGGCCTAATCAGGTATATAAGTCAGAGTTTAAGTCAATCAATTGATTCAAGCTAATCATAGAGAGGGTATTCTGGGTGGGCCTGGCCTAATCAGCTGTAGAAGTCAAAGTTAACTCTTAAACGATTGATTCAAGTTAATCATAAAGTGGGTATTCTGGGTGGGCCTACCTAATCAGGTGTGGAAGTCAGAGTTAAGTCATAATCAATTGACTCGAGCTAATCATAGAGAGGGTATACGGAGTGGGCCTGGCCTAATCAGGTGTATAGGTAAAAATTAAGTCTTAATCGATTGATTCAAGTTAATCATAAAGAGGGTATTCTGGGTGGGCCTAATGTAATCAGGTATAGATGTCAGAATTTAGAAGTCAATCAATTAATTCAGCTAATCATAAAAGGTTATTCTGGGTGGGCCAGGCATAATCAGGTGTTGAAGTCAGAGTTAAGTCATAATCGATTGACTCGAGCTAATCAAAGAGAAGTTATTCTGGATGGGCCTGTGTAATCAGGTATAGAAGTCAGAGTTTAAAAGTCATTCAATAGATTCAGCTAATCATAGAGAAGGTATGCTGGGTGGGCAGGCCTAATCAGGTGTAGAAGTCACAGTTTAAAAGTCAATTATTTGACTCAAGTTAATCATAAAGAGGGTATTCTGGTGAGCTTGGCTTCATCAGGTGTAGAAGTCAGAGTTAAGTCATAACCAATTGACTCAAGCTAATGAAAGAGAAGTTATCCTGGGAGGGCCAAGCCTAATCACGTGTGGAAGTCAGAGGTAAGTCATAAATAATTGATTCGAGCTAATCAAACAGAAGTTATTCTGGGTGGGCCAGGCCTGATCAGGTGTAGAAGTCAGAGTTCTGTCATAATCAATTGAGTGGAGCTAATCAAAGAGAGGGTATTCTGGGTGGGATGGCCTAATAAGGTATAGAAGTCAGAACTAAAAGTCAATCAATTGATTCAAGTAAATATAAAGAGAGTATTCTCGTGGGCATGGCCTAATCAGGTGTAGAAGTCAGAGTTAAGTGATAATCGAGTCACTCGAGCTAATCAAAGAGAAATTATTCTGGATTGGCCAGCCTAATCAGGTATAGAAGTCAGATTTAAGTGATAATCTATTGACTCAAGCTAATCAAAGAGAAGATATCATGGGTGGGCCAGGCCTAATCAGTTGTAGAAGTCAGAGTTAAGTCATAATCGATTGACTTGAACTAATCAAAGAGAGGTAATCATGGTTGGGCCTGGTCTCATCAGTTGTAGAGTCAGAGTTTAAAAGTCAATCAATTGTTTGGACTTAGGGACTATTATGTTAAGTGGAATAACAGTCGGAGAAAGACAAATACCATATGATTTCACTTACATGTGGACTCTACAAAACTGAATAGGCGAGGAAAGTGAACAGAGGC
>NW_017732320.1:99775-104787 GCF_001890085.2 Hipposideros armiger
GTTAAGTCATAATCAACTGACTCAAGCTAATTAGAGAGAGGGCATTCCTTGTGGGCCAGGCCTAATCAGGTGTAGAGTACAGTTAAGTCATAATCGATTGATTCAAGTTAATCATAAAGTGGGTATTCTGGGTGGACTTCCTTAAATAGGTGTGGAAGTCAGAGTTAAGTCATAATCAATTGACTCGAGCTAATCTTTAGAGGGTATACAGAGTGGGCCTGGCCTAATCAGGTGTAAAAGTCAAAATTAAGTCTTAATCGATTGATTCAAGTTAATCATAAAGAGGGTATTCTGGGTGGGCCTAACCTAATCAGGTATACAAGTCAGTGTTCAAAAGTCAATCAATTAATTCAGCAAATCATAAAAGTTTATTCTGGGTGGGCCAGGCATAATCAGGTGTTGAAGTCAGAGTTAAGTCATAATCGATTGACTCGAGCTAATCAAAGAGAAGTTATTCTGGATGGGCCTACCTAATCAGGTATAGAAGTCAGAGTTTAAAATGTCATTCAATAGATTCAAGCTAATTATAGATAGGGTATTCTGGGTGGGCCAGGCCTAATCAGGTGTAGACATCAGAGTTAAGTCTTAATCAATTGACTCGAGCTAATCAAAGCGAAGTTATTCTGGATGGGCCTGCCTAATCAGTTATAGAAGTCAGACTTTAAAAGTCATTCAATAGATACAAGCTAATCATAGAGATGGTATTGTGGGTGGTCCAGGCCTAATCAGGTGGAGAGGTCAGAGTTTAAAAGTCAATCAATTGATTCAAACTAATTATAGAGAGGGTATTTGGTGGGCGAGGCCTATCAGGTGGAGAAGTCAGAGTTAAGTGATAATCCATTGATTCAAGCTAATTATAGAGAGGGTATTCTGGGTGGGCCAGGCCTAATCAGTTGTGGAAGTCACAGTTTAACTCTCAATCAATTGACTCGAGCTAATCATATATTGGTTATTCTGGGTGGGCGACGGTAAGCAGGTATAGAAGTCACGGTTAAGTCATAATCAATTGACTCAAGCTAATCAAAGAGAAGGTATTCTGAGTGGACTAGGCCTAATCAGGTGCAGAAGTCAGTGTTAAGTCATAAATAATTGATTCAAGTTAATCATAGAGAAGGTATTCTGCATGAGCCAGGCCAAACCAGGTATAGAAGTCAGAATTTAAAAGTCAATGAACTGGTTCGAGCTAATCATAGAGTGGTTATTTTGGGGGGGGAGGCCAGGCCTAATCAGGTGGGGAAGTCAGAGTTAAGTCATAAATAATTGATTCAAGTTAATAATAGAGAGGGTGTTTTGGGTGGACCAGACCTAATCAGGTCTGGAAGTCAGAGTTTAAAAGTCAATCAATTGATTCAAACTAATGATAGAGTGGTTTGTCTAAGTGGACCAGGCCTAATTAGGAGTAGTAGTCGGAGTTAAATCATAATAGATTGATTCAAGCTAATCATAGAGAGGTTATTCTGGGTGGACAGGCCTAATCAGGTATAGAAGTCAGAGTTTAAGTCAATCAATTGATTCAAGCTAATCATACAGTGGTTATTCTGGGTGGGCCATGCCTAATCAGGTGTAAAGTCAGAGTTAAATCATAATCGTTTGATTCAAGCTAATCGTAAAGAGGTTCTTCTGGGTGGACCAGACCTAATCAGGTGTAGAAGTCAGAGTTAAGTCATAATTGAGTGATTGAAGCTAATTATAGAGAGGGATTCTGGATGGGCCTGGTCTAATGAGTGTTGAATCAGAGTTAAGTCATAAATAATTCATTCAAGATAATCATAGAGAGGGTATTCTGGGTGGACCAAGCCTAATCAGGTATGGAAGTCAGAGTAAAGCCATAATCAATTGACTCGAGCTAATCAAAGAAAAGTTATCATAGGTGGGCCAGGCCTAATCAGGTATAGAAGTCAGAGTTTAAAAGTCATTCATTTGATGCAAGCTAAAGATAGAGTGCTTAATCTTGGTGTTCCAGGCCTAATTATGAGTAGTAATCAGAGTTAAATCATAATCGACTGATTCAAGCTAATCATAGAGATCTTATTCTGGGTGGGCAGGCCTAATCAGGTATGGAAGTCAGAGATTAAGTCAATCAATTGATTCAAGCTAATCATAGAGTGGTTATTCTAGGTGGGCCAGGCCTAATCAAGTGTAGAAGTCAGAGTTAAGTAATATTCGTTTGATTAAAGCTAATCGTAAAGAGGTTATTCTGGGTGGGCCAGGCCCAATCAGGTGTAGAAATCAGAGTTAAATCATAATCGATTGATTCAAGCTAATCATGAAGATGTTATTCGGGGTAGGCCAGACCTAATCAGGTATAGAAGTCAGAGGTAAAAATCAATGAATTCATTCAAACTAAGCATAGAGTGATTATTCTCGGTGGACAGCCCTAATCAGGTATGGAAGTCAGAATTTAAGTCAATCAATTGATTCAAGCTAATCACAGAGTGTTTATTCTGGTTGGGCCAAGCCTAATCAGGTATAGAACTCAGAGTTTAAGTGAATCTATTGATTCAAGCTAATCATAGAGAGGTTTTTCTGGGTGGGCCTAGCCTAATCAGTGTAGAAGTCAGTGTTTAAAGTCAATCAATTGATTCAAGCTAATCATAAAGTGGTTATTTTGGGGGACCCAGGCCTAATCAGGTGTAGAAGTCAGACTTAAGTCATAATCGATTGATTGAAGGTAATTATAGAGACAATATTCTGGTGGGCCAGTCCTAATCAGGTGTAGAAAGCAGAGTTAAGTCATAATCGATTGATTCAAGCTAGTCATAAAGAGTTTATTTTGGGTGGGCCAGGCGTAATCAGTTGTAGAGTCAGAGTTAAGTCATAATCAATTGATTCGAGTTAATCATAAAGTGGGTATTCTGGGTGGGCCTAACCGATCAGGTGTGGAAGTCGGAGTTAAGTCATAATCGATTGATTCAAGCTAATCACAGAGTGGTTATTCTGTGTGAGCCAGGCCTAATCAGGTATAGAAGTCAGAGTTTAGGTCAATCAATTGATTCAAGCTAATCATAGTGAGGGTATTCTGGGTGGGCCTGGCCTAATCAGCTGTACAAGTCAAAGTTAACTCTTAAACGATTGATTCAAGTTAATCATAAAGTGGGTATTCTGGGTGGGCCTACCTAATCAGGTGTGGAAGTCAGAATTAAGTCATAATCCNCGCCCTGGCCCCAGCTCGCCGCGGTCCCCCGACGACCCGGCAGGAGCGGCCTGGCCCCCGAAGACCCCCCGACGCGACCCGCCGCCGCCCGCCGCTGTGACGCACTTCCGCTTCCGGCGTCCGGGCCTGCGGAAGCGGCCGCGCGGCGGCCCCCGACTTCTCCTCCCGGCCCTGGCCCCGCCCCAGGGGCGGGACTTCCGGGCGCCCGCGGTGGGGGCGGGCCGACCGCCCTGCTGCGCAGTGCGCGTGCGCGTGCGCGAGCCCACCCTGCCCCCGCGCGGCTCCCCGCCTCCAGGTCCCCGCAGAGGCCGCGCCGGGCGGAGTGCGCGCCCCGTGCTGCGCCTCAGTTATTGTGATCACGCGTGACCCACTCATGCAACTGTCAGCCGTGATCGAGTCAAGCATTTATTATCCATTGTAGTCACTATGCATGTGAACGCCACAGGTAAATCACAGTTATATAATTTAATGGTAAATTACGTCTTTCCCTCCCTAAGCATTTATTAGTAACCATTACTTTATTGTGTATCCTGGTGTCTCGATTAGACACTTCCCTCCAGGTGACGTTGTGTCCTTACGTAAGTATGGACTATAACATAAACCTATACTATCTTAAACGGTGTATATTTCCTATGTTATGGCATTTATTTTAATAACAAAGTTGAACTGCAACCATAGGTGACACATACCATTTTGATGGACTTGTACACGTCCTGTATAGTGTGTTTTGTATGATCTCATTCTTACGTGATTCCGTCACTACGAAGTCGCAGGTTGAGCCCCCCACGCTGTGGCACAGGCTGCACAAGGCCCCCCCCGAGCATGTCCACGTCCCCACACTGAAGAGCCAGGGGGCCCTCGGTGGCTCAACATGGTGTGCCAACCCATCAGCGTCAGAGGGGCGAGGGGAAGGGACGAACCCCAACTGTCGATGGGGTTTTCAACAGAAAGGGGTTCCTGCAGGATCTCTGGGTGTCTGCTACGTGTGGGTCATGTTGTCCCGTTCATACACTGTGCAGCGGCGAGGATGCTCATGACCTCCGCGTCACAAGGGGCAAACGGAGGGTCCCCGGTCCCCGGGAAAGGGGGGCCCCGTCTTTCAACCCAGGCAGGCTTCCTAGCGGGGGCAGCATTTTTAGGGTCTTCATTTACCTTCTGGTTCTTCTTGGGAGATGTTGGGTGCTCTCTTGCAAACTATCCTCTCCCTGGGGAGCCATTACACTTGAAAGCCATGTTTCCAAATGCTTCTCCGAGGCATTTGCAAAGCAAAGGAAGAAAGGAGATATTCGGGTCCTTCGGAACCAGCAAGCCCAAGAGATGATGGGAATAATTTGTGACGTGTTTCAGGAAAATCCCGCTCAAGTATTGAGCAAGATATCATGCCTCTAGATGCACCTCAGAAATAGAAAAACAAAGTGGCAGGTTATTTGCAGCCGTAATCCTTGGTCATATCTCATTAAGTGCATGGTTGTATAAATAAATCACTTTCACGGGCTGTCGACAAGAGCTGGGCATGTGATGGGATATCACTCCTGGGATCATATAGTAAAGGTCAAGGAATTTTCCAGTTGTCATTAAAGTGCTTAATCAGTTGATTCGACCTAATCATAGACAGTTATTCTGGGTGGGCCAGGCCTGATCAGGTGTAGAAGTCAGGGTTAGGTCATAATCGATGATTCAAGCTAATCATAGACAGGGTATTCTGGGTGGGCCTCGCCTAATCAGGTATAGAAGTCAGAGTTTAAAAGTCAATCAATTGGGCCGGCCGAGTGGCTCAGTTGGTTACGAGCTCGCTCAAGAGTTTGAGCTCTGAGCAACAGCGGTTCGAGTCCAGCCCGAGCTGAGCAGCCGCTGAGCT
>NW_017732320.1:111029-116304 GCF_001890085.2 Hipposideros armiger
AGAGGGTATTCTGGATGGGCGTAGTCTAATCAGGTGTAGAAGTCAGAGTTAAGTCATAATTGATTCATTGAAGCTAATTATAGGGACGGTACTCTGGATGGGCCTCGTATAGTCAGGTGTTGAAGTCAGATTTAAGTCATAATCGATTGACTCGAGCTAATCAAAGAGTAGTTATTCTGGATGGGCCAGGCCTGATCAGGTGCAGAAGTCAGGGTTAAGTCATAAACAATGGACTCTAGCTAATCAAAGAGAAGTTATACTGGGTGGACCAAGCCTAATCAGGTGTCAGAGTTTAAAAGTCAATCGATTGATTCAAGTTAATCATAGAGTGTTTATTCTGGGTGTGCTAGGCCTAATCAGGTATAGAAGTCAGAGTTAAGGCATAATCAATTGACTCGAGCTATTCAAAGAGAAGATATTCTGGATGGGCCAGGCCTAATCACATGTAGAAGTCAGAGTGAAGTCATAATGGATTGATTCAAGCTAATCATAAAGAGGTTTTTCTGGGTGGGCCAGGCCTAATCAGGTATAGAAGTCAGAGTTTAAAGTCAATCAATTGATTCGAGGTAATCATAGTGTGGTTATTCTGGGTGGGGTAGGCTTAATCAGATGTAGTAGTCAGAGTTAAGTCATAATCGATTGACTCGAGCTAATCAAAGAAAAGTTCTTCTGGATGGGCCTAGCCCAATCAGGTGTAGAAGTCAGAGTTTAAAAGTCAATCAATTCACTCGAGCTAATCATAGAGTGGTTATTCTGGGTGGGTCTGGCCTAATCACGTGTAAAAGTCAGACGTAAGTCATAATCCATTGATTCAAGCTAATCATACAGAGGTTATTCTGGGTGGACAGGCCTAATCAGGTGGAGAAGTCAGAGTTTAATGTCAATCAGTTGTTTGGACTAACATAAGTCAGTCGCAGAAAGACAAATACCATATGATTTCACTTATATGTGGACTCTAAAAAACTGAATGGGCGAGGAAAGTGAACAGAGGCGGTCTCAGAGATGTGGGGGTGCAGCAGCGGATGGCTGTTGGTTAGGGGGGGTGGGGATGAGAGAGAGAGGGAGGGGGCCAGAGAGCATAAATACGCAGCTGCAGTGTTGCCATGAGGATATGGGGGACAGTTGGAGGAATGTAACTGATAATGTGAATATTTGTAGGGTGTCAGGTGCTCACATGTCTTGCATCATAGTTGGGGAAGAGGCTTGATCAGTGCACTGTACACCTGAAGCTGATGTTGTATAATATTGTATGTCAACTATAAGTGAATACATACATATACATATATATATATAAATATATATATATATATATATAGTCATGGGTCGTGGAGTACAGTGTGGGAGTGGAGTCAAGGGAATTGTAATAGATATGTATGATATTCGAGGAAAAGGGCGGCGGATTGGTGGAGGAGGGTTGTCACTTCGAGGGGTAAAAGTATAATATTGCACGGTGTTGTACAGCTGAAACTAACTCTAAAAATGTGTATTTCATAAAAAAATAAATTAATAAAAATATAAATAAAATAAAATAAATTACTTTGGAATTAAAAAAATAAAAACTCAATTAATTGATTCAAGCTAATGATAGAGTGGTTATTCTGGGTGGACCAGGCCTAATTAGGAGTAGTAGTCGGAGTTAAATCATAATCGATTGATTCAAGCTAATCATAGAGAGGTTATACTGGGTGGACAGGCCTAATCAGGTATAGAAGTCCGAGTTTAAGTCAATCAATAGATTCAAGCTAATCACAGAGTGGTTATTCTGGGTGGGCAGGCATAATCAGTTATAGAAGTCAGAGTTTAAGTCAATCAATTCATTCAAGCTAATCATAGAGTTGTTATCGGGGTGCGCCAGGCTAATAGGTATAGAAGTCAGGGTTAAGTCATAATCAATTGACTCGAGCTAATCAAAGAGAAATTATCATGGGTGGGCCAGGCCTAATCAGGTGTAGAAGTCAGATATGTCATAAATAATTGATTCAATTTATTTACAGAGAGGGTATTCTGGGTTGACCAAGCCTAATCAGGTATAGATGTCAGAGTGTAATAGTCATTCAATTGATTCACTTAAGATAGAGTGGTTATTCTGGGTGGACCAGGCCTAATTAGGGGTTGTAGTCGGAGTTAAATCATAATCGATTGATTCAAGCTAATCATAGAGAGCTTATTCTGGGTGGACAGGCCTAATCAGGTACAGAAGTCAGAGTTTAAAAGTCAATCAATTGATTCAAGCTAATTATAGAGAGGGTGTTCTGATTGGGCCTGGCCCAATCAGGTATAGAAGTCAGAGTTAAGTTATAATCGATTGACTCGAGCTAATCAAGAGAACTTACTCTGGATGGGCCCAGCCCAATCAGGTGTAGAAGTCAGAGTTTAAAAGTCAATCAATTGATTCCAGCTAATCATAGTGTGGTTATTCTGGGTGGGCCCGGCCTAATCAGGTGTAGAAGTCAGAGTTTAAAACTCAATAGATTCAAGCTAATCATTTGTGGTTATTCTGGGTGGGCCAGGCGTAATCATGTGTAGAAGCCAGGGTTAAGTCATAATCAACTGACTCAAGCTAATTAGAGAGAGGGCATTCCTTGTGGGCCAGGCCTAATCAGGTGTAGAGTACAGTTAAGTCATAATCGATTGATTCAAGTTAATCATAAAGTGGGTATTCTGGGTGGACTTCCTTAAATAGGTGTGGAAGTCAGAGTTAAGTCATAATCAATTGACTCGAGCTAATCTTTAGAGGGTATACAGAGTGGGCCTGGCCTAATCAGGTGTAAAAGTCAAAATTAAGTCTTAATCGATTGATTCAAGTTAATCATAAAGAGGGTATTCTGGGTGGGCCTAACCTAATCAGGTATACAAGTCAGNAGCATAAATACGCAGCTGCAGTGTTGCCATGGGGACATGGGGGACAGTTTGAAGCATGTAATTGATAATGTGAATATTTTGTAGGGTGTCAGGTGTTCACATGTCTTGTATCATGGATGGGGAAGAGGCTTGATCACTGCACTGTACACCTGAAGCTGATGTTGTATAATACTGTATGTCAACCGAATATATACATATATATATACATACATACATATATATATATATATATATATATATATATATATATAGTCATGGGACGTGGAGTACAGTGTGAGAGTAGAGTCAAGGGAATTGTAATAGATATGTATGATATTGGAGGAAATGGGGCGGCGGATTGGTGGAGGAGGGTTGTCACTTCGAGGGGTAAAAAGTATAACTATTGCACTTTGTGCAGCTGGAACTAATTCTAAAAATGTGTATTTCATAGTAAAAAATAAATTAATAAAAAAATAAATAAATAATAAATTACTGTGGAATTTAAAAAAAACCTCAATCAATTGATTCAAGCTAATGATAGAGTGGTTATTCTGGGTGGACCAGGCCTAATTAGGAGTAGTAGTCGGAGTTAAATCATAATCAATTGATTCAAGCTAATCACAGAGTGGTTATTCTGGGTGGGCCAGGCCTAATCAGGTATAGAACTCAGAGTTTGAGTGAATCAATTGATTCAAGCTAATCATAGAGTGGTTATTCTCATGGGCCAGGCCTATCAGGTATGCAAGTCAGAGTTTAACTCAATCAATTGATTCAAGATAATCATACAGAGGGTATAGTGGGTGGGCCTAGCCTAATCAAGTGTAGAGGTCAGCATTCAAAGTCAATGAATTGATTCAAGCTAATCATAGAGTGGTTATTTTGGGAGAGCCAGGCCTAATCAGGTATAGAAGTCAGAGTTTAGTCATAATCAATTGACTAGAGCTAATCAAAGAGAAATTATTCTGGGTGGGCCAGGCATTATCAGGTGTAGAAGTCAGACTTAAGTCATAATCAATTGACTCGAGCTAATCATAGAGAGGGCCTATGGGGTGGGCCTGGCCAAATCAGGTGTAGAAGTCAAAATTAAGTCTTAATCGATTGATTCAGGTTAATCATAAAGAGGGTATTCTGGGTGGGCCAGACCTAATCAGGTGTCGTTATCAGAGTTTAAAAGTCAATAAATTAATTCAGCTAATCATAAAAGGTTATTCTGGGTGGACAGGCCTATCAGGTGGAGAAGTTAGAGTTAAGTGATACTCGATTGATTCAAGCTAATTATAGAGAGGGTATTCCGGGTGGGCCAGGCCTAATCATGTGTGGAAGTCAGATTTAAAACTCAATCAATTGACTCGAGCTAATCACAGAGTGGTTATTCAGGGTGGGAGAGGCCTGATCAGGTATAGAAGTCAGAGTTAAGTCATAATAATTGATTCAAGTTAATCATAGAGAGGGTATTCTGGGTGGACCAAGACTAATCAGGTATAGAATTCAGAGTTCAAAAGTCAATCTATTGATTCAAGTTAATCATAAAGAGGGTATTCTGATGGGCATGGCCTAATCAGGTGTAGAAGTCAGAGTTAAGTCATAATCGATTAACTCGAGCTAATCAAACAGAAGTTATTCTGCATGGGCCAGGCCTAATTAAGTATAGAGTCAGAGTTTGAAAGTCAATCAATTGATTCGAACTAATCATAGAGTGGTTATTCTGGGTGGGCCATGCCTAATCAGGTATAGAAGTCAGAGTTTAAATGTCAAACAATTGATTCAAACTAATCATAGAGTGGTTATTCTCGTGGGCCAGGCCTAATCAGGTATGCAAGTCAGCGTTTAACTCAATTATTGATTCAAGGTAATCATAGAGAGGTTATTGTGGGTGGGCCTAGCCTAATCAGGTGTAGAGGTCTGTGTTCAAAGTCAATGAATTGATTCAAGCTAATCATAGAGTGGTTATTTTGGGAGAGCCAGGCCTAATCAGGTGTAGAAGTCAGAGTTAAGTCATAGTCAATTGATTCGAGCTAATCATAGAGAGGGCCTACGGAGTGGGCCTGGCCTAATCAGGTGTAGAAGTCAAAATTAAGTCTTAATCAATTAATTCAAGTTAATCATAAAGGGGGTATTCTGGGTGGGCCAGACCTAATCAGGTGTAGTTATCAGAGTTTAAAGTTAATAAATGAATTCAGCTAATCATAAAAGGTTATTCTGGGTGGTAAGGCCTATCAGGTGGAGAAGTCAGAGTTAAGTGATAATCGATTGATTCAAGCTAATTATAGAGAGGGTATTCTGGTGGGCCTGGCCTAATCAGGTGTAGGAGCCAGACTTAAGTCATAATCGATTCATTCAAACTAATCATAGCGAGGGTATTCTGGGTGGGCCTGCCCTAATCAGGTATAGAAGTGGAGTTTAAAAGTCAATCAATTGATTCAAGCTAATCATA
>NW_017732320.1:122464-129102 GCF_001890085.2 Hipposideros armiger
ATGTGGACTCTAAAAAACTGAATAGGCGAGGAAAGTGAACAGAGGCGTTCTCAGAGATGTGGGGGTGCAGCTGATGGCTGTTGTTGGGGGGGTGGGGATGAGCGAGAGAGGGAGGGGTCTAGATAGCATAACTACACAGCTGCAGTGTTGTAATGGGGACATGGGGGACAGTTCGAGGAATGTAATTGATAATGTGAATATTTTGTAGGGTTTCAGGTGGTCACATGTCTTGCATTATGGATGGGGAAGAGGCTTGATCACTGCAATGTACACCTGAAGCTGATGTTGTATAATATTATTGTATGTCAACTATAAGTGAATATATACACATACATATATATATGTATGTATATATAGTCATGGGACGTGGAGTACAGTGTGCGAGTGGAGTCAAGGGAATTGTAATAGATATGTATGATATTGGGGTGAAATAGGGGGGAGGATTAGGGGAGGAGGTTTCTCACTTCGAGCGGTAAAAAGTATAACTATTACACTGTGTTGTACAGCTGAAACTAATTCTAAAAATGTGTATTCATTATAAAAAATAAATTAATAAAAAAATATATCAATAAAAAATAAATTACTGTGGAATTAAAAAAAGAAAAAGTCAATCAATTGATTCAAGCTAATGATAGAGTGGTTATTATGGATGGGCCAGATCTAATTAGGAGTAGTAGTCAGAGTTAAGTCGTAATCGATTGATTCAAGCTAATCATAGAGAGGTTATTCTGGGTGGACAGCCCTAATCAGGTATGGAAGTCAGAGTTTAAGTCAATCAATTGATTCAAGCTAATCATAGAGTGGTTATTCGGGGTGGGCAAGGCTAATCAGGTATAGAAGTGAGGGTTAAGTCATAATCAATTGACTTGAGCCAATCAAAGAGAAGATATTCTGGGTGGGCCAGGCTTAAAAAGGTATAGAAGTCAGAGCTAAGTCTTAATCAATTGACTCGAGCGAATCAAAGATAAGTTATCATGGGTGGGCCAGGCCTAATCAGGTGTAGAAGACAGAATTAAGTCATAAATAATTCACTCGTTAATCATAGAGAGGGTTTCTGGGTGGACCTAGCCTAATCAGGTATTCAATTGACTAGAGCTAATCAAAGAGAAGTTATTCTGGCTGGGCCAGGGCTGATCAGGTGTAGAAGTCAGAGTTTACTCATAATCAATTGACTCAACCTAATCACAGAGAAGTTATTATGGGTGGGCCAGGCCTAATCAGGTGTAGAAGTCAGAGTTTAAAAGTCAATCAATTGATTCTAGTTAATCGTAAAGTGGGTATTCTGGGTGGGCCTAACCGATCAGGTGTGGAAGTCGCAGTTAAGTCATAATCGATTGATTCAAGCTAATCACAGAGTGGTTATTCTGGGTGAGCCAGGCCTAATCAGGTATAGAAGTCAGATTTTAAGTCAATCAATTGATTCAAGCTAATCATAGAGAGGGTATTCTAGGTGGGCCTGGCCTAATCAGCTGTAGAAGTCAAAGGTACCTCTTAAACGATTGATTCAAGTTAATCAAAAGTGGGTATTCTGGGTGGGCCTACCTAATCAGGTGTGGAAGTCAGAATTAAGTCATAATCAATTGACTTGAGCTAATCATAGAGAGGGTATACGGGGTGGGCATGGCCTAGTCAGGTGTATAAGTAAAAATTAAGTCTTAATCGATTGATTCATGTTAATCATAAAGAGGGTATTCTGACTGGGCCTAACCTAATCAGGTATAGATGTCAGAGTTTAAAAGTCAATCAATTAATTCAGCTAATCATAAAAGTTTATTCTGGCTGGGCCAGGCATAGTCAGGTGTTGAAGTCAGAGTTCAGTCAAAATCGATGGACTCGAGCTAATCAAAGAGAAGTTATTCTGGATGGGCCTGCCCAATCAGGTATAATAGTCAGAGTTTAAAAGTCATTCAAGAGATTCAAGCTAATCATAGAGAGGGTATTCTGGGTGGGCCACGCCTAATCAGGTATAGAAGTAAGATTTTAAGTCATAATCGATTGATTCAAGCGAATCATAAAGAGGTTATTCTGGATGAGCCACGCCTAATCAGGTATAGAATAAGATTTTAAGTCATAATCGATTGATTCAAGCTAATCATAAAGAGGTTACTCAGGGAGGGCAGACCTAATCAGGTGTAGAAGTCAGATTTTAAAATCAATCGATTGATTCAAGCTAATGATAGAGTGGTTATTCTGGGTGGACCAGGCCTAATTAGGAGTACTAGTCGGAGTTAAGTCATAATTGATTGATTCAAGCAAATATAGAGTGGTTATTCTGGGTGGCCAGGCCTAATCAGGTGTAGAAGTCAGAGTTAAGTCATAATCAGTTGACTCGAGCTAATCAAAGAGAGGTTATTCTGGATGGGCCAGGCCTATCAGGTGGAGAAGTCAGAGTTAAGTGATAATCTATTGATTCAAGCTAAGTATAGAGAGGGTATTCCGGGTGGGCCAGGCCTAATCAGGTGTGGAAGTCAGAGTTTAAAACTCAATCAATTGACTCGAGCTAATCATACAGTGGTTATTCTGGGTGGGCCAGGCTAATGAGGTATAGAAGTCAGGGTTAAGTCATCATCAATTGACTCGAGCTCATCAAAGAGAAGTTATCCTGTGTGGGGCAGGCCTAATCAGGTGTAGTAGTCAGCGTTAAGTCATAAATAATGGATTCAAGTTATTCATAGAGAGGGTGTTCTGGGTGGACCAAGACTAGTCAGGAGTAGAAGTCAGAGTTTAAGAACAATCAATTGTTTGGACTTAAGGACTAATATGTTAAGTGAAATAAGTCAGTCGGAGAAAGACAAATACCATATGATTTCACTCACATGTGGACTCTCAAAAACTTAATAGGCGAGGAAAGTGAACAGAGGAGGTCTCAGAGATGTGGGGGTGCAGCTGATGGCTGTTGGTTGGGAGGGTGGGGATGAGGGAGAGAGGGAGGGGTCTGGACAGCATAAATACGCAGCTGCAATGTTGCCATGGGGACATGGGGGACAGTTCGAGGAATGTAATTGATAATGTGAATTATTGTAGGGTGTCAGGTGCTCACATGTCTTGCATCATAGTTGGGGAAGAGGCTTGATCACTGCACTGAACACCTAAAGCTGATATTGTATAATATTGTATGTCAACTATAAGTGAATATTTATATATATATTCATGGGACGTGGAGTACAGTGTGGGAGTGGAGTCAAGGGAATTCTAATAGATATGTAAGATATTGGGGGGAAATGGCGCGGCGGATTGGGGGAGGAGGGTTGTCGATTCGAGGGGTATAAAGTGTAACTATTGCATTGTGTTGCACAGCTGAAACTAATTCTAAAAATGGGTATTTATATTAAAAATAAATTAGTAAAAAATAAATCAATAAAAAATAAATTACTGTGGAATTAAAAAAAGAAAAAATCAATCAATTGATTCAAGCTAATGATACCGTGGTTATTCTGGGTGGGCCTACCTAATCAGGTGTAGAACTCAGAGTTAAGTCATAATTGATTGATTGAAGCTAATTATAGAGACGGTATTCACGATGGACCTGGTGTAATCAGGTGTAGAAGTCAGAGTTAAGTCATAATCGATTGATTCAAGCTAATCATAGAGAGGGTGTTCTGGGTGGGCCTGGCCTAATCAGGTGTACAAGTCAGAGTTTAAAAGTCAATCAATTGATTCAAGCTAATCATAGAGTGGTTATTTTGGGTGGGCCAGGCCTGATCAGGTGTAGAAGTCAGAGTTAAGTCATAATTGAGTGTTTGAAGCTAATTTAGAGTGGGTATTCTGGATGGGCCTGGTGTAATCAGGTGTAGAAGTAAGAGTTTAAAAGTTAATCAATTGATTGAAGCTAATCATAAAGAGGTTATTCTGGGTGGGCCTGGCCTAATCAGGTGTAGGAGTCAGAGTTTAGAAGTCAATCAATTGATTCAACCTAATTATAGAGGGGGTAATGTGGATGGGCCTGGCCTAATCAGGTGTAGAAGTCAGAGTTAAGTCATAACTGATTGATTGAAGCTAATTATAGAGAGGATATTCTGGGTGGGCCTGGCCTAATAAGGTGTACAAGTAAGCGTTAAGTCATAATGAATTCATTCAAGCTAATCATAAGGAGGGTTATCTGGGTGGGCCAGACATAATCAGGTTTAGAAGTCAGAAGTTAAAAGTCAATCAATTGATTCAAGCTAATCATAGAGAGGGTATTCTGGGTGGGCCTGGCCTAATCAGCTGTAGAAGTGAGAGTTAAGTCTTAATGGATTGATTCAAGTTAATCATAAAGTGGGTTTTCTGGGTAGGCCGACCTAATCAGGTGTAGAAGTCAGAGTTAAGTCCTAATTAATTGACTTCAGCTAATCATAGAGAGGGTATTCTGGGTGGGCCCGGCTTAAAAAGTTATAGAAGTCAGAATTTAAAAGTCAATCAATTGATTTAAGCTAAACATAAGAGGTTTTTCTGGGTGGACCAGGCCTAATGAGGTATAGAAGTCAGAATTTAAGTCACTGAATTGATTCGAGCTAATCATAGAGTGGTTATTCTGGGTAGGGCAGGCCTATCAGGTATAGAAGTCAGAGTTTAAGTCAATCAATTGATTCAAGCTAATCATAGAGAGGGTATTCTGGGTGGACAGGCCTAATCAGGTGTAGAAGTCAGAGTGAATTCACAATCGATTGTTTCAAGGTATTCATAAAGAGGTTATTCTGGTTGGGCCAGCTCTATCAGATGTAGGACTCAGAGTTAAGTCGTAATCAATTGACTCTAGCTAATCAAAGAGAAGTTATTCTGGATGGGCCAGGCCAAATCAGGTGTAGAAGTCAGAGTTCAGTCATAATCGATTGATTCAAGCTAATTATAGAGAGGGTATTCTGGGTGGGCCAGGCCTGATCTGCTGTAGAAGTCAAAGTTTAAACTCAATCAGTTGATTCCAGCTAATCATAGAGTTGTTATTTTGGGGGGTCCAGGCCGAATCAGGTTTAGAAATCAGAGTTAAATCATAATCGTTTGATTCAAGCTAATCATAGCGAGGGTATTCTGGATGCCCTGGTCTAATCAGGTGTTGAAGTCAGAGTTAAGTCATAATCGATTGAACAAGCTAATCATAGGGTAATCTTGGTGGGCCTGGCCTAATCAGGTATAGAAGTCAGAGTTTAAAAGTTAATTGATTGAAGCTAATCATAGAGACGGTATTCTGGTGGGCCTAGCCTAGTCAGGTGTGGAGTCAGAGTTTAAAAGTCAATCAATCGATTTAAGCTCATCATAAAGAGGTTATCCTCGGTGGGCCAGGCCTAATCAGCTGTAGAAGTCAGTGTTCAGTCATAAATAATTGATTGAAGTTTTCATAGAGAGGTTATTCTGGGTGGGTCTAGTCTAATCAGGTGTAGAAGTCAGTGTTTAATGTTAATGAATTGATTCAAGCTAATCATAGAATGGTTATTTTCGGGGAGCCAACACTAATCAGGAGTAGAAGTCAGATTTAAGTCATAATGGATTGATTCAAGCTAATCATAGAGAGGGTATTCTGTGTGGGCCTGGGCTAATCAGGTATAGAAGTCAGAGTTCAAGTCAATCAATTCATTCAAGCTAATCACAGAGTGGTTATTCTGGGTGGGCCAGGCCTAATCAGGTATATAACTCAGAATTTAAGTCAATCAATTGATTCAAACTAATCATAGAGTGGTTATTCGGGTGGGCCAGGCCTAATCAGTTGTAGAAGTCAGAGTTAAGTCATAATCAATTGACTCGAGCTAATCTAAGAGAGGTTATTGTGGGTGGGCCAGGCCTATCAGGTGAATAAGTCAGAGTTAAGTCATAATCGATTGATTCAAGCTAATTATAGAGAGGGTAATCCGAGTGGGCCAGGCCTAATCAGGTGTGGAAGTCAGAGTTTAAAACTCAACCAATTGACTCGAGCTAATCATAGAGTGGTTATTCTGGGTGGACCAGGCTAGCCAGTTATAGAAGTCAGGGTTAAGTCATAAACAATTGACTCGAGCTCATCAAAGAGAAGTTATCCTGGGTGGGCCAGGCCTAATCAGGTTAGAAGAAAGATTTAAGTCATAAATAATTGATCCTAGTTAATCATAGAGAGGGTATTATGGGTGGAACAAGACTAGTCAGGTGTAGAAATCAGAGTTTAAAAGTCAATCAATTGTTTGGACTTAGGGACTAATATGTTAAGTGAAATAGTCAGTTGGAGAAAGACAAATACCATATGATTTCATTCACATGTGGACTCTCAAAAACTTAATAGGCGAGGAAAGTGAACAGAGGAGGTCTCAGAGATGTGGGGGTGCAGCTGATGGCTGTTGGTTGGGAGGGTGGGGATGAGGGAGAGAGGGAGGGGTCTGGACAGCATAAATACGCAGCTGCAATGTTGCCATGGGGACATGGGGGACAGTTCGAGGAATGTAATTGATAATGTGAATTATTGTAGGGTGTCAGGTGCTCACATGTCTTGCATCATAGTTGGGGAAGAGGCTTGATCACTGCACTGAACACCTAAAGCTGATATTGTATAATATTGTATGTCAACTATAAGTGAATATTTATATATATATTCATGGGACGTGGAGTACAGTGTGGGAGTGGAGTCAAGGGAATTCTAATAGATATGTAAGATATTGGGGGGAAATGGCGCGGCGGATTGGGGGAGGAGGGTTGTC
>NW_017732320.1:132717-137850 GCF_001890085.2 Hipposideros armiger
AAAAGTAAATCGATTGATTCAAGCTAATGATAGAGAGCTTGTTCTGGGTGGACAGGCCTAATCAGTTATGGAAGTCAGAGTTAAAGTCAATCAATTGATTCAAGCTAATCATAGAGAGGCTATTTTGGGTGGCCTAGCCTAATCAGGTGTAGAAGTCAGCGTTTAAAATCAATCAATTGATTCAAGCTAATCATAGAGTGGTTATTTTGAGGGAGTCACGCCTATCAGGTGTAGAAGGCAGAGTTAAGTCATAATTGAGTTATTGAAACTAATTATAGAGAGGGTATTCTAGATGGGCCTGGTCTAATGAGTGTTGATTCAGAGTTAAGTCATAAATACTTGATTCAAGATAATCATAGAGAGGGTATTCTGGGTGGATCAAGCCTAATCAGGTATAGAAATCAGAGTAAAATCATAATCAATTGACTCGAGATAATCAAAGAGAAGTTATCATAGGTGGGCCAGGCCTAATCAGGTGTAGAAATCAGAATTAAGTCATAAGTAATTGATTCAAGTTAATCATATAGAGGGAATTCTGGGTGGACCAAGCCTAATCAGGTATAGAAGTTAGAGTTTAAAAGTCATTCATTTGATGCAAGCTAAAGATAGAGTGGTTAATCTTGGTGAACCAGGCCTAATTACGAGTAGTAGTCGGAGTTAAATCATAATCGACTGATTCAAGCTAATCATAGAGAGCTTATTCTGGGTGGGCAGGCCTAATCTGGTATGGAAGTCAGAGTTTAAGTCAATCAATTGATTCAAGCTAATCAGAGTGGTTATTCTGGGTGGGCCAGGCCTAATCAGGTGTAGAAGTCAGAGTTTAAAAATCAATCAAACATTCAAGCTAAGCATAGAGTGATTATTCTGGGTGGACAGCCCTAATCAGATATGGAAGTCAGAGTTTAAGTCAATCAATTGATTCAAGCTAATCACAGAGTGTTTATTCTGGTTGGGCCAGGCCTAATCAGGTATAGAACTCAGAGTTTAAGTGAATCTATTGATTCAAGCTATCATAGAGAGGTTATTCTGGGTGGGCCTAGCCCAATCATTTTAGAAGTCAGCGTTTAAAGTCAATCAGTTGATTCAAGCTAATCATAAAGTGGCTATTTGGGGGGACCCAGGCCTAATCAGGTGTAGAAGTCAGACTTAAATTATAATCGATTGATTGAAGCTAATTATAGAGATAATATTCTGGTGGGCCTGGCCTAATCAGGTGTAGAAAGCAGAGTTAAGTCATAATCGATTGATTCAAGCTAGTCATAAAGAGTTCATTTTGGGAGGGCCAGGCGTAATCAGGTGTAGAGTCAGAGTTAAGTCATAATCGATTGATTCTAGTTAATCATAAAGTGGGTATTCTGGGTNATAGTCATGGGACATGGAGTACAGTGTGGGAGTGGAGTCAAGGGAATTGTAATAGATATGTAGGATATTAGGGGGAAATGGCGCGGCGGATTGGGGGAGGAGGGTTGTCTCTTCGAGGGGTAAAAAGTATAAGTATTGCACTGTGTTGTACAGCTGAAACTAATTCTAAAAATGTTTATTCATATTAAAAAATAAATAAATAAATAAATAAATCAATAAAAAATAAATTACTGTGGAATTAAAAAAAAAAGTCAATCGACTGATTCAAGCTAATGATACCGTGGTTCTTCTGGTTGGGCCAGGCCTATTTAGGAGTAGTAGTCAGAGTTAAGTCATAATCGATTGATTCAAGCTAATCATAGAGAGGTTATTCTGGGTGGACAGGCCTAATCAAGTATGGAAGTCAGAGTTTAAGTCAATCAATTGAATCAAGCTAATCATACAGTTGTTATTCTGGGCGGGCTAGGCATAATCAGGTGTAGTAGTGACAGTTCGGTCATAATCGATTGATTGAAGCTAATTATAGAGATAGTAGTCTGGGTGGGTCTGGCCTAATCACGTGTAGAAGTAACACTTCAGTCATAATCCATTATTCAAGCTAATCATAGAGTGGTTATTCTGAGTGGGCCAGTCCTAATCAGGTATAGAAATCACAGAAAGTCAATCAATTGTTTCAAACTAATCATAGAGAGGGTATTCTGGGTGGACAGGCCTAATCAGGTGTAGAATCAGAGTGAATTCATAATCGATTGATTCAAGCAATTCATAAAGAGGTTATTCTGGGTGGGCCAGATCTATCAGGTGTAGAACTCAGAGTTAAGTCATAATCAATTTACTCTAGCTAATCAAAGAGAAGTTAATCTGGATGTGCCACGCCTAGCAGGTGGAGAAGTCAGAGTTTAAAAGTCAATCAATTGATTCAAGCTAATCATAGAGTCGTTATTTTGCGGGGCCCCGGCCTAATCAGGTGTAGAAGTCAGAGTTAAGTCATAATTCATTGATTGAAGCTAATTATAGAGAGGGTATTCTGGGTGGGCCAGGTTAATCAGGTATAGAAGTCAGAGTTAAGTCATAATCAATTGACTCGAGCTATCAAAGAGAAGTTATCTGGGTGGGCCAGGCCTAATCACGTGTAGAAGTCAGAGTTAAGTCATAATTCATTGATTGAAGCTAATTATAGACAGGGTATTCAGGATGGGCCTGTCTAATCAGGTGTTGAAGTCAGAGTTAAATCATAATCGATTGATTCAAGCTAATTATACAAAGGTATTCTGGGTGGGCCCGGCCGAATCAGCTGTGGAAATCAGAGTTTAAAGTGAATCAATTGAGTCATCTAATCATAGAGTGGTTCTAGGTTGGCCAGGCCTAATCAGGTGTAGAGGTCAGACATAAGTCATAATCAATTGATTCAAGTTAATCACAGAGAGGGTATTCTGGGTTGGCCAGGCTTAATCAGTTATAGAAGTCAGAGTTAAGTCATAATCAGTTGACTCGAGCTAATCCAAGAGTAGTTATTCTGGAAGGGCCTGGCCTGATCAGGTGTAGAAGTCAAGGTTAAGTCATAATCAATTGACTCTAGCTAATCAAAGAATTTATTCTGGGTGGACCAAGCCTAATCAGGTATGGAATCAGAGTTTAAAGTCAATCAATTGAGTCATCTAATCATAGAGTGGATATTCTAGGTGGGCCAGGCGTAATCAGGTGTAGAAGTCAGAGTTTAAAAGTCAATCAATTGACTCGAGGTAATCATACAGGGGTTATTATGAGTGGGCCAGGTTAATCAGGTATAGAAGTCAGAGTTAAGTCATAATCAATTGACTCGAGCTCATCAAAGAGAAGTTATCCTGGGTGGGCCAGGCCTAATCAGGTGTGGAAGTCAGAGTTTAAAACTCAATCAATTGACTCGAGGTAATCATAGAGTGGTTATTCTGGGCGGGACAGCTTAATCATGTATAGAAGTCAGAGTTAAGTCATAATCGATTGACTCGAGCTAATCAAAGAGAAGTTATTCTGGATGGGCCAGGCCTAATTAAGTATAGAAGTCAGATTTTAAAAGTCAATCAATTGATTCGAAGTAATCATAGCGTGGTTATTCTGGGTGGGCCAGGCCTAATCAGGTATGGAATTCAGCGTTTAAGTCAATCAGTTGATTCAAGCTAATCATAGCGTGGTTATTCTGGGTGGGCCACCTAACCAGGTATAGAAGTCAGAGTTTAAAAGTCAATCAATTGATTCAAACTAATCATACTGTGGTTATTCTCATGGGCCAGGCCTAATCAGGTATGCAAGTCAGAGTTTAACTCAATCAATTGATTCAAGGTAATCATAGAGAGGGTATTGTGGGTGGGCCTAGCCTAATCAGGTGTAGAGGTCAGCATTCAAAGTCAATGAATTGATTCAAGCTAATCATAGAGTGGTTATTTTGGGAGAGCCAGGCCTAATCAGGTATAGAAGTCAGAGTTTAGTCATAATCAATTGACTAGAGCTAATCAAAGAGAAATTATTCTGGGTGGGCCAGGCATGATCAGGTGTAGAAGTCAGACTTAAGTCATAATCAATTGACACGAGCTAATCATAGAGACGGCCTATGGGGTGGGCCTGGCCTAATCAGGTGTAGAAGTAAAAATTAAGTCTTAATCGATTGATTCAGGTTAATCATAAAGAGGGTATTCTGGGTGGACCAGGCATAATCAGGTATAGAGGTCAGATTTAAGTCACAATCGATTCATTTAACCTGATCATAGAGACAGTATTCTGGATGGGCATAGTCTAATCAGTGTAGAAGTCAGAGTTAAGTCATAATTGATTGATTGAATATAATTTTATAGAGAGTATCCTTGATGGGCCTCTATAATCAGGTGTTGAAGTCAGAGTTAAGTCATAATCGATTGACTAGAGCTAATCAAAGAGAAGTTATTCTGGATGGGCCTGCCTAATCAGTTATAGAAGTCAGAGTTTAAACGTCATTCAATAGATTCAAGCTAATCATAGAGATGGTATTGTGGGTGGGCCAGGCCTAATCAGGTGGAGAGGTCAGAGTTAAGTGATAATCAATTGATTCAAGCTAATTATAGAGAGGGTATTCCAGGTGGGCCAGGCCTAATCATGTGTGGAAGTCAGAGTTTAACTCTCAATCAATTGACTCGAGCTAATCATATATTAGTTATTCTGGGTGGGCAAGGGTAAGCAGGTATAGAAGTCAGGGTTAAGTCATAATGAATTGACTCGAGCTAATCAAAGAGAAGGTATTCTGAGTGGACTAGGCCTAATCAGGTGTAGAAGTCAGAGATAAGTCATAAATAATTGATTCAAGTTAATCATAGAGAGGGTATCTGGGTGGACCAAGCCTAATCAGGTGTAGAAGTCAGTGTTTAAAAGTCAATCAATTATTTGGACTTAGGGACTATTATGTTAAGTGAAATAACAGTCGGAGAAAGACAAATACCATATGATTTCACTTACATGTGGACTCTAAAAAACTGAATAGGCGAGGAAAGTGAACAGAGGCGGTCTCAGAGATGTGGGGGTGCAGCTGATGGCTGTTGTTGGAGGGGTGGGGATGAGGGTGAGAGGGAGGGGGCAGGACAGCATAAATACGGAGCTGCAGTGTTGCCATGGGGAAATGGGGGACAGTTCGAGGAGTGTAATTCATAATGTGAATATTTTGTAGGGTGTCAGGTGGTCACATGTCTTGCATGATGGATGGGGAAGAGGCTTGATCACTGCACTGTACACCTGAAGCTGATGTTGTATAATATTGTATGTCAACTA
>NW_017732320.1:143747-145397 GCF_001890085.2 Hipposideros armiger
GGGCCAGGCCTAATCAGGTATAGAACTCAGAGTTTAAGTGAATCAATTGATTCAAGCTAATCATAGAGTAGTTATTCTGGGTGGGCCTAGCCTAATCAGGTGTAGAAGTCAGCGTTTAAAGTCAATCAATTGATTCAAGCTAATCACAGAGTGGTTATTCTCTGTGAGCCAGGCCTAATCAGGTATAGAAGTCAGAGTTTAATTCAATCAATTGTTTCAAGCTAATCATAGAGAGGGTATTCTGGGGGGGCAGGCCTAATCAGCTATAGAAGTCAAAGTTAACTCTTAAACGTTTGATTCAAGTTAATCATAAAGTGGGTATTCTGAGTGGGCCTACCTAATCAGTTGTGGAAGTCAGAGTTAAGTCATAATCAATTGACTTGAGCTAATCATAGAGAGGGTATACGGGGTGGGCCTAGCCTAATCAGGTGTATAAGTCAAAATTAAGTCTTCATCTATTGATTCAAGTTAATCATAGAGGGGGTATTCTGGGTGGACCAAGCCTAATCAGGTATAGAAGTCAGAGTTTAAAAGTCATTCATTCGATGCAAGCTAAAGATAGAGTGGTTATTCTTGGTGGACCAGGCCTAATTAGGAGTAGTATTCGGAGTTAAATCATAATGGATTGATTCAAGCTAATCATAGAGAGTTTATTCTGGGTGGACAGGCCTAATGAGGTATGGAAGCCAGAGGTTTTTTTTGTTGTTATTGTTTTTTGTTTTTGTTTTTGTTTTTTTTTAGTTGAGCCATCCTGCTACCTGTTGGCAGCTCAGCGGCTGCTCAGCTTGGGCTGGACTCGAACTACTGTTGCTCAGAGCTCAAACTCTTGANATCAGGTGTGGAAGTCAGAGTTAAGTCATAATCGATTGATTCAAGCTAATCACAGAGTGGTTATGCTGTGTGAGCCAGGCCTAATCAGGTATAGAAGTCAGAGTTTAAGTCAATCAATTGATTCAAGCTAATTATAGAGAGGGTATTCTGGGTGGGCCTGGCCTAATCAGCTGTACAAGTCAAAGTTAACTCTTAAACGATTGATTCAAGTTAATCATAAATTGGGTATTCTGGGTGGGCCTACCTAATCAGGTGTGGAAGTCAGAGTTAAGTCATAATCAATTGACTTGAGCTAATCATAGAGAGGGTATACGGGGTGGGCATGGCCTAATCAGGTGTATAAGAAAAAATTAAGTCTTAATCGATTGATTCATGTTAATCATAAAGAGGGTATTCTGACTGGGCCTAACCTAATCAGGTATAGATGTCAGAGTTTAAAAGTCAATCAATTAATTCAGCTAATCATAAACGTTTATTCTAGCTGGGCCAGGTATAATCAGGTGTAGAAGTCAGAGTTCAGTCATAATCGATGGACTCGAGCTACTCAAAGAGAAGTTATTCTGGATGGGCCTGCCTAATCAGGTATAGAAGTCAGAGTTTAAAAGTCATTAAACAGATTCAAGCTAATCATAGAGAGGGTATTCTGGGTGGGCCTGGCCTAATCAGGTATAGAAGTCAGAGTTAAGTCATAATTGATTGACTCGACCTAATCAAAGAGAAGTTATTGTGGGTGGGCCAGCCTAATCAGGTGTAGAAGTCAGAGTTAACTCATAATCTATTGACTCGAGCTAATCAAAGAGAAGTTATCAGGGTGGGCCA
>NW_017732320.1:149120-151449 GCF_001890085.2 Hipposideros armiger
TTAACCAACTGAGCCACTCAGCCGGCCCCCTGGAAGCCAGAGTTTAAGTCAATCAATTGATTCAAGCTAATCACAGAGTGGTTATTCTAGGTGGGCCAGGACTAATCAGGTATATAAGTCAGAGTTTAAGTCAATCAATTGATTCAAGCTAATCACAGAGTGGTTATTCTGGGTGGGCCAGGCCTAATCAGTGTAGAAGTCAGAGTTAAGTCATAATTGTTTGATTCAAGCTAATCATAAAGAGGTTATTCTGGGTGGGCCAGGACTAATCAGGTATAGAAGTCAGAGTTTAAAAATCAATCAATTCATTCCAGCTAATCATACAGTGGTTATTCTGGGTGGACAGCCCCTAATCAGGTCTGGAAGTCAGAGTTTAAAAGTCAATCAATTGATTCAAGCTAATCATGGAATGGTTATTTTGCGAGGGGCCAAGCTTAATCAGGTATAGAAGTCAGACTTATGTCATAATTGAGTGATTGAAGCTAATTATAGAGAGGGATTCTGGATGGGCCTGGTCTAATCAAGTGTTGAATTCAGAGTTAAGTCATAAATAATTGATTCAAGTTAATCATAGAGAGGGTATTCTGGGTGGACCAAGCCTAATCAGGTATAGAAGTCAGAGTAAAGTCATAATCAATTTACTAGAGCTAATCAAAGAGAAGTTATTCTGGGTGGGCCAGGCCTGATCAGGTGTAGAAGTCAGAGTTAAGTCATAAATAATTGAATCAAGTTAATCATAGAGAGGGTATTCTCGGTGGACCAAGCCTAATCAAGTATTGAAGTCGGAGTTTAAAATTCATTCAATTGATTCCAGATAATGATAGAGTGGTTTGTCTAAGTGGACTAGGCCTAATTAGGAGTAGTAGTCGGAGTTAAATCATAATCGATTGATTTAAGCTAATTATAGAGAGCTTATTCTGGGTGAACAGGCCTAATCAGGTATGGAAGTCAGAGTTTAAGTCAAACAATTGATTCAAGCTAATCATAGAGTGGTTATTCTGGGTGGGCCTAGCCTAATCAGGTGTAGCAGTCAGCGTTTAAGTCATAATCGATTGATTCAAGCAAATCATAAACAGGTTATTCTGGGTGGGCCAGACCTAATGAGGTCTAGACGTCAGAGTTTAAAAGTCAATCAATTGATTCAAGCTAATGATAGAGTGGTTATTTTTGGTGGAACAGGCCTAATTAGGAGTAGTAGTCAGAGTTAAATCATAATCCATTGATTCAAGCTAATCATAGAGAGGTTATTCTGGGTGGCCCAGGCCTAATCAGGTATATGTGTCAGAGTTTAAGTCAATCAATTAATTCAAGCTAATCATAGAGTGGTTATTCTGGGTGGACCAGGCCTAATCAGGTATAGATGTCAGGGTTAAGTCATAATCGTTTGATTCAAGCTAATCATAAAGACGTTCTTCTGGGTGGGCCAGACCTAATCAGGTGTAGAAGTCAGAGTTAAGTCATAATCAATTGACGCGAGCTAATCAAAGAGACGTTATCCTGGGTGGGCCAGGCCTAATCAGGTATAGAAGTCAGAGTTTAAAAGTCAATCAATTGATTCAAGCTAATCATAGAATGGTTATTTTGTGGGGGGCCACGGCTAATCAGGTGTAGAAGTCATAGTTAAGTCATAATTGAGCAATTGAAGCTCATTATAGAGAGGGTAATCTGGGTGGGCCTGGTCTATTCAAGTGGTGAATTCAGAATTAAGTCATAAATAATTGATTCAAGTTAATCATAGAGAGGGTATTCTGGGTGGACCAACTCTAATCAGGTATATAAGTCAGAGTTAAGTCATAAACAATTGACTCGAATAATCAAAGAGAAGTTATTTTGGGTGGGCCAGGCCTAATCAGGTGTAGAAGTCAGAGTTAAGTCATAAATAATTTATTCAAGTTAATCATAGAGAGGGTATTCTGGGTGGACAAAGCCTAATCAGGTATAGAAGTCAGATTTTAGAAGTCAATCAATTGTTTGGACTTAGGGACTATTATGTTAAGTGAAATAAGTCAGTCGGCAAAGACAAATACCATATGATTTCACTTACATGTGGACTCTAAAAAACTCACTAGGCGAGGAAAGTGAACAGAGGCGGTCTCAGAGATGTGGGGGTGCAGCTAATGGCTGTTGGTTGGGGATGGTGGGGCTACGAGAGAGAGGGACGGGGCTGGACAGCATAAATAAGCAGCTGCAGTGTTGCCATGGGGACATGGGGGACAGTTCGAGGAATGTAATTGATAATGTGAATATTTTGTAGGGTGTCAGGTGGTCACATGTCTTGTATCATGGATGGGGAAGAGGCTTCATCACTGCACTGTACACCTGAAGCTGA
>NW_017732320.1:153063-168853 GCF_001890085.2 Hipposideros armiger
TAGAAGTCAGAGTTTAAAAGTCAATGAATTGATTCGAGCTAATCATAGAGTGGTCATTCTGGGTGGGCCAGGCCTAATCAGTATAGAGGTCAGAATTTAAGTCAATCAATTGATTCAAGCTAATCATAGAGAGGGTATTCTGGGTGGACAGGCCTAATCAGGTGTAGAAGTCAGAGTGAATTCATAATCGATTGATTCAAGCTATTCAAAAAGAGGTTATTCTGCGTGGGCCAGATCTATCAGGTGTAGAAGTCAGAGTTAAGTCATAATCGGATTGATTCAAGCTAATTATAGAGAGGGTATTCTGGGTGGGCCAGGCCTGATCAGGTGTAGAAGTCAGAGTTTAAAAGTCAATCAATTGATTCAAGCTAATCATAGAGTCGTTATTTTGCGTGGCCCAGGCCTAATCAGGTGTAGAAGTCAGAGTTAAGTCATAATTCATTGATTGAAGCTAATTATAGAGTATTCAGGATGGGCCTGGTATAATCAGGTATTGAAGTCAGAGTTAAGTCATAATCGATTGACTCGAGCTAATCAAAGAGACGTTATTCTGGTTGGGCCTGCCTAATCAGGTATAGAATTCAGAGTTTAAAAGTCATTCAATAGATTCAAGCTAATCATAGAGAGGGTATTCTGGGTGGGCCAGGCCTAATCAGGTGTGGAAATCAGAGTTTAAAGTGAATCAATTGAGTCATCTAATCATAGAGTGGTTATTCTAGGTGTGCCAGGTCTAATCAGGTGTAGAGGTCAGACTTAAGTCATAATCAATTGATTCAAGTTAATCATAGGGAGGGTATTCTGGGTGGGCCAGGATAATCAGGTATAGAAGTCAGAGTTAAGTCATAATCAATTGACTCGAGCTAATCAAAGAGAAGTTATTCTGGGTGGGCTAGGCCTAATCAGGTGTGTAAGTCAGAGTTTAAAACTCAATCAATTGACTCGAGCTAATCATAGAGTGGTTATTTTGGGTGGGCCAGGTTAATCAGGTATAGAAGTCAGAGTTAAGTCATAATCAATTGACTTGAGCTAATCAAAGAGAAGTAATCCTGGGTGGGCCACGCTTAATCAGGTGCAGAAGTCAGCGTTAAGTCATAAATAATTGATCAAGTTAATCATAGAGAGGGTATTCTGGATGGGCCAGGCTTAATCAGGTATAGAAGTCAGAGTTTAAAAGTCAGTCAATTGTTTGGACTTAAGGACTATTTTGTTAAGTGAAATAATTCAGTCAGAGGAAGACAAATACCATATGATTTCACTTATATGTGGACTCTCAAAAACTGAATAGGCGAGGAAAGTGAACTGAGGATGTCTCAGAGATGTGGGGGTGCAGCTGATGGCTGTTGGTTGGGGGGGTGGGTATGAGGGAGAGGGAGGGAGCTGGACAGCATAAACACGCAGCTGCAGTGTTGCTATCGGGACATGGGGGACAGTTTGAGGAATGTAATTGATTATGTGAATATTTTGTAGGGTGTTAGGTGGTCATATGTCTTGCATCATGGATGGGGAAGAGGCTTGATCACTGCACTGTACACCTGAATGCTGGTGTTGTGTAATATTGTATGTCAACTATAAGTGAATATATACATATATTGGGACGTGGAGTACAGTGTGGGAGTGGAGTCAAGGGAATTTTAATAGATATGTATGATATTTGGGGAAAATGGGCAGCGGATTGGGGGAGTAGGGTTGTCATTTCGAGGAGTAAAAAGTATAACTATTGCACTGTGTTGTATAGCTGAATATAATTCTAAAAAATGTGTATTTCATAATAAAAATAATTTAATAAAAAGAATAAATAAAAAAATAAATTACTGTGGAATGAAAAAATAAAAGTCAATCAATTGATTCAAACTATGATAGAGTGGTTATTCTGGGTGGACCAGGCCTAATTAGGTGTAGTAGTCGGAGTTAAATCATAATCGATTGATTCAAGCTAATGATAGAGAGCTTATTCTGGGTGGACAGGCCTAATCAGGTATGGAAGTAGAGTTTAAGTCAATCAATTGATTCAAGCTAATCATAGAGAGGTTATTCTGTGGGCCTAGCCTAATCAGGTGTAGAAGTCAGCATTTAAAGTCAATCAATTGATTCAAGCTAATCATAGAGTGGTTATTTTGGGGGAGTCAGGCCTATCAGGTGTAGGATCAGAGTTAAGTCATAATCAATTGATTCAAGCTAATCATAAAGAGGTTATTCTGTGTGGGCCAGATCTAATCAGATGTAGAAGTCAGAGTTAACTCATAATCAAGTGACTCGAGCTAATCAAAGAGAGGTTATTCTGGGTGGGCCAGGCCTATAAGGTGGAGAAGTTAGAGTTAAGTGATAATCGATTGATTCAAGCTAATTATAGAGAGGGTATTCCGGGTGGGCCAGGCCTAATCAGGTGTGGAAGTCAGAGTTTAAATCTCAATCAATTGACTAGAGCTAATTATATATTGGTTATTCTGGGTGGGCCAAGATAATCAGGTATAGAAGTCAGGGTTAAGTCATAATCAATTGACTCGAGCTAATCAAAGAGAATTTATTCCAGGTGGACTAGGCCTAATCAGGTGCAGAAGTCAGAGTTAAGTTAAATAATTGATTCAAGTTAATCATTGAGAGGGTATTCTGGATGGGCCTGGCCTAATCAGGTATAGAAGTCAGAGTTAAGTCATAATCAATTTATTCGAGCTAATCAAAGTGATGTTATCATGGGTGAGCCAGGCTTAATCAGGTGTAGAAGTCAGAGTTTAAAAGTCAATCAATTGATTCAAACTAATCATAGAGAGGGTATTCTGGATGAGCCAGGCCTAATCAGGTGTAGAAGTCAGAGTTAAGTCATAATTGAGTGATTGAAGCTAATTATAGAGAGGGAATTCTGGATGGGCCTTGTCTAATCAAGTGTTGAAGTCAGAGTTAAGTCATCAATAATTGATTCAAGTTAATCATAGACTGGGTATTCTGGGTGGACAAGCCTAATCAGGTATAGAAGTCAGAGTAAAGTCATAATCAATTTACTAGAGCTAATCAAAGAGAAGTTATTCTGGATGGGCCAGGCCTGATCAGGTGTAGAAGTCAGAGTTTAGTCAAAATCAATAGACTCGAGCAATCAAAGAGAAGTTATCATGGGTGGGCCAGGCCTAATCAGGTGTAGAAGTCAGCGTTAAGTCACAAATAATTGATTCAAGTTAATCATAGAGAGGGTATTCTGGTTGGGCCAGGCCTAATCAGGTATAGAAGTCAGAGTTTAAAATTCATTCAATTCTTTCCAGCTAATGATAGAGTGGTTAGTCTGGGTAGACCAGGCCTAATTAGGAGTAGTAGTCGGAGTTAAATCATAATCGATTGATTCAAGCTAATGATAGAGAGCTTATTCTGGGTGAACAGGCCTAATCAGGTATGGAAGTCAGAGTTTAAGTCAAACAATTGATTCAAGCTAATCATAGAGTGGTTATTCTGGGTGGGCCTAGCCTAATCAGGTGTAGCAGTCAGCGTTTAAGTGATAATCGATTGATTCAAGCTAATCATAAAGAAGTTATTCTGGGTGGGCCAGACCTAATGAGGTCTAGAAGTCAGAGTTTAAAAGTCAATCAATTGATTCAAGCCAATGATAGAGTGGTTATTCTGGGTGGACCAGGCCTAATTAGGAGTAGTAGTAAGAGTTAACTCATAATCGATTGATTCAAGCTAATCATAGAGAGGTTTTTCTGGGTGGGCCAGGCCTAATNGCCTAATCAGGTATAGAAGTCAGAGTTAAGCCATAATCAATTGACTCTAGCTAATCAAAGAGAAGATATTCTGGGTGGGCCATGCCTAATCAGGTATATGAATCAGAGTTTAAAAGTCAATCAATTGATTCAAGCTAATCATAGAGTGGTTATTCTGGGTGAGCCAGGCCTAATCATGTGTGGAGGTCAGACTTAAGTCATAATCAATTGATTCTAGTTAATCATAAACAGGGTATTCTGAATGGGCCAGGCCTAATCAGGTATAGAAGTTAGAGTTTAAAATTCAATCAATATATTGAAGCTAATCATAGAGTCGTTCTTTTAGGGAGCCAGGCCTAATCAGGTTTAGAAGTCAGAATTTAGTGTCAATCAATTGATTCAATCTAATCATAGAGTGGTTATTTTGGGTGGGCCAGGCCTAATCAGGTGTTGAAGTCAGATTTAAGTCATAATCGATTGATTCAAGCTAATCATAGAGAGGGTATTCTGGATGTCCTGGTCTAATCAGGTGTTGAAGTCAGAGTTAAGTCATAATCGATTGATTCAAGGTAATCATAGGGTATTCTTGGTTGGCCTGGCCTAATCTGGTTTAGAAATCAGAGTTTAAAAGTCAATCAGTTGATTCAAGTTAATCATAAAGAGGGTATTCTGGTGGCATGGCCTAATCAGGTGTAGAAGTCAGAATGAAGTCATAATCGATTGACTCGAGCTAATCAAAGAGAAGTAATCCTGGGTGGGCCANCCTAATCAGGGAAAGACGTTAGAGTTTAAAAGTCAATCAATATATTCAAACTAATCATAAAGACGTTATTCTGGGTGGCCAGGCCTAATCAGGTATAGAAGTCAGAGTTGAAAAGTCAATCGATTGATTCAAGCTAATCATAGAGTCGTTATTTTGAGGGAGCCATGCCTAATCAGGATTAGAAGTCAGAGTTAAGTCATAATTGAGTGATTGAAGCTAATTATAGAGAGGGTGTTCTGGATGGGCCTGGTCTAATCAGGTGTTGAAGTCAGAGTTAAGTCATAATCGATTGATTCAAGCTAATCATTCAGAGGGTATTCTGGGTGGACCTGGCCTAATCAGGTTTAGAACTCAGGTGTTAAAAGTCAATCAATTGATTTACCTAATCATAAAGAGGTTTTTCTGGTGGGCCAGGCCTAATCAGGTATAGAAGTCAGAGTTTTGGTCATTCAATTGATTCAAGTTAATCATAGATTGGTTATTCTGGGTGTGCCAGGCCTAATCAGGTGTAGAAGTCAGAGTGAATTCATAATCGATTAGTTCAAGCTAATCATAAAGAGTTTATTCTGGGTGGGCCAGACCTAATTAGGTGTAGAAGTCAGAGTTAAGTGATAATCGATTGATTCAAGCTAATTATAGAGAGGGTATTCAGGGTGGGCATGGCCTAATCAGGTGTGGAAGTCAGAGTTTAAAACTCAATCAATTGACTGGAGTTAATCATAGATTGGTTATTCTGGGTGAGCTGGCTAATCATGTATAGAAGTCAGGGTTAAGTAATAATCAATTGACTCGAGCTAATGAAAGAGTAGTTATTCTGAATGGGCCAGGCCTGATCAGGTGTAGAACTCAGGGTTAAGTCATAATCAATTGACTCTAGCTAATCAAAGAGGCGTTATTCTGGGTGGACCAAGCCTAATCAGGTGTAGAAGTTAGAGTTTCAAGTCAATCAATTGAGTCATCTAATCATAGAGTGGTTATTCTAGGTGGGCCAGGCCTAATCAGGTGTAGAAGTCACAGTTTAAAAGTTAATCAATTGATTCAAGCTAATCATAGAGTCGTTATTTTCGGGGGCCCATGCCTAATAAGGTGTAGAAGTCAGAGTTAAGTCATAATTGATTGATTGAAGCTAAACATAGAGAGGGTATTCAGGATGGGCCTGGTCTAATCAGGTGTTGAAATCAGAGTTAAGTCATAATCGATTGATTCAAGCTAATCATAGATTGGTTATTCTGGGTGTGCCAGGCCTAATCAGGTGTAGAAGTCAGAGTTAAGTCATAATCGATTGATTGAAGCTAATTATAGAGATGGTTGTCTGGGTGAGTCTGGCCTAATCACGTGTAACAGTCAGACTTAAGTCATAATGGATTGATTCAAGCTAATCATAGAGTGGTTATTGTGGGTGTGCTAGGATTAATCAGGTGTAGTCGTCAGAGTTAAGTCATAATCGATTTACTCTAGGTAATCAAAGAATAGTTATTCTGGATGGGCCTAGCCTAATCAGATATAGAAGTCAGAGTTTAAAAGTCAATCGATTGATTCAAGTTCATCATAGAGAGAGTATTCTGGGTGGGCCAGGCCTAATCACGTGTAAAAGTCAGAGTTAAGTCATAATCGATTGATTGAAGCTAATTATAGAGATGGTAGTCTGGGTGGGTCTGGCCTAATCACGTTAAAAGTCAGACTTAAGTCATAATCGATTGATTCAAGCTAATCATAGAGTGGTTATTCTGGGTGGGCCAGGCCTAATCAGGTGTGGAAGTCATTGTTTAAAGTCAATCAATTGAGTCATCTAATCATAGAGTGGTTATTCTAGGTGGACCAGGCCTACTCAGGTGTAGAGTTCAGACTTAAGTCATAATCAATTGATTCAAGTTAATCATAGAGAGGGTATTCTGGATGGGCCAGACTTAATCAGGTATAGGAGTCAGTGTTAAGTCATAATCAATTGACTCGAGCTAATCAAAGAGTAGTTATTCTGGGTGGACCAAGCCTAATCAGGTGTAGAAGTCAGAGTTTAAAGTCAATTAATTGAGTCATCTAATCATAGAGTGGTTATTCTAGGTGGGTCAGGCCAATGAGGTATAGAAGTCAGAGTTTAAAAGTCAATTGATTCAAGCTAATGATAGTGTGGTTATTCTGGGTGGGCCAGGCCTAATCAGTTGTAGAAGTCAGAGTTAAATCATAATCAATTGACTCTAGCTAATCAAAGAGAAGTTATTCTGGATGGGCCAGTCCTCATCAGGTGTAGAAGTCAGGGTTAAGTCATAATCAATTGATTCAAGCTAATCATAGAGTGGTTATTCTGGGTGGGCCAGGCCTAATCAGGTATATAAGTCAGAGTTAAGTCATAATCAATTAACTCGAGCTAATCAAAGAGATGTTATCATGGGTGGGCCAGGCCTAATCAGGTGTAGAAGTCAGAGTTTAAAAGTCAATCTGAGTCAAGCTAATCATAGAGTGGTTATTCTGGGTGCGCCTATCCCAAACAGGTGTAGAAGTCAGAGTTAAGTCATAATCGATTGATTCAAGCTAATCATAGAGAGGGTATTTGGGTGGGCCAGGCCTAATCAGGTATAGAAGTCAGCATTTAAAAGTCAATCAATTGATTCAAGCTAATTATAGAGAGGGTATTCTGGCTGGGCCTGGCCTAATCAGATATAGAAGTCAGCGTTAAAGAGTCAGAGAGGTTTGAAGCAGCTGCGAGAGAGCCTGGTTTTCTTGTGGAGACGATCACTTGGCAGGAATTAGCAGATGGCTCCTGGGAGATGAAGGCCTCAAGGCTACCACGCAAGAACTGAGTTCTTCCAACAACCAGGGTTCTTAGAAGAGAGCCCTGAGCCTCAAGTGAGAGCCCAGCTCTGGCGGACACCTTGATGTGAGCCTCGATCAGAGGATGCCATTAGCCTGCACCTGGACTCCTGCCTTGACAGAAACTGTGGGTTTGTAAGTGTGTTGCTGGCAGCCGCTCTGTTTCTAATCACTTGTTGCACATAAATATAGAACTAATGCCTCTGGAGACAGCGTGTGGGTCCTAAGCCCTCGTTAACCAGAGAAAATTGTGCCTCTTCACGCCACACAGAAAACGACTTTCAGTCGATGCTTAAAGAAGCAGCGATGTTGTCTTCGTGACTGCGTTAGTTTCCTGGGGCCGCTGAGATGCAAGGCCACCGATTGGGGCTTACACACCAGAAACCCAACCCTGCTCCACAATGACCTCATCTTAAAGTACCTAATGCCCGCTGACCCAGAGGTCCCGGGTTCCACGTTAGCTGTCGGCATTCAGTGAGGCCCTACGAGAACTGGGACCAGTGAATTGGCGCCTAGTTCTGAACCCGGAGCAGATCCAGTTATGGGTTCCCTGTAGGCTTAGACACGTCCCTCCAGGTTAGACACCTTCACCACTGTGTCGGCACGCCTTCCACTTTGACCCATTATTCCTGCAACTATTCCTGCAAGAAAATGCCTGGGGATGTAAGTATGTACCATCTGTAAATGCGTGTATCTACTTGGCCAGCTAGCAATCTACCTCGCTATCTAGCTAGCTATACATCTGTCTGGTTATCTATCCATCTACCTATGTATCCATCCACCCATCCACCCACCCATCTATCCATCCATCCATCCATCCATCCATCAATCTATCCATCCACCAGCAGAGGGCGCGCCCACCACCCCAATTGAACACGGGAGGGCCCGGCCCTGTCAATCCTCTGCTGTGGTCTTGACGTCAAGGTCTTGAGGGTCACTTAATCCATCATCGGTCCTCAGCAAAGACACCAGCCCGATGGCTTTTTCATGAACATGACCCTCCTTATGACATCTGCCCTTGGCAATTCATCCTTTCATTAAGTAGTTCTCTGTTCAGCCAGGACTTTCAATGCGTCGTGTGCCTGTCGAGCTCTAAGCAGCATGATCAAAAGAAAAGGGTCTCACGGGGTCCTCGCAGCAGCCGCCCCATGACATGGAGACAGTCTCCTTTGCTGGTGCTGGGTGTGCTCATTAGCCTGATTTTCAGAACACAATTCCACAGGGTCTCTTCATCCCCATTTTTGATTAATAATCACATTATATTAATAATCACTAGTCAAACAGAAATCACATTCTCTTTGACTTGGCGATCCCACGACTGATAAGTCACCCTATAGAGTTATTCCCCACGGATACACAAAGGTATACGTGTAACTTATATTGTGCAGAAAATGTATATGGCTGTGCGTGTGTGACACATATATATACACACATGTACTTGTTTCTCTGCAGGGTTGCAAGGTGTGTGATTGATACTCCTGGCAGCGTTGGAGACGGCGGGAAGATGGTGTGTTGCACGCAGCGTGTTAAAGCCCCACTATTGTGACAACATGCACGGACACTGCCACCGGGGACGCTCACCTGAGCCTCGGTGTCCAGTGTTTATTGGAACTGCACCACGTGCTGCCCCTGTGGCCGCCCTTTTGCGTCCCGCCCCTCACAGGGGTTCCAGATACTATCGTTAGTGTCCATCCACTCCGGAGGGTGGAACGGGGACAGGGTGTCCCAGAGCCCCCACCAGAGTTCACGTAACGAAACTGCCCCGGGGCCAAAGCCCCCGGGCAAACCAGGAGGCCCTTATGCAGCAGGACCGTGCAGGGACCAGCACATGCCCTGCTGGGAGCAGAGAGGAAAGGCGGCCCTGTGTGTGCGGCACAGCGCAGCAAACGTGCAGGAGAGCTCGGCCTCAGTGTACGTGTTTGAAGGAAGATGTGAAGAGGCGATAGGGCAGAGCGAGGGTGTGGTCCCCTCAGGAGAGCAGGGTGTGTCGTGCAGGGTTTGCTGAAGGAAACTGGGGGATCCGGCCTCCAGGTGCAGCGCAGCACCCCGTACCCAGGGCGTGGGGGCCCAGACTGGCTCCATGTGCTGATGGGACTTTCCACGGGAGGGATCCCAGCAAGCTCCCGTGAGGCTCCTAAGGGAGAGCACCCCGGTGAAAGGTCTGGTTCCATCCCGAAGGGTTAAGATCAATCTCGACTGCTACTTCCTCTCGCCCACGTGGCCCGTCACGCGATGGCACAAAGGGGCACGGTGTTTCCTGGAGCGGCACGTTGGTTCCGTTCCTTCAAAGACTGTGTTTTCAGCACAGCTTGTCCCTGCTTTGTACTGCAGGGAGCCAGGCCTTGGCGCTGTCTCCGTGCCTTCCCCCCACCTCTGCGCGGTGACCACTGGCGTTTTTCTGTTTTAACACACGGCGCCAGCCTCGCCTCTGTGAGTCTTTGCAAGGACACGTCTGAGTCACGGCTCTCGCAGTCCTCTATCCCGCCGGCCGTTGCTGTTTCCTCCACTGCACTGTATGGCGGTCAGCGCAGAGCTTTGCTTTCGAGGTGCAGAGGCCAAAGGGGTGGCCGAAGAGAGAGAGAAGACACCCCCCCACCCCATCACTGGATGTGGCCTGGGGTGGGGCAGGGGGCTGCACAGAAAGTGGGTCAGCACTCCGCCCTGTTCATGAGAAAAACCACGAAAATGAAACAGCTTTTCTGAGAAGGAAACAAGGCTACCACTTTGGGATGTGATACCAGGGACCTGTGATAGCATCTGCGATCACCAGTGAGGGTGACGGTCGCGATTTGGGGTACATTGCATTGAAGAGAGCTCGGTGAGAAAAGGCACGTTCCAGGAAGTAATTAGCTGCTGAGGCACAAGTGATGTTTTAAGGAGACGTGCTCCTGGCGGGGGGGAAGGTGGCGTGCGTTCCTATGTGAAGAGCACAAAATGAGATGAAAAGATCGGATCGAAGGCCGACCTCAGCGCAGGAGGTAAAGATACACAGTGCAGATACACGGGTGTCTAGCCCGGGAGACCGAGGACGTCCTCACGTGACTCANGCTGTGGAGGGCGCCGCTCGCTCAGCTCCAAGTCCAGTCGCCGGGAACTTATTTTTTTAATCCCTTGTTTAAAAAATATGTCTCAAACACATGTAAAGTCCCCTTCGGGGACCTCCTCCACCCTGGGCCCCACCGTGAAAAAGAGGAACCTTTTCAATCCATTGTGACTCTTTGTTTCGTAACCTTTGTGCGTTTAATTAAGCCTGCAGATGACAGGTTGGTTGCCGTTACAAGCAACCCTCTAGGTCCCTGGAGGGTTGGGGGCTGTGTCAGTCGCATGTCCGGTGGAGGGGGGGGGTGGAGAAAACGAACAGTGGGGTCCCCAGGAGAGCGGGGCGCTGTGCCTTGGCCCCGTGGCTGTGTGGAGCTTTGTCTGAAGGGTCCGCCTCGTCTGCAGGAAGGTGAGGCGCCCCACTGCCCGGCGCACCCCAGCTCCGAGGGGCCAGCGTGCCCAGGACCTCGGCCGGCCGTAAGTCACAGGACCGGAGGGTCCCCTGGGAGGCAGGGCAGACCCAGGCGAGGGGACGTGTCTCTGTTTCAAAGGTGACTTTGAACTGGGGGGGTCGGGGAAGTGCTTGGCTTCAGCTCGGCTCACGTTCAGGGTGTCCTTTTAACCCGGGCGCCCCAAAGTCCTGCTAAGGAATCCTGAGACTTGGGTGGGGGTGCCCGGGGTGGCTGAGGTTGCCATGGAAACCCCTCAGTCTTGCACCTGTCAGTCATTTGAGCCAGGAAGTCGCAGGAGTTAAGGAATTTCCCCGAGGACCACATCCAGAGAGGGGCAGCGGTGGGTCCCGGGGGGCCCTCAGGCACACACACGGCTACGGCTACGGTGGAGCCGTCCTCTGTTGGCCGAGGCAGGGGACAGGCCCTCTGGAACCGGCCCCCTGTCGCACTCTGTCCCCCGACCGGGGACACGCCGGCTCCGACTGGGTGACTCATACATAACTTTCCATGGCAAGCACGGAAACGACTCCTGCGAGCTGAGGTCCATGTGGGTTTGTGGAGCTGCGCAGTCGGGGTCCCAGGGCGGCTGCAGGCGTGGCTGGGTCCAGGAGCTCATGGGGTCACCGGCTCTCACTCGCTCTCAGCTCCCCTGTGTCAGCCCCCCGTCCCCGTCCCCTGCCTCCCACGGCTGCAGGCTGAGTGTCGCTTGCGGAAGTTGACTTGCTCTCTGGTGCAGAGAAAGGCAGTCCCTGCACGTCCTGGGACCCCATCTTTATGGGAAAAGGGAAAACAGACATTCCCTCTCTCCCAGCACCTGAGTGACACCCCACGAAGGTTCTGAGTGGCCCTGGCGGGGTCAGCTGACCACCCTTGGACCAATCCTTAAGGGCAGAGTGAAGGGGCCCTGAGATTGGTCGGGCTTGGGCCACAGCCCACTCCTGTGTGATTGGCAGTCCCGGGGATCAGAGCGCAGAGAGGGGCCCACGCAGGGCAGGGCGGGGAGCAGGGCTGCAGGCTGCACCGCAGCGGGGAGACGTGGGGGCCGCTGTGGGACCTGGCCAGGGGCATGGGGGGGGGCTGCAGCAAACTCCACACTGACTCACTGCACATGTAGGGAGAGCGGCCTGTGCATCAATCCTCCATCCACCCATCCACTTATTTCTCCATCCACCCATCCACTCATTTCTTCATGCATTTATCCACTCATTCCTTACTCTGCTCTTACAAAGAACAGCCTGTGCATCATTCATTCACTGAGTCTGCATTTGCAGAGAACTTCCTTGGGGAACGCTCTGCACACAGTGTGGCCCCAGAAATCCCCCCAGGCAAGCATGGAGGGGGCCCGTCGCTGGACACGGTCGGCGCAGGCAGCCGGCCTCAGAGAGGAGAGCGGAGTGCGTGAGTCACGGAGGGCGTGCGGGGTGCCCACCTCGGCTCAGAACCCGTGGGGCTGGGGGCTGACGGTCCCCATCCCCCGCCGTGCACGCCCCTTCAGACCTCTGCGCCTCGATCCCCATGTGTCAGCTGTGCCTGCCCAGCAAGGTCCTAGGAGGAAACGTGTGCAAACATTTCGCGTGGTGCATGTGTCTCAGAGTTCAAGGAGCACTTGGCCAGAGCCGTCCAGGTCCTGTGTTAGGAAGAAGGCTGGCCGTGGTCTTGAGAAAAAGGAAAAGGAGAACAATAGGAGCCCCCGGGAGCCGGGTCTGGCCAACGCTGGCTTCCTGGCTGAGCGCGTTCCGCCGTCATCAGCGAGATGGCCGGGCCGCCCCTTCCTCCTCACTCAGGACCCACCTGGGACTCAGTCGGCCTCCGTGCATACAGAGCGGCCGGTTCCAGACACCCCAGCAATGACCCGAGGGGTGAGGACGCTGGCATAAAGACGCACGCGCCTCGGGACAAGCCGGGGGTTCCCGGGGGAACAGGCCCACCGGGGAAGCGAACGGGAACATGGCCAGGCCCTTCCTTGCAAACTGAGGCACTTTTTTCATGCAGATACCATTCCCACAACATACAGCTAACCCCAAAGAGCGCACGCTCACACTGTCGTGTAACCCCCGTCTCTATCTAGTCCCAGAAAATTCCCGTCTCCCTGTTGAGGAAACTCTGTCCCCATTACGTCACCACCCCTCGCCCCCAGCCCCTGGCAACCGCTCATGCATTTTCTGTGCCTACGGATTTGCCTGCCGTGGACACGTCCCACAAATGCAATGAGACAACCTGCAGCCCTGTGTGTCCNGATCGAAGGCCGACCTCAGCGCAGGAGGTAAAGATACACAGTGCAGATACACGGGTGTCTAGCCCGGGAGACCGAGGACGTCCTCACGTGACTCACGACCGTGCCGGCTTTCCCTGTTCTCCTCAGGGTCACTGGATGCAGAACGGGGTCAAGGGACCGGCCGGTGTGCGCAGCTGCAAGCGAAGCTGCCAGGACTCACTGTGCAGCGATGGGCCACCTGGCAGGCTCTGCGGGCCGGGGACAGCGGGCGAGGCCCAGAGCAGTGGGCCCGACAGGAGGCCCCCAACAAGGGAGGCCGGGAAGGGACAGTCAGAGCCATGGCGGGGGGCGGGGGGTGCGGGGGTCAGGCCTGAGAGGTGCGTCCTCCAAGGCCTCATCGTCAGGGACTGGGGTTCACCTCCCAAAGCCCAGTCCTGACGGGGATGGGCAGGGTTGCTAGGACCTGGAATCCCAGTGACCACTTACCTGAAGTCGGGTCCAGCGTCAGGGTACTGGCCACCTCTGTCCTCTTTGTCCATCTGTCCATCAACCCATCCATCCATTACATATATATGTATATGTACATATATATATATGTATATATATATGTACATATACATATATATATAAATATATATAATCTCCATCCATCCATCATCCATGCATCCATTACCCATCCATCATCCATCCATCCACCATCCATCCATCATCCATCCATCCATCCATCCATCATCCATCCATCCATCATCCATCCATCCGTCCACCCACCCACCCTTGACACCTCTCCTCTCCTGAGTTTAGTGGAAACGTGTTCCTCAAACATATTCTCAAACTTCTCTCTTCACTCCGCTCCTTTTCAAATGAGAGAAAAGCCGCGCTTCACGGCGTCTCCGGAGCAAGTGACCAGCAGCCTTTTGTAACGCGTCGTTCACTGCAGCTCCCTGGTCCTGCCCTTATTAGAAGGGCAGTGTTTTCTTCATCGCGGGTGTTTGCATCCATTGTTTCTGTTTTTAAATATTGCCTGAGACGCCCACCGTCCTGTTGGTGCCTCAGTTTGGGACACATATTTTTACGGCGTCCCTAAGGAGATGCAATCAGCAAACACGGGGCGACTGTCACCCAGTGTTTCCGTGTGGTTTTGCTTGTTTTCCTCAGAAACTGGGCTGCCACCCTGTCCGTCACCCAGCCTGTGGCCACTGTGACACGACCGCCACGCAGAGTTCTGGGGACGTTTAGAGCTGGCGGGGCTGCCGGGCACTGGGTCACCCTTCCCTCCCACCCTGGGGGGTTCAGCACCCTCGTGTCTGCTCTCTCTGTGAATTGCCAACTCCCTACTAGTCACTGTGCCACCCTCCTGTCCCAGGCAGCTGGAGAATTGTCACACGTGGCACGTGGCCTGCCCCCCAATGGCCCCTGAGCACCCAGGGAAGGAAGTGACCAGCCTACACCTGAGGCAGAGATGGGGGACCCAGGGAGGGACTCGAGCCAGGACCCCAGTGTCCTCCAGGCGGCGTGGGTTCCCATGGCCACCCTGCTGGCGGGTGACCTCGGACAGGACAAAAATCCCCTGAAATGTCAGCTTCCTCCTGGGTCCGGGGGAGGGGGGACGGAGGGGACACGTGCCTCTGAGGCCCGTGGAAAAGCAGGAACAGACCCCCTATAAAGTGACGCATCGTCACTTCGCAGCCACCAGGGGGGCCGCTGTGAAAAGCAGGACCCGGCCAGCCAAGGGGCGTGTGCTGGCTTGTGCAGACCTGAGACTGGACGCCTCCCAGGTGACATCTCGTCCTGCAAACGTTCTCCCTGTAAAAACTCCTTCAGCTGCCTGGGAGTTGGGCTGCGCGGGTGACGGGGAACTTCGGGCTTTGTAAAACGGTCCGCTTGTGTCTCCTGGGAACTCGGTGCCGATGTTAAGATAGGCGGCTGTTGAATTGGAAAGCTGATGGATTGATTGACAACTGATAGGTAGGTACGTCGAGCGATGATCGATAGATGACAGATAGATGACACATGGATGTAGATGTATTAGATATATCGGTGATAGATGGATATTGGTCAATCGATAGATGATATAGATGATGGGTAGATACATCATTAATAGACAGAGATAGATATACATGATTGACAAATGATCAAGAGAGAGAGAGAGAGAGACACGGTATGTGGGTATAGATGACAGACAGATAAATAATCGGGGATGGGGAGACAGACAGCGATAGAGGGACAGATAGGCGTGAGGTCCTTTGCCGGTTCCTGAGCTGCTGAGACCCAGGGCGTCTCAGGAGGAAGGAAACACAGCCCCCCCTTCTCTGAGCTGCTGTGTTTTCAAGTTGATGAGACGTGATCAGACACGGGGTGGCCCAGAGGAAAACCCCAAACCGCACGGGGCGGGGTGCTCTCCGTAGGTGGGCCCACAACACCCAGAGTGCCTCTGCATTAACCCATTTACCGCAGCAAAGCGAGCCGTGATCCAGGGGAGACCCCGGGAAGCTGGGGTGGCCCCTCCCGTGCAGGGAGCCCTGGCAGCTGCGGGCTGAGGGCAGCCCCTCGGAAAAGAGGGGGGGGGTCGGGGAGACAGCCCCTCGGGAGGGCCACACGGAGCCCTGGGCGCCACACCTGGGGACAGACATGGAGGGGACCCCACATTCAGTCCTGGAAGCTGGTGCTGGGCTCCGGGTGACGGAGGGGAAAACAGGAGAGCTGCAGGTCAGGACCAATAGCCCCCCCCCTACCCCCCCATTACTAACCTAAGTCTGCCTGTTATTCCCATGATCCCGGTTGTCCCCCGGCTGTCCTTCCGTCCCAGGACACCACCGAGCACCCACAC
>NW_017732320.1:169953-171999 GCF_001890085.2 Hipposideros armiger
GGGGCCGGCAGTGCAGGAACCCCCTTCGTAAAGGGTTTTGGAAATACGGATTGTTCCTCTTGCCCACGGCACAGACGGCGTCTGCCAGCTTTCTCCCTGCCCGCTTTCTGTTTCCACGCGTGGCTATGTCCCAGGTCCCTCTCTGTTCACGCTGATCGCAGCGACACGTCTGTCTCTGGTTTTCTCTACGTCTCTGAAACATAAGGTGACTGCAAAAAACAAAAACACAAAGCCGTGTTTCTGCGGCGAGCTATAGTAACCCTACAAAATAGGGGGGCTGCTTCCGCCCCGTACTCTACAGGTGACGAGGTGAAGTCACCTTTAGGAGTCACCTTTAGGAGTCTCCGCAAACCTCAGGACCGTTTGGACAAGCCCATTCTCCTCGGAGGGAGAGCGGGTTCAAATGGACAGAAAGATGTAACGAGCTGAGTGTGCAGCCCTGGCGGGTCAGGTCTGCAGAAGGGGCTGACCCACTGGCCCCGGGGATAAGCGGCACGACGTGTCAGGTTTTGTGCACAGAACCCTAATTCCTCTTTAAATATCCTGCCAGTAAAACGCATGCAGACGGCTGTCTGGTACTTAAGACATGGAAACAAGCGAAGTGTGTGTTTGTGACAACACAGGGGGGCCCGGAGGGCCGTGGGCCGAGGGAGCTGAGCCAGACAGGGAGACAGACACCGTGTGGCCGCTCGGGTGTGTGGATGTAAATAGCCGGGCTCAGGGCAGCAGAGAGGACAGTGGTGGCCGCCGGGGGCCGGGGCAGGGGACCGCGTTGCTCAAAGGGACAAACTTCCAGTTATAAGACGAGTAAGTCCCGAGGGCTAAACTGGAAACCGTTGCACCCCGCTGTCCACCTGAAATACAGGCGATGTGGGTTTGTCAGCCACACCTCAAGAAAGCTGGAAAAAATTCTGTTTGTGGAACAGCGGTTCTCAACCTTCCTAATGCCACGACCCCTGAATACAGTTCCTCATGTTGTGGTGACCCCCCAACCATAAAGTTATTTTCGTTGCTACTCTATAACTGTAATGTTGCTACTGTTATGAATCGTAATGTAAATATCTTTTTGTTTTCCGATGGTCTTAGGCGACCCCCGTGAAAGGGTCGTTCGACCCCCAAAGGGGTCGCGACCCACAGGTTGAGAACCGCTGTCTCGACAGAATCGACTTTGGAAACGGGGTCTGTGCAGATGGGACTGAGTGAGGGGTCTGAAAGGAGGGCGTCCTGGATCAGGGGGGCCCTGACTCCAATGACAGTGTCCTTATCGGGGACAGAAGAGGAGGGACACAGACACAGAGGGGATGCCACGTGGAGATGGAGGCAGAGATGGGGGGAGGCGGCCACCCGCTCGGGGACGCCTGGAGCCCCCAGGAGCTGGACGGGGCAGGAGGGACCGTCCCCTGGGGCCTCCTGACACCTTGATCTCAGCCTCCAGCGTCAGGGACTGGGGGAGGGTGAGTGTCTGTGGTTGTGGGTCCCCTGCCCCCGTTTGTGGTCATTCGTTACAGCCGCCCCAGGACCCTCACTGAGCGTGTGGGAGATTGATGTGCTTTGTGCTTGGCGGGGAACGGGGGGCCTGAGCCCGGACGGGGCATGCTGTCGCCTGGCTGCTGGGTGCGTGCTGGCCCTGGGGGCAGGTCCTCGGCGGGAAGCCCACACAGGTCCCCACGGCCCCGGGTGGGTCCAGATGGGCCTGAGGCGTCCGCTGAGCCTGGGGTTTATTCCCCTGACACTCACGGGGACCAGGCCGTAGAAACGAGCCTGGGTGAGGGGAGTGCACTTCCTGAGAAACTCGAATGTGCTGTTTATCACACATCCTCTGACTCGGTTTTGCTTTTCTGTTTTTGTTTTCAAAGAAGTGTCTCTAGAGTCTCACTCACTGTGTTCCCCATTCTGGGTCTTTTTCTCCGGGTAACGGTGGTGAGGGAGGGACCTGATTCCTGCAGCAAACGCTGCTGGTGCCCCAGCAGCGTGCGGGCACAGTTCTGGGCTCCGGGCACACGCCGGGGGGCGCAGCAGGGGAACGGCCCACCCCGCGGGGCCAGC
>NW_017732320.1:174006-188668 GCF_001890085.2 Hipposideros armiger
GGCCTGGGAGCGAGTGAGGTCGGCAGGGTCCCCACCGGCGGAGTCGCCACAGCAAGCCCTGACACCACGGAGGGTGCGCCGTGACCCGATCCGAGGGTTTGTCACCTCCGTATGCTGGGGACAGGATGGGGTGCGTCTCCCAGACGGAAGGGCCTAGAATATCCTGGTCAACCAGAGTGGGCCGACACCGGGCATGTGCAGATGGCTCTGGGGGCTGGGGACACGTGTCTTTCTCGTCCTGTCCCCTGGGACCTCTGCCGAGGGAGCCGCTTAGCCTCCCAGAGCCCGCACCTTGTCGACAGTGCAGCCGGTCCTGGGGTGTCAGAGGCAAACCAGGAAGCGTGGGCGAGGCGGTGGGGGACCAGAACCCCGTGCACGGCAGGTGGGACGCAAAACAGTGCAGCCGCTTTGGAGCAGAAGCTGGTAGTTCCACAAAATGTGCACCAGCGGTTACCGTATGACCCAGCAATCTCACTTCTGGGAGGGCGGCCCCCAGGATCGAAAACAAGGTATTCAATCCAAAAGTTCCTATGTGCATGTTTATCTTAGGGCACCATTCATGACAGGAAACGACCGAAATGTCCATCAGCCGGGGGACGGATACGCACACAGGATCCAGCCACACCGTGGAATATTACTCGGCCCTGAAAAGGACGGGGCTGTGACACTCGCCACCGCGTGGAGGGACCTTGGGGACACGGTGCTCAGGGAGTGACAGACACCCACGGCCGCCCAGTGTGTGAGTCCGTTGACGTGAAACGTCCAGGAGAAGCCCATCCACAGACAGGAAGTGGGTGCTGTGTGCTGTCAGGGGGCTGGGGGAGGGCGTGGCGGTGACGGCTCATGGGGACGCGTCTCCTTGGGGGGGACAGAAAGTTCTGGAACCAGACAGGGCTGGTGGTTGCACTTATTGTGAATATGCAAAGTGCCTCTGAACGTTACACGTTAAAAACGCCTGTGCCGGCGTCCTNGAGCGGTGACTGGCTCGTCCCTGAGGCTGAGCTTGTGAGGGGACTCGCAGGGCAGGGGCAGGGGCGGCCCCCAGACCCACAAACCACGGTCTGCTGGGGACACGGCGGCACCGACACGTCCCTCGGAGCCTGGCTTGACCTGTGAACTCGGGGCTGCTCCTGGCCCCCGACCCCCATTCAGGCCCTGTCCCTTGTCCCCCCACCCGTCTCGGGCATCGGCAAGGACCCCCGTGGTCTCCTGAGGCCGCTGCACAGCCCAGAAGCAGCGCCCCAGCGTCGCAGGGCAGCCCCTGAGCAGGAAAGACCCAGGTCTGTGTGGGCAGCGTCCTGCTCTCGGCACGGCACGGCCCCGAGCGGCTGCCCGGCAGTCAGCACCGAAATTCCCTGCTTTCCACCCGAGGGGAGCCAGCTCGCTGCTTTCTGCTTTGGGTTCTGCGCCCTCACCTTACTTTTCCGGTGACAGCCCTCAGCGGGAGACCTGCTCTCTTCGTAAACTTGAAGCACCGACGTCTCAAGCCACTGCGCTGTCCCTCACATCTGCAGCTGTGCCGCCGCCCCCCCAAAGCTGGGGCTCGGTCCCCGTGACCCACGAGCGCCCCGCCCCTCCCCCAGCCCCGCACCCCCCAACCTACTTCCTGTCTCTGGAATGTGACTCCTCCAGGGTCTCACAGGAGTTGTCCCCGAGCGCCTGGCGTGTGTCACGGCGCACACGTGTCCTCGGGGTCCATGCCTGCTGTGGCAGGTGCCACAGTTTCCCCGGCTTTGAAGGCCGAGGACTAAACGCTCTGTTCACCCGTTCACCGCCCGGTGAGAAAGGCGACTGCCGTGTGACCCACACATCCCGGTTTGGGGGGCACTCCCAAAGCAATGGGCATCGGGAGGTGGAGGAACTGTCTGCACCCCCATTTCAGAGCAGCATTCCCAGAGGTCTGAGCAGCTTTGTCCCTGTTCCTCAGGCCCCTGTCAGCCCAAGGCCCCCAAGCCCTGCGCCCACGTTGCTCTCAGGCCCCTGGATGCTTCCTGCTAATTGTCCTCTGGGGGACACGGGCACCCCCCCCACAATTCTCACTGCGTGTCCTCCCTGGGTCTGCAATGGGTTCAGCGTGGCCCCACCCATGGAAGGACGTCCCCATCCTGAACCCCAGAACCTGTGACCGTGTTTTGCTCCTTGGCGAAGGGGGACTTGAGGTGGCCCGTGGGATCGGGGCCGCTGGTCGGCCAACCCTCAGATGGGCAGGTGACCCTGGGGGTCCGGGTGGGCGCCCAGTGACCTATCGGGAGGAAGAGGAAGGCGGGACGCAGACAGTCAGACAGACAGGACACTCTGCAGCTGTTTGCAGCCTCGTGACCGGGCGTGAGTGGCCCCCGAAGCTACGCAAAAGCAAACGGGACCTCCCAAAGGAGCGCCACCCGCCCGCCCGGCCACACGGGGACCTGAGCCTGGGCCGGCCCCTGCGACCCTCCCGGCTGGCCTCCCGCCGTCGATGGACGTGGCGCCTTCCAGCCACCGGCTCACAGCAGCCACAGGAAACCAACGCCCTGGGCCCTCTCCCGGCGGCATTTCCGCCCGTGTCTTGCAGTGGGAATGCCACCCTTTAGAAACAGGACCCAAAAATGACCACGCACTTATGTTAAAGGTCCCTGTCCCTCTGTGGGGCTTGCGTTGGCCGTGACTTAGCTCCTCCGACGCGGATCTAAAAATTGTCAAGGGGGGGCTGTGAGCGAGCTTGCCCCAGGTTCCCATCGTCCGGGCAGCTGCTCCCCAAACGAACACACGGACAGGGACGGGCCGGAAGGTCAGGGACAGGCCAGCAGGTCGGGGACAGGCCGGCGGGGCAGGACCCGCCGTGAACACCAACCTTCAAAGCCACGTGCCTGCTTAGGGGCACCTGGATTGAGGAGAACTTTTAGGGGAGCAGACAGAACTGCCCGGTTGACTTACCCACGCAGCAGAGACATGCCACCATCACCACGTCCCTCACTCTGCAGAAGGGCCGTGTCCCCTGGCAGGTTTCTACCCTCCTCAGAGGTCATTTCTCCCTAAAGGAAAAAAAGAGAAAGAAAGGAAATCCTAGAGTTTTCTCTCTTGCTTTGCATGGCTCTNTAAAGGAAATATTGAAAGGAAGACATTTGGATGACATTCAGGACATCAAGGGCAATACGACGACAGCTCTATGGCCATTGCAGAAAAAGAGTTCCAAAGTTGCTTTGAAGGGTGGACTAGGCGCTTGCGTCGGTGCATAGTTTCCCAAGGCTCGGAGGACTTCGAAGGTGACTGTGGTGACATTCAGCAGTGAGGGATGGAGCAGTTTTTCTAGGACGAGTTCGCAAACTTAATTGTCAGGCCTCGGATATATATGGCACCATGTTCTAAGAAAGAAAGCAGGATATTTTGTGTCCTATAGGTCAATGTAGCTTTCTGTTGTAGCATTTAGACAAAGGAAACAATGAAAAAAAATGCAAGTTCAAGGAGCCTCACCAAGCCGTAGAAATCCGGACCTGTAGCTGCCTCATTTGCAAACCCCTTCACGGTTTCTTGTTACGTCTTCTGCTGACTGATAACGCTCTGAGCGTCACGGTCCTAGGCCAGCTGACACCTTTCTTTATGTCTGCAAAGATACGTCACATGCGTCAGTCAGGACAGAGTGACCCGGTGTCGCAAGCCCCACCTTGTCCACCTTGACGAGGAAATGCACCGCACAAACGGGCCCAAGCTGATCACCACGACCGTGAGAGAAACAGGAAAGCCTGCTGTGACTGAGGCCCCCGCCACTTCCTGCAGGGAAACAGAAAGATCTGCTTTGCATGACCTTACGGCTTTCCAAGCTGGCCCACGGGGCCTCCCCCATTCAGGAAGCCCAGCCCTTCTGCCCAGAGGCCCTGAGGGCTCCCTGTGGAGGGCTGGGCATCACATGTCGTGTCTGCAGAAAGAGCCAAACGCTGGGCGCCTGTAGGGAAGTGTTACATCATTCATTCACTGGGAAGCCAAGAGGATAATGAGATGCCTCGTCCACGTGTGGGCGCAGAGAGAGCACCGGTCGGCCAGACACGGGCGGTGGTGTGAGCGGACCGTGTCCCCACAAAGCTCTGCTGTGGAGGAAGTCCCAGCCCCCAGAAGGAGACCGTATTTGGCAGTAGGGTCTTCAAAGAGGTGACTGAGGTGACATGAGGTCACCAGGGTGGGCCCTGATCCAACAGGACCGGGTCCTTATAAGAAGAGGAGGTGAGGACACAGACACACACAGAGGGACGGCCATGTGAGGACACGGGGAGCAGACGGCCGTCTGCACGCCCAGGAGAGAGGCCTCGGTGGGGGGGACCAGCCCTGGGACACTGGATCTCGGACTCCAGCCTCCAGGCCTGGGGGACAATCATTCCTGCTTGTTACTCTGTGAGAGACTCAATTCCAGCCTGTCCTCCTGTGTTTGCTGCCGCCTCAGGAAACCCACGCAGACGGGACTGGTTCCCACACGGCACAGACACCCCAGTCACTGCAGTTCTTCTCTGCTCCCCGTCCTCACCTTCCGTTTCTGGAAAGCAGGGACCACTCCCGGGCTGCAGGCTGACACCACCGCCTGCTGGGACGCGCTTCGGTCCGCAGGTCTCGTTGGCCTCCGTGACTGACTGTGGCCTGGGCGTGGCTGTCAGGACACGCGCTGTACCCTCAGCCCGTGCAGCTAGCTGGACCTTGTGTGGGACAGACGGACACGCCGGCCGGCAGAGTCATCTCGTAGTCAGCCCTCGAAGCTGGGAACCCCGTGGGTCGGACAACACGGGGAAGATTTGCAGGCAGGCCTGAGGCCTCCGCGATTTCCTTGTAGGCTGTGGACACACCCCCCGCCCTCAACCGACAGTCACCAAACACCACGTTTGTTTTCAGGACGAGCAACGTTCAGATCCCCTACGGGTCAAGGGGGCCCTCACGGCGCAGCCACCTACGCTTGGAAGTCCTTCACTCATCGCCCCCCCCCCGCTGTCCGATTTAGTTGTTTGGATCAGTGTTCAGACCTTCTACGGTTCAAATGCAATCTCTCCAAGTTTGGGTGAATAAAAACAAGCACCCCCGCGCCCAGGACACCTCCTACTCTGGGGCTCCCCAGGTCCCCACACAAGGGGAACTGCCACCTTCTTATTATTCAGCCCAGGTGCCCCGAACCCAGAGGGTCCTGTGTCCGCCTCCAGGAGGCCCGTGCGTGGGCTGTGGGTCCGACTCTGCAGATGCACGAGGGGTAGGGACGTCCCCTTCCCTAAACGGGGCAGGACGCCGTGACCGGGGGTCACCTCGTCCAGGAAGCACCGGCCCGGAATCCTGTTTTCACTTTTAGGCCCGATGGTTGTGTATCCACGTGGATAAGGCACGTGTGTCGCTTGGCTCCACGGCCCTTTAGTGAGAAGCGGCCCTTGAACGTGCAGGGGGCCTCACAGCGCAGGAAACCCAACAGGTGTCTGCGCTCACCGGCTTCTGTCGTCACCGCGTTGTGTCACACCGTCGAAACAAAACACCGCAGGCGACGCTGCGGTCAGGGCCCAGGAGCACAAGGCACACGAAACGCGCGTTTCCGGCCGAGAAATGAACAGCGCGGGGTCCCCCATGTTCACAAGCAGCCCCTGCCCAGCCCAGCCACGCGACAGGCGTCGACCCACACCGTCCACAGCCCGCCCGAGACCCTGAGCACGGTTCCCACCAGCTGCAGTTTTACGTAGTCATGTCACAGCGTGTCGGAAACCGTTTGCATCTCTTGTAACTTAAAATACTAGCTGTCGATCTTGAAATTATTTTAGAATGTGCAGTGAAAGCGTTCCGTGTTCATTCCCTAGGGAGGCGGGACAGAGGCCCACACAGCAGGGCTTCAACTGCAGGGACCCACCCGCCCCCGTCCTGGAGGCCAGGAGGCTGCCGCCACGCTGTCCCAGGGCCACGCTCCCTCCGGAGGCCCCAGGGGACNGATAGATAGATAGATAGATAGATAGATAGATGATGATAGATACATGATAGATAGATAGATGATAGATAGATGATGATAGATAATACATAGATGATAGATAGATAGATAGATGATAGATAGTTGATAGATGATACAGATGATAGACACATAGAAGATAGGTAATAAGTAGATAGATATAAACAGATGATAGATGATGATTGATAGGTTCAAACATAGCTAGCTTATAGATAGATGATAGGTAGTTAGGTAAGATGATAGATAGATGATAGATGACATGAGACACATGATAGATGGATGATAGACAGACACACATACACACACATATGTACATACATACACAGATGGATTTGGCAGGGGGATAGATAGAGAGAGAGAGACAGACAGACACACAGACAGACAGAGGCGTTAAGGAACTGACCCACGTGACTACGGAGCTGTCAAGTCCGAACCCCGCAGGGCAGGCCAGCAGGCCGGAGACCCTGGAAGAGCCGATGTGGCAGCTCGAGGCCAAAGGCCGTCTGCGGGCAGACGTCCCTCGTCCTCAGAGCAGGTCAGCCTTGGCGCTAGGCACGCCTTCAACGGATGGGACGAGGCCCACCCACATTATGGCTTCACTCCACGTCCCCCGATTTAAATGCGACACTCATCCAAAAAAAAATAAATAAACGCCCTCACAGCAGCACCTCGACTGCTGTTTGACCACATGTCTGCGCACGGCGGCCTGACCAACGTGACACATAGAAGTCACCATCAACCCGCCTGGCTGACATCTGGTCCCCGGACCTTGCTCAGGGCTCACTGTGGCACTCACCCAGCCGTGCCCAACTCCCGGGGCCCAACCGGCCCCCCAAACCTCTGCTGTGTTACCCATGAGGCCCCCCCTAATCCAATGTCCACCCTGAGCTTGCTCCTCAGGCTGAACCCCTTGGATCAGCTGCCCCTTGGATTCGACTTATGTCTGTGGGGACACACAGGGCCTCCCCATGCCCCAGGGAACGGTAATGCCCAGGAAATGGACACGCCGAGGGCCACCGTGAGGTGGCCAAACCTCTGTCACCCTGTCAGCAACAGAGGGGGGCTCTGGGAAGGGGCCTCAGGAATTGGGGGCAGGGGCACCCCCACAGTCATCCACTAAGTAGGGGACCTTCGTGCTCCGCCTGCTCGAGCAATCAACCTCTAAGCTCATCTTAGCAGGGGTTGGGGGTACGGTCACGAGGGAACGTGGCTGTGTGTGGTTTTCTTGAGTCTTTTTGTGGACATAGCTTTTCATTTCTTTTCTTCCTTAGTTCTGTTGAGACATAATTGACTTGTGACATTGTATGAGTGCCAGGGTTTGCAACATAATGACATCATATAGGAGGTCTGAGAAAGAAGTTTGCAAACTTGTTGCAACGATGTTGCTGACCTTTATTGCTATCAGAAGGATTATTCGTTATGAAATTGTGCCAACTGGACAAACAGTGAACCAAGTTGACTATTCGGAAGTGCAGAAAAGGCTGCTTGAAAAAGTTAGACAAAAATGACCTGAACTTTTCGCCAACAATTCATGGCTCTCGCATCACGACAATGCACCAGCTCACACGGCACTGTCTGTGAGGGAGTTTCTAGCCAGGAAACAAATAACTGTATTGGAACACCCTCCCTACTCACCCGATCTGGCCCCCAATGACTTCTTTCTTTACCCAAAGATAAAGGAAATATTGAAAGGAAGACATTTGGATGACATTCAGGACATCAAGGGCAATACGACGACAGCTCTATGGCCATTGCAGAAAAAGAGTTCCAAAGTTGCTTTGAAGGGTGGACTAGGCGCTTGCGTCGGTGCATAGCTTCCCAAGGCTCGGAGGACTTCGAAGGTGACTGTGGTGACATTCAGCAGTGAGGGATGGAGCAGTTTTTCTAGGACGAGTTCGCAAACTTAATTGTCAGGCCTCGGATATATATGGCACCATGTTCTAAGAAAGAAAGCAGGATATTTTGTGTCCTATAGGTCAATGTAGCTTTCTGTTGTAGCATTTAGACAAAGGAAACAATGAAAAAAAATGCAAGTTCAAGGAGCCTCACCAAGCCGTAGAAATCCGGACCTGTAGCTGCCTCATTTGCAAACCCCTTCACGGTTTCTTGTTACGTCTTCTGCTGACTGATAACGCTCTGAGCGTCACGGTCCTAGGCCAGCTGACACCTTTCTTTATGTCTGCAAAGATACGTCACATGCGTCAGTCAGGACAGAGTGACCCGGTGTCGCAAGCCCCACCTTGTCCACCTTGACGAGGAAATGCACCGCACAAACGGGCCCAAGCTGATCACCACGACCCTGAGAGAAACAGGAAAGCCTGCTGTGACTGAGGCCCCCGCCACTTCCTGCAGGGAAACAGAAAGATCTGCTTTGCATGACCTTACGGCTTTCCAAGCTGGCCCACGGGGCCTCCCCCATTCAGGAAGCCCAGCCCTTCTGCCCAGAGGCCCTGAGGGCTCCCTGTGGAGGGCTGGGCATCACATGTCGTGTCTGCAGAAAGAGCCAAACGCTGGGCGCCTGTAGGGAAGTGTTACATCATTCATTCACTGGGAAGCCAAGAGGATAATGAGATGCCTCGTCCACGTGTGGGCGCAGAGAGAGCACCGGTCGGCCAGACACGGGCGGTGGTGTGAGCGGACCGTGTCCCCACAAAGCTCTGCTGTGGAGGAAGTCCCAGCCCCCAGAAGGAGACCGTATTTGGCAGTAGGGTCTTCAAAGAGGTGACTGAGGTGACATGAGGTCACCAGGGTGGGCCCTGATCCAACAGGACCGGGTCCTTATAAGAAGAGGAGGTGAGGACACAGACACACACAGAGGGACGGCCATGTGAGGACACGGGGAGCAGACGGCCGTCTGCACGCCCAGGAGAGAGGCCTCGGTGGGGGGGACCAGCCCTGGGACACTGGATCTCGGACTCCAGCCTCCAGGCCTGGGGGACAATCATTCCTGCTTGTTACTCTGTGAGAGACTCAATTCCAGCCTGTCCTCCTGTGTTTGCTGCCACCTCAGGAAACCCACGCAGACGGGACTGGTTCCCACACGGCACAGACACCCCAGTCACTGCAGTTCTTCTCTGCTCCCCGTCCTCACCTTCCGTTTCTGGAAAGCAGGGACCACTCCCGGGCTGCAGGCTGACACCACCGCCTGCTGGGACGCGCTTCGGTCCGCAGGTCTCGTTGGCCTCCGTGACTGACTGTGGCCTGGGCGTGGCTGTCAGGACACGCGCTGTACCCTCAGCCCGTGCAGCTAGCTGGACCTTGTGTGGGACAGACGGACACGCCGGCCGGCAGAGTCATCTCGTAGTCAGCCCTCGAAGCTGGGAACCCCGTGGGTCGGACAACACGGGGAAGATTTGNTTCTCAGGGGCGGGGGCCGGGCTGGCTTACGCTGCTTTTTAAACACGGAGGTGAAATTCACGCAACACACAATTCGCCCTGCACACCTCAGGGGCATTTAGCGCATTCACAATGTTGTGTGAGCAGCACCTCTGGTTCTAGAGCATTGCATTCCCCCCCAAAGAGACCCGTCCCCGTGAGCGGTCACCCCCTCCCCGCCCCCAGCCGCTGGCAGCATGCACCCACTTCCTGTGTCTGCGGATGGGCCGTTTCACAGTGGATAGAGTCACACCCTGGGTGGCCTAGGTGTGTCTGGCTTCTGTCACTCACTGAGCACCGTGTCACCCAACGTCCCTCCACGTTGCAGCAAGTGGCAACGCCTCCTTGTCAGGGCCGAGTAATACTCCACCGTGTGGACGGAATCCCACTGAGTTTGTCTGTCCATCATCCACGGACACTGGGCTCCCCCGCCTACTGTCGGCGGCAAACAGTGCCGGCGGGAGCGCCCGGTGTCGTCCCTCTCCTTGACCTGCTTGACCAGGAGGCGTGGCCAACACAACGGGGTGGCAAGAACGCGGGCCTTTTCCGAGTCCTCCTGACACGGGCACCTCTTACCACGGGGACCCCAGAGCCTGGCCTCCAGCAGGGAAGTGAAACCTCCCGCTCGCCTGGGCCTCTGGGACTCACGTTCCTGTTTGTTTTTCGAGGTTGCTGCGGTGACGAGCTCTGCAGACAAGCAGCGGCCCATTGTGGGGGGCGGGGTGGGGTGGCAGAGAGGGTGCTGGGGTGCAGGACGCGCAGGGTGTGTCGCTTCCTTTCCAGGGCATCTGTCGGTTCGAAGTTACAACAGGGCCACCCAGGGCTGCAGAGAAGACAGACGGCAGAGGGGCCAGGGAGGCTCCCAAGACCTTCAACGTGGCCGCCGGCAACCCCCTGGGGCCGGGCACCCCCCCCCACCTCTCAGGGTCGGGGCTGCTGTGACAGGTCACGCTGACACCAGTGTGCAGGGCACGGGTTCGGGACTGGTGTTGGTGGCGCGGCCGAGGAAGTGTGGCCGTCCGCACACCCACACGTACCCGGGGCAGACGTCCACACGGACGGCACTCCTGCCCCTCCTGGGGGTGCACTGTCCTCCCAGGCCCCCGGTTGCTGCAGCTGGGGCCCCCGTGTGCGGGGAAGGACAGAAGGCCCTCCCCCTGCAGGACAGGACCCAGGTGGACAGGCTTGGGGTTTGGGGAGCGGGCTGGGCTGGCCCCATGTTGCTGTCCAGTCATCGTTAAGTGGTGGGGTTCCCTCTGACCCCACGGAGAACCGATGCCTGTCTGCCCTGACTGGGTGTGAACGGGCCACGTCCGTCCCCTGTGTGTGTTCCCTCCTCTGGGCCCGCCGCCCCCACTGCTGATGGCAGGAAGGCGCTCACGACATGGACACACGGGCCGTTTCTCAGGCCCAGGCGCCGACCACCCTCCCTTGTCCGGCACCTCGCAGGAGGGAGCCTATGGCATCGTCGGTTCCTCGCGTTCCACAGCTTCCCGTGTACGTCGTGCCCGGCGGCGGCTCCTGGCGTCTCGAGCTCAGGGGCAGCAGACAGCACCGCGTCCTATGCTTCGGGGGGACAGTCAACAGCAAAGTCGCCCCCCAAAAAGCACAAAACTGCGCACACACACGGCACGACAGAAACTGCAAAACGAACACTTGTTGGCAGTCTCGGGCCCAGCTGGGGACACACGTGACCGGGACACCGCCACGAGCATGGGTCTGGGGGCTGCAAATCCGCCTCACAACCCTGCAGGTTGGCAAACACAGAACGTGACAAGGGTGAAACGCACCTGCCTTNTGTGTGTCGCTGCTCGTGGGCTAGGCCTAGGGGCGGAATTGCTGGGGCCTGCAGCTGTGTGTTGAGCCGACGCACCGCCGGGCCGTGTCCACGGGGCAACCCGCAGACAGGGAAGAGTCGAAGGGGACAAGGCTGACCCGGGTCCTTGCCCGGACAGTGCCAAGGCGTCCTACATCATCGGGGGCCACACTTCATACCTGGACGGGTAGGGCCTCACCTAGCGCCAACCTGGTTCTTAGCCCAGAACCCGGACTTTTGTGGACGTGACGATAATCGTGACGGATGTAGGATGAATCTTTTTCCTGGGAGGGACCACGCAAAGGGTGGGGGAGACCTAACTCAGGTCTTAGAACGATGTTTTGGGTTATCGGCACCCCAGTTTTGGGTTATCGGCACCCCAGTTTTGGGGTAATAGTATGTCCCCCCTCCCAAATTCATGTCCCACCCAGTACCTCTGAATTCGGGACCTTGTTAGAAAATACGATGTTTGATGATTTAACTAAGATGAGACCAAGCGGGATCAGGGTGGCCCTAAATCCAGTAACAAGTGTCCTTGTAAAGGACAAGAGAGGAGAGACACAGACACAGAGAAGAAGCCACGTGGAGACGGAGGCAGACATTGGAAAGTCTAGACAGACGGTACAAGGAGATAAGTTGCTAAAACGTAAGGATGATAGATGATAGACAGACAGACAGGCAGGCAGGCAGACAACAGGTGGATAGGTGGGTGGATTGTCTAGATAGACGGGTGGAAAAGTGAAGCTCATTTGCCTCAAATGTTCCCCTGTTTGATGGTCTCATTTCAATGCACAGTTTATGCGTCTTATTTTAAAAAAAGAGCTCGCTGGTTCACTGAGCCTCGCTCCGGGAGGAGCCAGCCCTGCGGACACATTGCTTTTGGTCTCCCGGCCTTCAGAACTGGGAGACACCATGTTTCCATTGTTTTGAGCTCCCGCACTTGCGGTCATTGGCTCAAGCAGCCGCAGGAAACTCACGGAATGGCTGCCTTCCACGGTGGCCACTGGGCTTGCAGAGGGGACGTCCTGTCCGAGNCTCGGCCGGCCTCGCCACCAGGAGGTGGGTGTGCCGGCGGGTGCCCGGCGGGGGGCCTGGCGTGGGCTCGCCGGCTGCACACGGGTCTCAACATCAACAGCGCTGTGTCTGATCATGACCAGGTCGTGACCCTAATGGCTTAACCTCAATTTCCTCTGCTATTGCACACGAAAAGCATTACATTGTCTGGCTTCGCCGGCGCAGGGGTGCCGTGCTGATAAACGGGCTCCCCTCAGAACCGAGCTGCACAGATAGGTGTCCGCCCGTGAAACGACACGGCGCTGAGCCACAGCACCGCCGCCGACGCGGTGCGGCTCAGCACGGGCGGTCTGGGGCCTGCTGCTGGCTCTGGACCTGCTGTCCCCTCAGTGTCAGTGGGGGTGTGGCTGCGGCAGGCCCTGCGTGGTAAGTCAGTCCCGTGCCTCCGGGACGGATACTCGCAAATTAGGAAACAGTTCTTCTTATCTCATCCCCGACTTTCTCGTGTGAAGGCTTGGGGTAGGGGGGGAGGGGGTTTGCAACGATTCTCACCCGACAACTTGGTTGATAAGCGACCAGGACAGGGCGGGGTTACAGAAGCAGGCCGCACTCAGGGGGGACCGCTAGGAACCCCGTTCGTGGTGGTGGAGTGGGGGCTGGTGACACGCGCGGCTTCTGATTCGAACACGGAGGGACCCGGCCCCTTAAGTCTTGTCCAGGGCTGAACCATCCGTCTCCTTGGCCCTGCCCAGCCCCTGGGAACCCTGAGCCTGCCACGTTCAGAATATTGCTTCTTTTATTTTATTTTATTTTTTTATTTTAAGCTGAGCCCTCCTGCCACCTGTTGGCAGCTCAGCAGCAGCTCAGCTTGGGCCGGGACTCGAACCGCTGTTGCTCAGAGCTCACACTGTTGAGCGAGCTCTTAACCAACTGAGCCACTCGGCCGGCCCTGGCAATATTGCTTCTTAATGTCACCCCAGTCTCATCCGTGATGCGCGCCGTGTGCTTAGAAGGGACCCGACTCTGCCATCGATTGAGGGTCTTGTCGCGGACATTCCAGGGGCCTCGTGCGAGGATAATATGTGGGTTCAAACGAGAGCTGGAGTGTGTCTTTGGAATGAGCTGTCTCGGGAATCGGAGAGACGCGTTCGCCGCCGCGCTGGGAAAACCCGGGCCGTCTGCCAGGGTCTCGCTTGTCTGAGGGTTTGTGTTTTGGGGTTCTCTGAAGCAACAGGGATTGTGTCGGTCACCTTGGCAGGGCCGCAGGGGGCCCAGAGAGCTGGTGAAGCATGATTGTGGATAATTCTGAGAGGGCGGCGTTTCTGGGTGAGGACCGCGTTTGAATGGAGGCGCTCAGCGAGGCAGATGGCCCTCCCCAGGGTGGGCACCCCCGTCTCGTCCTGCACGCTGCTGCAGGCCTGGATGGAGCAACAGCGGGCGAGGGAGCCTTCTCTCTGTCTGTCTGTCTGTCTGTCTTCGAACTGGGACATCTGTCCGCTCCTGCCCGCAGAGCGACACAAACGCCTTCGGCTCTCCTGGGTGTCCCGCTTGCAGGCAGGAGATCGTGAGGCTTCCCAGCGTCCAGCGTCACGTGAGCCAGTTCCTCTTAATAGATCTTATATACGTAGGGTCTGTTTCTCTGGGGAGTCCTGACTATTCCCAGGACCCAAAGGAGGTATCATAGATGATAGATAGATAGATAGATAGATAGATAGANAGGGGACCCCTGGCATTGGGAGGCCCTGGGCTTGGGGTGCAGCAGCTCTCAGCCGGACCTCGGCCCAGCCACCTGGCCTCTGTGTCCCTCAGTCAGCATCTTGGGAGGGTGGCCAGCAGCCCAGGACGCCGTGTGCCCACAGCACATCTGAAAGGCCGCTCGGGGGCCCAAGGCCGGCTTCCGAGGGCAGGTGGCAGGGCCGGGCGTCTACTTCCGTCTCCCTTTCCTCTGTGGCCTGCAGGTCCGTGTCACTGTCTCACCGAGGCCCGGGGACACAGGGTTTCCTCTCCCCTCCTCGCAGCCAGCCCCACACGACTGCAATGCAGCACCTGCCTTGTCCCCATCCCTGCTGCCTCCTCAGCAGCTGCGTGTGACCTGCAGCGGCCCTGGGACCGAGGATACCTCCGTGTCCCATTGGCAGAGATGTGTCCACGCCCCCACCAGGCGCGCACACACAGCACGACCTACGGCCTCGCGGGGCTCAGGACCGGTCCGGTTCACCACCCTGGGTGTAGCCTGTAACCGCGGGGGGTCCCCGCTGATCCACTGGAGGTGAGTCACGGGCCTGGGGCCACGGAGCAGAGGTGGGGAAACCTAGGCCTCCAGCCCTCAGCGGCCCCCAGCTTGCTTTTGTAAATAAAGTTTCATTGAAACGCTACAGTGCCCATTCTGTCACTGATCACCTCCGGCTGCTTTGATTACAGACGCAGACTCCAGCCATGTCAACAAAGGCCGTGTGGGGCCTCCAAGCATGACGATTTACCGCCTTCCTCCTCCCGGTGGCCCAGTCCTGGCCAACAGCTGCACG
>NW_017732320.1:191783-207436 GCF_001890085.2 Hipposideros armiger
GGTGTCCAGGTGGTTGGGTGGAGGATACAGGATGAATGGATAGATATGATAGATCGGCAGATGGATGGGTAGATGGATATGGTAGATGACTGATGGATGGTGGATGGATGGATGGATGGATGGATGGATATAATATGTGACTGACAGACAGAGGGATGGATGGGTGTAGGGGTGTTGCTAGTGGACAGTAAGTGCCTGATAAAAACAAGTGTCATTGTCATTGGGGGGCTCACCCCAAACTCTTGAGGGCTCCCAGATGTGGGTGCTTAACTCAGATGACTCAGAAGCGTCAGGACGCCCCTCTGAGGAAGGTGCTGGCACCGCTTTGCACGTGGGGACCTGAGGCGCAGAGAGATGAAGCGGCGTGCACGGTCACCCGACCCGTCCGTGGTCTCCGCCACCTGCTGCTGTTACTGCTGTTACCATGACACTGTTGTCACCAGCATCACCCCATGCCTGGGGGCTCTGAGAGTTCTGACGACTCTCCTTAATGCTAAGTACCCGCCATGTGGGGGTGGCGGGAACGTTCCAGCGCTCGACACCGTCGGTGGTTGCACAACATGGTGAATGCAGCGAATGCCACTGATGGAGGAGCCGTGTCTCAGTCTTGCAAAGACACACAGGGAAGGAAAGCAGCTGCCGTCCGACGCCCGCTAGGACTTCCTCAGCCCGACAGCTGCGAGGCACTCGGCTTCCTGCGGCTTCCGCGTCACGCTCACAGGAAGCCCGCCGAGGTGCGCCCGGCAGCAGGCGCCCGTGCACCCGTCTCAGCAAACACGGCCGGGTTTGGGGGAGGAACCGACGCGTGACGGTGACAATGCCGTAGTAACAGCAGTCACAATAGCACCCCTCCCAGGCTTGTCCTCGGAGGCCAGTGCCTGCCGGGATGTGCACGTTCACACCCACCGTGCACAGCCCAGCCGCGGCCAGGCACCGGCGTTGTCACCTGGCCGCCAGGTGGGCGCTGAGCGCCCCGCCCCACTCCCCCCTCCTCCTAGTGCCAGCTCAGGGTCTGGTGACGCCACTCAGGGGAGCCCAGCTCACCATCCCCACCTGGTGACACGGCGACACTGCCTCCACCTCACACGCTGCCCTTCCATGACACCGAGAGACGATGCCGGGGCTTTAGAAAGTTTCAGGAAACACCCAACAATGTCATGGGAAGTCAGACACTGCTGTGTGGCAGCCAGTGGACTGCGACCTGGGCCAGCNGCCCACGTGTCCATCAGAGGCACCATCTCCACTTGCTGGCGGATACGTGGCAACCACAGAAATCAGATGTGGGGACAGGAGGAAGACGTCACAAGGGAAGCCATCCTGGCTGGGAACTGTGGTGTCCGGGCCGGTCGGGGAGCTGTCTCATCGAGGACATCGGGAGGGTCCTGAGGCCGTGGGGACCGGAAACACGCACCCAGGAGTGCGGTGCTAAAACCCGCGGGCCCCGTCAGCCCTGCGAGCACGTCCGGGCAGTCCCGAGCCCGACGGCCCGGTCCACACGCTCCCGTCCTCATGCACGGTGCCCGGGTCGTGGGGACACCCCATTTCGGCAGAAGACACTCCATGCTGGCCCCTCAATTGTGAGCCACCTGGGCGGGGGACATTTGAGGCTTTTCTGAAACCAGCCACCAGAGGCCAGTCCCCATACTCAGCCTGGTCAGCCTGTATCTGCCTTCAAATGAGTGAGTGGCCCCATTATGGGTGGAACTGTTCCCCCCCCAACTCCCCCCACACACACACACACACACAAGAATTGCGATAGATGATAGGTAAATACAGATAGATAGATATATACGTAGATAGAAGAATACGTGTTGTGCAGATACATGTAGCTAAATGACAGGTAATAGATGTAGATAAATAGAAACGAGGATACAAATGCATATGGCATATACAATGTAATAAGTGATGGACAGACGGATACAAGTGCATGCAGAGGACAGAATGGAATAGCTGATGGACAGACAGGTGTAGAGACACAGAGCGTCTGTGAGTCTGGCCTGCACAGTGTCACCTTCCGGCTGCTGACCAAAAGATGTCGCAACACGCACAGCTTTCGAACGTCAAAGGAAATATGTCCTTAGTACATTTTTCTTTCACATTTTTTTATTAATAGAAAACAAAACAAAACAAAACAGGAATTGGTTGTGTCTGGGACTTCAGTCTCCCGGCTGCTCTCACGTTGGGGACACATCCTTCCGTCCCGGCCTGAGGGTCTCCCGGCAGCCCACTGACGGACGGTCGTCCTGGGCGGCAGGCTGCTGGGGTTGGCACCGTGCCCGCCCCGGGGGCAGACATCTGGGTGAGCGCCACCGAGCACGGGCGGGGGCCCTGCAGGTCGGCCCTCCACGCCTGCAAACAGACGTTAGACAGGAAATGTCAACATAGGTTTCCTTTGTGCCTAACCNGATCTGAGGGTTCTGCCGAGAACACACACGGGCGGGCCCTGCAGCCGCCGTGGCCACCAGCTGCCCGATGGCGGCGGCTGCTGTGCATTCACTTTGAAATCAGGAGAACACACTGTTCCCTCGGACACAAAGCAGCGGCCGGCTGTGGGAGTCTCTGGTCTACCCAGATCGGAGATGCAATGTGAGGACAGCCTCTGAGGTGACCAGGCGGCCCCCCCCCGTGATGCCAGGGCCGTCTTGTACGGTCCAGCCTTGAGTGACAGCACCCCCCACCCGCCCCGTGTGGCCTCCTCAGCAGGCTCTGCGGCGTAAGTTTTCAGATCTTGTCATTCTCACACCTGCATGGTGTTATCTCCTCCTGGTGTCAATTTGCAAGGCCCTGCTGCCTGTCCGACGGGGGGAGTGGTGCCCTTTCAGATGCTGCTTTGCCAGCTGTGTGTCTTTTTGGGTGAGGTGTCTCTTCAGGTGTTCGGCTCATGTTTAAATTTGTTTCTCCGTGTTGTTATCGTTGAGTTTTAAGAGCTCTCCGTGTATTTCCGACACCGGTCTTTGTTCAGGTGTGTCTCTTGCAAACATCTTCTCCCGGTCTGTGGTTTGCCTTTTCTTTCTCGCGACTGTCTCTTTCCCGTTGCCCTTTTATAGGGCAGGAGTTTTTCAGGTTAAGGAAACCCAGTTTATCCATCATGCCTTCCCTGGCCTGTGTCAACGAGCCATCGTCACACCGACGGTCACTTAGATTTTCTCCCGTGTTACCTTGGGGGAGTTCTGCGCTCTGGGATTTCCCATTTCGGTCTGGGACCCATTCTGGGTGAGTTTTCCCAAAAGCTCTGAATCGAGAGTCCTGTTTCTGCACGTGGATGTCCCGCTGTTGCAGCTCCATTGGCCAACGACCATCCCGGCGGCATGTGTGCCTTTGCTTCTTTGTCAGAGCTCAGCCGACTCTATTGATGCTGTGTACACCTGGGCTACAGCAGGCACAATGACACGCCTTGTGTGTGTCACAGCAGGGACCGTCACGACGCAGCCTGGACAGGAGCACGAGCGTGAGACTCGGGGAAAACAAACACCAAAGGGGCTCAAGAAAGAGGGGGGAGAACGTCTTACCGTTACGGGGTGGAAAAGGTGTCCCTAAGCAAGACGCCGTAAAGGGCCAGATTCTGCGATACAAAAATATTAACGTGTGAAGGACGCGTGAAACGAAACTCAAGAGATGCACAGCACGGGGAGAGGGCCGTCTGCAGGGCGTGGGGCGGAAACACTGACGTGAACCAGCTTTTGTTGACACAGCCCAAGCACAAGGTGGACGCAGAGCAAAGTCGGACAACGGACACGTCCCGATGTCTGTGCAGTTAGAATAAGATGAGATTTAATGTCTACATTAGATACATGATAGACACATAGCTAGATGACAGATAGGGCCTCTCGCGCCGAGGCAGGTCTCCCAGCCTCACAGCCCTGACGTCAGGGGCTGCCTGACTCTCTGAGGTGGGGCCTCCTGGCCCCTGTAGGGTGCTGTGCGGCGTCCCTGGTCGGATGCCAGGACCTCCCACGCTCCCGGTTGCAACAACCAGAGGTGTCCAGACACCGCCAAGCGTCCCCTGGCAGGGGTGGCAAGCTGGCCGGCGAGGACCTATGGGCTGCGTCCACCCTCTGCCAGGCCTCCAGGTCCTGTCACCCCTCCGGACGACGTCTCCCGCGTCTCGACCCATAAGCGAAATTCTTGCTCAAACCCGTCTGAGTGTCAACCGCTGGTGACGGTGGGGCTGTGACGTACGATCCTGGCCATCCCAGCCTTGAGTTGGCCCCAAGCTGAATTCTCCTGGAGGCCAGCGTGGATCTGTCCCCCTCTCCCCACCAGGGCTGGAAGGGGTGCTGTGTCTGGGTTGCGGGGGGCTGGTCCCCAGCCCTGAAGATCCTGCGGTAAGGGGTACTGGGGGGCTGAGACACGTCACCAACCGTGGGGAGCAGGAGAGCAGAGCAGGGGAACCTGCAGCCTTTCTGCTGACCCAGGGGGCACCTCCACGGTGCGTGGCGAGGCCAGGGTGTCGTGGACACCGCCATTCCCGCCGGCGTCCTCAAAGCTCGTCATCGTGTACAGACCCCACCCCCCATGTCGGCCAGGAGAGGGGGTCGCACAGACGTCCTTTGCTGTCACCGTTGCTCGCAATCCAGTTCCTTTTTTGTTTGTTTGCTGAGCCATCCTGCCCCCTGTTGGCAGCTGTTGGCAGCTGAGCTCGGGCCGGGACTCGAACCGGCGACCCTGTCTCTCAGCGCTCGCACTCTTGAGCGAGCTCCTAACCGCAATCCAGTTCTTACACCTGAGTGTTTCTACCCTCATCGCTTTCAGTTACCGTCTCATCCCTTCCTGCTTTGTCGTGTGACGGAGGGGCTTCCTGCTGCCTCATTTCACGCGATCACGGTTTCCACCATTTCTTCGGCTCTGTGGGGTCTGCTGGCGAAACCCATCCTGTCTTTCCTTGTCCACCAGCTACCTGTTATGAAGGCACCTCCCCCTGGGAGGGGGTGGGGCTGAACCCACAGAACTTATTCTGTCTCAGCTCCGGAGACGAGCACTCTGAGACCAAGGGGTGGGCGGGTTGGCTCCCTCTGGCGTTCGCTGGAAATCCTGGGTGCTCCCTGGCTGGTGGGAGCACCACCCGATCGCTGCCTCCGTGTTCACATGCCCCCGTCCCTCTGTGCACGCGTCCTGTCCAAATCCCCCCGTTGTTAAGGGCACCGTCCTGCTCGATTCAGGTCCCACCCCGCCCCAGCAGGCCCTCGTCCGCAGGGACCCCGTTCCTCACTCAAGCCACATCCGGAGGTCCGAGAAGCGAGGGCTCCAACACGTGAATTTGGGGGAGACACGTTTCGGCCCATGACAGCCACAGAGTGTCTCGTGTCTTTTGTGAGGTGCCCATGGCTGAGCAGAAAGCCCAAGGCAGGTTTCCTCCACTGGGCACTGCCCACGTCCTTGGGCTGTGGGTGACAAGCCGGTGTCCCAGACGAGGCTGTCGGTGGGGGCGCATAGCTCCCCCCGCGGTCCTCACCCAGCGCTTCCCGCCGAGGCAGCGGGTGAGGCCAGGTCAGCTCCGTGCCCCGTGGTGAGTCTGCTCTGGGCGCCTGCACGAGAACTATCCTGGGAAGACCCACCGACACCAAAACCCAAGGACCACGGCACTTGCATCCGGAGCTTTCCGATGGGGGTCCCGGGGCTGGGCGGGTGTGAGAGGTCAGTAGCGTTATTCCCAGTAGGTAAAGGTCACAAACAAGCTGTCCATCAGAGGGTGAACGGATCGACACAGTGGGGTCCGTCTCCACGCGCGTGGAATATTACGCGGCCACGAAAAGGAGGGAGACGCTGACATTTGCTACCACGTGGAGGGACCTTGAGGACACGGTGCCCCGTGAGTGACACCAGACACACAAGGCCACACACCGTGTGACTCCATTGATGTCAAACGTCCAGAACAGGCCCATCCACAGAGACAGGAGGTGGGTTAGGGGGACGGGGATGGGTGAGGGGACTGGAGAGTGGACAGCTCATGGGGACAGGTCTCCTTTTAGGAAGATGACCATTTTCTACAAACAGATAGACGTGATGGTTGCAGATATCGCTGACTGTGCTAAATGCCACGGAGCTGTTGATGTTTTGCAAATGGTTGCAATACTGGAGCCAAACTTCATTTTACACTGTTTATAAATAAGGGCTGGGGCGGGGCCTTTGGGGGGGTGCGACGGCTGTGGTACGCAGGCTTTCTTTGGGGGGCGATGCAAACACTGTGGCATTGCATTATGGTGACGGTGGCGCGTCCGCGAAGATATTAAAAACCACTGAATTGCACCCTTTAAATGGGTGAACTTACAGTATGTAAATCATACCTCAGTAAAGCTGTTAAGAAAAAAAGAAAAACCCCAAAAAAACCAGAGATGGGTGCGGTGACAAACAGCTGGAGTGGCCCTCAGACCTGCGTGCGCTGTCCTGTGTAGAATGAGTCACAGCCTCCTGCCTGCGAGCTCCCAGCCCCCACCTGCGGTCGGCCGCCCGCTCTGGGCAGCCCCTGACCTGCGTCTTTTGCAAGAGCCACCTTCTGCTCGCCCAGCGCCTGGCAGAGCGTCTGGCGGCCACCGAGCGCAGCCGTTTTTTTGCTCATTTCACAAAATTTCCATCCTGCTGCCAGGGGCCCCCTGCAAACCACAAGCGCCGTGCGAGTGAGCCGCGTCTGTGAGGGCGATTCCTTTATTAATAACCACCCACGCCGCTCAGCCGTTGGACCGTCCTCCTGGGGCCGGACACCGCGAGGCCACATTGCCGGTGCTGTGGGTGCAGAGGGGGCTGCCTGTCCCACAAGAGGTGACACAGGTGAAAGCGCGGGACCAGCGGGAAGGGCTCCTTCAGGGCTGCAGAGGGTGCGTGGGGCCTGCGACGCCCACAAAGCTTTCCACAGCCATTCTTTCTGTCACCTGCCTGGGCTCCTCTCCGTGGGCCTGTAACCGTGCGTGGAAGGCATATCTGCGCTTCTCAGAAGCTCCCCGCTGGACACGACAGCCCTCAGGGCGTCCAGAGGCGCGGGAGCAGAAATGCAGAGCGTTGCCCACACACGCGTCCTCCCTCGGAAGCCCACGGCACCATTCACGGCGCCATTCACTTCAGAGGCACGGTTTTCCTGCGGCCTGTCTCTAAAACGCCAGCGGCGCCCTCCCGTGCCTGTAATCCACCCCCGGCTGTCCCTCCTGTGTCTCGGTCCCCAGCGCCAAGGGACACTCGCAGAAGCACAGGTTCCTTTTGCCCTGAAGCCAGGGACGGACCCGGGTGGCCGGGGACCAGGGCCGGCCCACAGATAACCGCGGGGTTTGCACCTGGGCGTGCGTGAGGGGGCAGGAAGGTGCACACTCAAACCGAAACTCGGGGCCGTTTTAAAATGGTTTTAAGGAAGCTGTCTGTTGCAGACACTGGTGACAGATGGGGCGTCTTCTCCAGAGGGAGACACACACCAGGTCGGGATGGGCTGAAATGTGAGTGAAAACCTAGATGCACCAGGAAGGCCGTGAGGAGGTGGGGGGGGGACTTTCCAGCACAGGGACTGTGTGACGCCCCCCCCAAAACATACCCCCACGGCTGAACGGCCAACCCCGAGGCTCGCCACCGCTGGGCCAGCCGAGTGACAGCGGGGACCGCCGCGGAGCAGAAGGAGGTTTTAGGGCTACTGTGTGTGCTGGGCGGTGAGCCAGGCGTGAGGACAGGGGTACAGTGAGGCCACCGGATGCCCGGCTGAGCCTCAAGCCCCACGGCCTAATTTCAGGAGCCCCGAACTTGCACCCACTGGGATCCAACGGGCAAACCACAGTCTCGCCCGTGGCTTCACCTTGGAACGTGAGAAGTCACACCACCATGCTTCTCTGGTTTGTTTTTGGTTGTTTTTGTTTTCCCCCTACTTTAAAGGCGAAGGCTCTTTTTTTCTCCAGCATTCAAAGAGAGGTCAACCAGAGCGCGGGAATGACAAAGTGAGTCCGGGGGGGGCAAAGCCCCCCGACGTTTTAAACCGGAACACATGCCTTGTGAGCTGCATGTACAGAGAACGTGAGCCTGGACCCACCGTGCAGAGAAGGCAGAGGGCGCCTGCAAGCCGCCCAGGCAGGACCCCTCCCTTGTTGGGTCAGCCCTGGCACCCGGGGTGGGCCTGTTCCACGCGGGCCCCACGGGTCACCGTGGGGGGACGGCTCTGCTCGAGCTGACACCGTGCATTCTCAGGCTGGGAAGCAGTGAAAGTGGCCCCAGCTGGGAGCGGCGGGGAGCTTCCCGCCCGTGTCCATGCGTGTCCCCACGTCTCTTCCTCACCGTGAGGACGTCCACACCGGCCCTTCGGAGCTCACGAAATGCAGGACAGGCGGCTGGGACACCTGCCCAAGGTCCCCAGGTGGGCCCGGTCACAGAGCCTGCAGCCACCAGGTCCCAATGACAAGTGAGGACATCGCTAAGGCGCGCACGGGTGGCGTGACCCAGCGGGAAAAGCCTGTGGTCCCGGAGACGGCGCTCCGCCAGGGGTTACGATGGCCGTGCATGGAGAAGTCCCCATCCCCGTGTCCCTGCGTGTCACCTGGGAGGTCGGCGGGGAAGGCGGCAGGCCCTGCGACCCTGCGCCGGCAGCAGCGGGGGGGGCAGGCCTGGGCCAGGTACAGGGCGGGCAGGGCCGGAGCTGGGGACGTCTGCGAGGGGCTGCTCGGCGGTCGCGCTGTCCCCACGTGAGTCCGCGTGAAAGTAACGAACTTTGAGGAACACTCGTGGGGCTGACACACTCCAAGTGCTTTACACAGCAGAGAGGTGTATAGAGACAAACAAATACAGCTGGGCAGCTACGTGACAGGATACATAGACACATATATAGACATCGGTGACAGATATAGACAGGGAGATGACTACAGGTATAGATACAGAGACAGAGGTAGCCACAGGTGCATATGGATATAGGTAGGTATATAGATGTAGACATAGATAAATATAGGTACGCACATGCACTAGCACGCAGAAGCCTTCTTTCCTGCCTTCCCCCGTCCTTCCCCGTTGAGACCAAATTCTCCTAACACTCGCCGCGTCAGAGCGCACAGCTCCGTGGCCCCGGCGCACCCACAGTCCCCGCCCGCCACCGCCCCTATCTGTCCCCGCCACGTGGTCATCCCCTTCGGGGCTGATGAAAACGGTTTGCAGACTCCTCCTTTCGTGGTTCTGCGTGGGTCTGAAAACCGCTGCTGCGGACCACACAGGGCCAACCCCCCGGGGCGGGCAGAGCTCAGCATGGGCACAGTCGGCCCTCCTCTGCCCGCACACGCAGCAGGCCCAGCTCTACCTAATCAGCACCGGTTCACAGACAGGGCACAGGTGGGGCAGGATCTAGAAACCTGGTGGGGGCCACAGCGGTGAGAGGTAAAGGCTCAGAATACATCGAATAATTGTTTTCTGCAACTTTGGGTAGACCAGAGCCCCAGAGTCTGCAGTCCCCCTCACTCTTATTACGTGTTCAGGTTGCACGCCCCTAAAGAGCCAATTACGCGTTTGGGAAACGCTATGGGCAGGCGCTAATTTGGGAAAACAAGAAGCGAAGAAAGACGTAAGATGCTAACGGCCCTGTGGAGGCGGGCTCCGTGATCTGTGGTTTTCACAGGAGGCGGGCCACTCCTGGGAAGTCGCCGTGCGTGCGGCTCTGTCCCTGTGCCATCCTGGGAGGCTGGAGGGGCGCTCGGCGTCAAAACCACACACACCGGACACGTGACACTAGTCGGCTAGGTGGTGCGTCACTGTCTGACCTTGACGCGCGGACTTGAAGCGACTATGAGATGATCCCCCCAACGGTGGCCATCGACTCAAATACTTTGTAGCATCCAGGGGGGACCGCCGTAGGGGAGGACAAGGACTGATGTCTTGGGGGGCTTCCAGGGGACCTCGGCCCCTAACGAGCGCCCTTCTGGGGGCACTTTGGCATTGGGTTCCCAGGTGCAGGGTGAGTGCAGTACGGACCATGAGGTGCTATCAGCAGGAGCAGGCGGGAGGGAGGCCAGGCACAGGGTGATGGCCTGAGGAACCCGCTGGCACAGCGATGGTGCCCCCGTGTGGCTGGGGCGGGCAGCAGGTGATACCCAAGATGGCCCTGGGCGGGGGGGACCCCTCCTTCACCTTCTGCAAACGAGGAAGCACGGCTGGGGGCAGTCCGAGACACAGAAACTATTTTGCAACTGGGAGCAGGGTCTCTTGCAGGACTCGTCACGAGGTCCCTTGGTCACCTTGTGCGTGCCGCCCTCCGCCGGCATCCTCACAGCCTCAATGTTGAAGCCAGCGCTCCGTGCCTCTCAGCACACTCCCCCCCCCAAAAAAAAGGAAAGAAGGAAACTGTCAGGGAATGGGTGGCACTGTGGGCTCATCACGGGGACCCCTCCACTGACCCTGTCGCCCCCCCCCCGTGCCCTCTGCCTTCCAGATCCCCTTCCCCGGAGCCGTCGCCGGACGCACCGCCATGATGGACATAAACATGACACGTCCGGACAACGCCACCATCATGATGCTAAAGGACCCCGTGATCGCGGCCGTGCTGCCGGCGGTGTATTCCCTGGTGGCCCTGGTCAGCATCCCCGGCAACCTGTTCTCGCTGTGGGTGCTGTGCCGCCACATCGGGCCGGCGTCCCCGTCGGTCATCTTCATGATCAACCTGAGCGTCACGGACCTGACGCTGGCCAGCGTGCTGCCCTTCCAGATCTACTACCACTGCAACGGCCACCACTGGGTGTTCGGCGAGTGGCTGTGCAACGCGGTGACGGTGGCCTTCTACGCCAACATGTATTCCTCCATCCTCACCATGACCTGCATCAGCGTGGACCGCTTCCTGGGCGTGGTGTACCCGCTGGCCTCCGCCCGCTGGCGGCGTCGCCGCTACGCGGTGGCCACCTGCGCGGCCATTTGGCTGCTGCTGCTGGGCGCCCTGTCGCCGCTGGCGCGCACGGACCTCACCTACGCCGTGGAGGAGCTGGGCATCGTCACCTGCTTCGACGTGCTCAAGTCCACCATGCTGCCCAGCGTGGCCATGTGGGCCATGTTCCTGTTCACGCTCTTCATCGTGCTGTTCCTCATCCCCTTCGTGGTCACCGTGGCCTGCTACACGGCCACCATCCTGAAGCTGCTGCGCACGCCCGACCCCCAAGGCCACGGCCAGCGCCGGCGGGCCGTCTGCCTGGCCACCGTGGTGCTGCTGGCCTTCGTCACCTGCTTCGCGCCCAACAACTTCGTGCTGCTGGCGCACATGGTGGCCCGGCTCTTCCTGGGCCGCAGCTATTACCACGTGTACAAGCTCACGCTCTGCCTCAGCTGCCTCAACAACTGCCTCGACCCCTTCGTCTACTATTTCGCCTCCCGCGAGTTCCAGCTCCGGCTGCGGGGCTACCTGGGCTCGGGGACGCCCGCCGCCCGCAGCCTGCGCGCCCGCAGGGAGAGCCTGTTGTCCGCGGGGAGGCTGCTGGCGCCCTCCGTGTCCAGCGGCCACGTGGACGGGCCGGAGCCGGCCGCCCGGCCCTGCCTCAAGAGACAGGAGAGCGTGTTCTGAGCTGCGCGATCCAGGTGCACAGCTGGGGGGCGGCGGTCACAGCCCTCCCGTGCTTCCCGCCGCCGCCGCCGCTGCTGCTGCTATCATCTGGGAGCCACAGGGAGAGGCCCCCCGCAGGCTGACACGCAGGCCAGCCCCGGGTCCCCGCNGCCGCGGGTGGGCAGCCAGGGGTCTGTGCCAAGGGGGCCGCTGGGCAGCCGGACACCTCAGGCGGCTCCGGTGAGGAGCGCGGCTTCCCGGTGCATGTTCAAAACCGGCCCACGGGAGTCTGGGAAGGGGGCGAGCCCCACGCACGTGCCGGCTGGGAGTTCCCGCGGCCGGTACAAGGCCGGCTGCAGCGGGAAGAGGAACTACACACAGCGCGCACTTCTGTGTTCACAGAGGACAGGCTTGTTGCTCTGTCCCCGACTTGTCCTGAGTATGGTCTCCGAAGCGGGGCTCTAACGCTGGAAGCTGAGGCGCGGGGGCCGGGTGGCACCGTGTCCCGTCGCCCCACCAACACCCCGGCAGTGCGGCTGGAGTGTCATTCCAGCAGCATCCGGCACGCCGGCCGCGCGTGGCCACACGTTTCCCCTTCAAGACGTTTGCATGCGGGGAGAATGGTTTCCCCTTGGGCACCGCCAAGGGTGCCGGTCGTGCGGGGAGGGTGAGGTCCACCCAGGACGTGGCCCCCAAACCCTAGTGACCACCCCCTTGCCCAGGAGACAAATGGAAGCCTGTGGCTGGAGGCGTGGGGTCGCCAGGTGTTTAATGCCCAAGACCACCCTACAGTCAGGACAGGGAGTAGCTGGCACACAGGCCTGCGGGCAGGATGGGCAGGTGCCTGTGACCTTGGAGCTGAGGGACAGGGAGGAATCGCCCGTGCTCAGTAGCCGTTGGCTGGCTCGCTGGATGCATGATGGGTGGGTGGGTGGACGGAGGGTGCATATGACAGGTGATTGACAGATNCGAAAACGTTGACCCTTCAATAAATGGTGTTCAGGTTTCTCTTTGGAATACCTGCTCTGTTTTCTTTGTCATGACGACACTCAAGTGAGGCCATCACTGGCTGTGAAGGAATGAAAGGGGTGCCCCCAAACTCAGTTGGCAGGTGGGCACCACATTGGACACCATCTCTGGTATGCAATGTGAAAAGAGGGATGAACCCCTTATCTCAAACTTTCCAAATAGCCGTCGACGAGATGAGCCAGCTATGAACACGTCATCATTGAGCTTTAAGTGCCCCTCGAATGCTGCACTTAGAAATAATCATTGCTATGATTAAATATTCATGATGAATATTTAATTGATTGGATCGTCAGTGATAAATATGAATGGCACATCATTCACATCTAATGAAATAAATATTTGATAATTACATTATTATTATTATTATTATTATTATTATTATTATTATTATCTCCTCTAACATTTGAAGGATGTCCCCGTCAGGCCAAATGGTGAATCAGAACCCACCTTTGAGAAACCGCCTGGTGGGCGGTCACCCCTCCAAGGTGGGGCACAGGGGGGCTGGGGTGGACAGGGGCAGGGGTGGTGCAGGAAGGGGGAGGTATAGCTGTGTCCTGTCCTGGTTCATGGCCCTGCATGGGGGGAGCACCAGGGACCAACCAAGGGACCTTCAGATCTGCTCTGAGGCTGAAAGCTCAGCTGTGAGGGCCAAGGGGGTGAAGCGTGCTGGCTTCTGGGCCCATGCCGTCCCACCACCCCTGCCCCCCAGACCCCCAACTCCACGAGGAAGCCACTGAGACCCACGGCTGACCTCCGGTCCCCAGATCTGTATCAGGCATCAAAACCTCATTTGAAGGACAATCCGATGCCTTCGGGGCACCATGCAGTGCAGAAGGTTAAGGACAGGAAATCGGAGGTAATGATACAATCAGACATGTAATAGGAGTCCACAAACATACGCATACACGGTGTACATACAGACACACGCACACATACATACCCATGTGTACACATCTATGCATATGTGTGTATTTGTGTGATTATCACACTGGGGTGTCACAGTGGGGTGCTCCTGGCATCTGGTGGGGGGATGCCCACCCACAGTGACACTGCTCAGCCCCACAGGGTGCAGGGTGCCCCACATCAGAGTCACCCAGTCCTGGACGTCCGTGGTGCCCACGCTGAGAAGCCTGCCTTAGCATCAGAGGGCCGGTGTGTCTCATCTGTGTGTCTATCAATTCATCCATGCTGCCTATCAATCATGTATCTATATCTATCATGTCTTTCTATCGATCTGCTATTACTTACCTATCATTATCTATCCATCCATCATTTTCTATCCATTTATCTNCCTGACGGACCCCGGACCTGGGTTCATTTCACCCTCGGTCACCCTGGGTGCCAGGATTTGGCTGGATGACCGTGCACAGACGAACTTCAGGAAGCTCACAGATCCTTTCATGTCGCCTTGTCTCCCCAGAAGCCAAGCGTGGGGTCTTGCAGAGATGTTGGGGCTCACGCTCTACTTAAATGTCACACGTGGCAAGAAAGGACGTCCAGCAGGCATGCGCCAGCCACCACCACCCCCGGGGGCCGAGGGGCTTCAGGCAGACGAGCAGTGGCTGAGGGTGTTGTGTGAAGGACGGCCGGTGTCTGCAGGCTACGGTGGGGCTCCCTGTGATGTTTCGGGGTGCAGCTTACCCCAAGGGTTCCCTGCAGCTGTTCTGTGGCTCCCGCCCCCGCCCGAGAGCCCTGGGCCGTGGCAAATCCTCCCAGGTCCGAGGTGGCTTCTCCACAGCCCTGCACCCAGCCTGACCCACGACCCCGTCTGGGGACCAGGCGCTTGTAAGACCGCTGAGCGCATGCGCCCGCGAGAGTGTCGGCGGCCGAGCCTCTCGGTGTCCGCCAGCCAGGTCAGCAGAGGGCCTTCCTGCACCCGGGACAAACCCGTGCCAGCTCCGTCCCCGTGCTGCTTTGGGAAAATGAGGACCCTCCAGCCATGGAGTGATCGGGGTGCCAAACCAGTGGGCCCTCAGGACCTGGAAATTTCCTTGGAACATCACAGGGGGACGCACAGCCTTGGGTGCGGGGCTTCCTTGGGACAGAACAGCCCTGGAGCCTATAAGGTGACAGCTGGGAGGCGCCGGGGGGCCGGGGCTCAGGGGCCACTAGGGTGGGCTGGTCGGAGGCAGGCAGCCTCGCCACCGGGGTCCCAGGTGCCGATGGGGGCTGTGAGCTGCCACTCAGCGGGGGGGACTCTGGGAGCACGTGTGCCCTGACATCACTGCTTTGGAACAAAAAATACACAACTGTACCGGGGTGACTAGTGTCCCCCCAAAAGCCATGTCCATCCGAAACCTCAAAACGGAACCTGATCTGAAAATGGAGTCTGTGCAGATGGGACTAAGTGAAGGATCTGAGAGGAGGGCGTCCTGGATCAGGGGGGCCCTGACCCCAATGACAGTGTCCTTATCGGGGACAGAAGAGGAGGGACACACAGACACAGAGGGGACGCCACGTGGAGACGGAGGCAGAGATGGGGGGACGCCTGGAGCCCCCAGGAGCTGGACGGGGCAGGGGGGACCGTCCCCTGGACCACACCTGTGTCAGGGCGAGGGCTCTTGGATGGACACTTTTCGTGTGACGTCCACAGGGCATGCGAGGCCCTCTGCGCAGATGGCAGCTCTGAGGAGTGAGGCTGTGAAACACGGGGGGGGGGGTCCTCAGAAGGAAGAGGACCTGCGTTTCCCGATTCTGGGTCTGCCCATCACGTGCTGCAGACCCCAAGGCTACTTTACAAGCTGGGGACCCGATACCCGCCCTCGGAAGCCTCCGGGACCCTCCACGTGCATGTTCTTTGGGGGTCAGAGGCATGTGCAGGGAGAGAGCCGGTGACCCTGTGCTACGCTCACCCTTGGGACCCGAGAGGTGGCCTCGGGGTCCCTCAGTTCCCTTCTGCCCCAGGCCAGGGATACACCCGACCATCACTAATAGCCTTGCAGCCGGGACGGCCCCACAGGGGACAGTGTCCCAGCCACTCAGTCCCAAATGCCCATCGGTTTGCAGAGACTTGACAGCCACAGTGGGACCCTTCATGGGACAGCCTGAGACACACCCGAGTAAGGACCTCAACAGGCGGACGGACGGAGGTGACTCGAAACGGGCCGGCGTTAGGGACCCAGATTGTCCACGAAGGTGGGACATCCCCCGCTCTCCC
>NW_017732320.1:212086-220453 GCF_001890085.2 Hipposideros armiger
GTCTATGTGACCTGCGGCCTCCGTGTGCAGGCCGGGCCTCTGGGCCTCGTGAGTGTGCAGGGCTGCCAGGCCAGGCCCAGCCCGGTCCATTTGTCCCGGAGCTGGTGGCGGGGGAAGGGACAGCCGGGTGGGTTGCCCAAGGGGGCCGGGGGAGCTTTGCCCTGTGTGCTGAACGCCCACATTCCCAACCCTGGTGGGACGTCAGTCTCTTCATGACTGTCTTACCTGTTGATAGTGTTAGGGGACCAGGTTAAAGCAGCCCTATTCCCCGCTCACGCAGCATTTTTTTCTTTTTCTTCTTTTTTTTGCAATTCTTGGGGGCAGGATATTTTCAGTTACTAGGGTGAAGCACCGGCCTTTGAAACACCCTGGGAGCTCTTTGAACCCTAGGATCGGTGTGTCCTGCACCTCAGTCAATATCCCCCCTCCTCCCCGGTCTTCATGTGACTGACGTGTGTGCACACAGATGTCTTCCCTCCAGGTCTGCCAGCCCCAGCCAGTCCCCGAGTTAGCACCGGGTGAAAACTCAGGGAACACATGAGATAGCCGGGGAGGCGGGCTGCACGTGGAAAAGGCGGCGTTTGTTGTCATCCTTGCACGTTCTGCCCCACGTCGTCGCGTTCTCCTGACAAACCCTCAAGGCCCCTCTTGTCTCCTGTTCCAGGGTCTCAGGTTCGAGGTAGTTCCTTCGAGGTTTAATGAGAAGCTCAGCAAAGCCTCCTTCCGTACCCCTTATGAGTACGCCATCGAAACCGCCAAGCAGAAGGCGCTGGATGTGGCTCGCAGGATACACCAGGCAAGGGGCTTTGGTTGCGGCTGCCTTGGGTTCTCTGGCCAGGAGGGGTTTCCAGGTTTTAAACAGGCATGTTGTAAATGAGTGCCATTGACAACGTGCAATGAACGGAGCTTATTTAGTGCTGAGGGTTACGGTGCCGTGGACTAGTCCATTCATGTGAGAGTATCCTTTATGTCACAGAGCTTATCTGTTACTTTGCTACTATGTAACATGCGATTGTAATTAATATAACAGTATCATTTACAATGACTATTAAGGTAGTTTATCTATTACCGTGTGTGACTATATAATGTACTAATATAATTACTAGAATAGTGTCACTTATTACATAGAATTAATGTAGCTTACCTATTACTGTGTGTTACTTTGTAACATACTATTGTAACTGACATAATAGTATCACTTATAGAACTCATGAATTAGTTTGTTACTGTGTAATATACCATTGCAATTAATATAATAGTATCACTTATTATATAGAATGTAGTGTATCTATAATATTACTATGTTACTTTGTAACATACCATTGTGATTAACATAATAGTATCATTTACATGATATAGCTCATGAATTACTTTGTTACTGTGTAATATACCATTGTGATTAATGTAACACTGATATTTATTATATAGCATTAATGGAGCCGATTACGGTGTGTTACGATGTAATATGCTACTATAGTGACTATAGTAGTGTCACTCATTACATAGAATTAATGTAGCTTATCTATTACTATGAGTTATAAGAACACCCTATAGCAATTAATACAATAAATGCATTGTAGTTAATGCTGTAATAAATGACTGGCATCAATAAAAGGATATTGACGGATTGATTTTCAACAGCAAAAAGTTAGCATTTAAGTGCAACCCAAGTTCAGGGTTGCATGCAGATTTCTGGTGAGCATATCAGGGTCCCACTCCTGTCCTGCTGGGCACAGAGGGGACACGCAGATCTTGATTTCCGAAGTTAACCATGGCTGCTTGCCAGGGACGCCGTTTCACGTGCATGATATCCCAGAAATGTTTCTGTAACACACGCAGGGGCCTCTCTTCTAAAGCTTAGTTTGGATTTTTTGCAGAAGGACCTCAGGGCCCCCGACGTCGTCATCGGAGCGGACACTATTGTGGTGAGTCCAGCTTCTGGCCTCCGCTTTTCTTTACAGGTTCCTGGCGTCCGGAGCCCACCTGTGGGCGGGACTGGTTCCCCTGGAGGCCCCAGGGGAGGGTCTGGCCCGGGCCTCTCTCCCAGCGTCTGGGGGCTACAGGCAGTCCTTGGTGTCCCTGGCTTGTGGCTGCATCACCCAACAGCTGCCTCAGTCTTCATATGCCTCCTCCTCCTGTGCGAGTGTGTGTCCAAATGTTCCTCTTCTTCTAAGGACACCGGTCATAATATGGAGGCCCCCCCCAACACACACACACTCACATGGATTGATCCTCACCAGAATTCTGCTGGGCATAGTAGTCCTCTGTCCCTGCCCCTGACTGGTCTGCTGGCCTCTATGCTGAGGTGCTACCACAGTCTCCTGGCGAGGGGTCGCCCATTTGAACCTTGACACACTCCAGGATCCGAGAGTAACCGGATGGAGCGATTCCGGGGTCTACCTCACTGTTGTATGGTCCTGGCAGCCTGATTTGATGTTTTTGGCAAGAACCAGACATGATTTCTGGTTCACGGTTAAGGGTGTTTCTATGTGGAAGTTCAAGAGTGAACAATGCTGGTTCCTCAAAAAGTTAAACATAGAATTAGCATGTGACCTGGCAATTCTACTGCTGTGGGCTGAACTGTGTCCCACAAAACTCACAGGGTGAAGCCCTCATTCCCAGGACATCAGAATGGGACTTCATTTGGAGATGGGTCTTTAAAGAGGGGATTAAGGTAACAACATGAGGTCACTAGGGTGGGCCCTGACCCAATAGGACTGTGTCCTTATAAGAAGAGGAGGCGAGGACACAGACACACACAGAGGGACGGCCATGTGAGGACACGGGGAGCAGACGGCCATCTACACACCCAGGAGAGAGGCCTCAGTGGGGACCAGCCCTGGGACACCCGGATCTCGGACTCCAGCCTCCAGGACCGGGAGGGAATAAATGTGTGTTGTGTTAGCTGCCCAACCTGTCATGCTTTCTGGCAGCCCTAGCAAACATACCTACTCTTATGTACGAGGTCTGACAATTAAGTTCACGAATTTGTTGCAATTATGTTGCTAACTTTTTTTGATATCAGAGGGATTATTCATTATGATTTTGTACCAACTGGACAAACAGGTGACCAAGTTAACTATTTGGAAGTGCTGAAAAGGCTGCGTGAAAAAGTTAGATAACCTGAACGTTTCGCCCACAATTCATGGCTCTTGCATCACAACAATGCACCAGCTCACACGACTCTGTCTGGGAGGGAGTGTTTAGCCAGGAAACAAATAACTGTATTGGAACACCCTCCCTACTCACCTGATCTGGCCCCCAATGACTTCTTTCTTTACCCAAAGATAAAGGAAATATTGAAAGGAAGACATTTTGATGACATTCAGGACATTAAGGGTAATACGATGACAGCTCTGATGGCTGTTACAGAAAAAGAGTTCCAGAATTGCTTTGAAGGGTGGACTAGGCGCTGGCATCGGTGCATAGCTTCCCAAGGGGAGGACTTCGAAGGTGACCATGGTGACATTCAGCAATGAGGTGTGTAGCACTTTTTCTAGGATGAGTTTGCAAACTTAGTTGTCAGATTTCGTACATACTAAAAATCATTGAAAACATGCGTTCACAGACCCACAGAGAGCAGAAAACAAACTGATGGTTGCTAAAGGGGAGGGTGGTAAAGGGGATGGGGAAAAATACTCGTGTATTCCAACAGTGTTGTACACACATGCTCGTAGTAGCATTATGTACAGTGGCTGAAAAGGGAAAAACCCAAATATTCATCAACCAGTGAACAGATAAACAAACAGAAGGGGGTCCATCCACACAGCGGAATATCTCTCGGCCGTGAAAAGGAGGGGGTCTCTGACACTTGCGGCAACGTGGAGGGACCCTGAACACACGGTGCTCAGTGACAGAAGCCAGACACACAAGGTCACATAGTGTGTGAGTCCGTTTACGTGAAACATCCTGGACGGGCCCGTCCACAGACAGGAAGTGGGTTAGGGGGAGGGGGACAGGGAGTGACGGCTCATGGGGACGGCTGTCCTTGGGGGTGATGGAACATTCTGGAACTAGAGAGCGATGACAAGACGGCATTGGGACTGTGCTAATTGCCACTGGACTGCTTAGAATGGTGAATTTTATGTTATGTGACTCTCACGTCAGATGAAAGAAAAACGGTGGGCAGAGTGGCGTGCAGAGACCCAGCTCGGGGCGTGGAAACGACCCCATCCCTCCTGTTTGTCTTGCAGACGGTCGAGGGCCTGATCCTGGAGAAACCCATAGACAAGCAGGACGCGTACCACATGCTGTCTCGGTGGGTGCCGGGTGGCCCGCCTGTCGGGGACGCGCCCGGTGTCACAGCCTGGGGCGGGGGGAGGGGCCACGGGTCCTCGTGCAGTCAGTGCGTCACCACCCTGGTCACCCTCCCGGGTTAGGTCAGAGGACGGGGCCGGGGCCCTTGGTGTCACCCCACTGGGGCTCTGTCTGGGCTCTGTGTACCCATCACCTTCATCTCTGCTCCCTCGTCATCCGTCTCAGCTGGCACCCTCCCCCGTACCTGTGTGCATGAGACCGGCTGTCCCCACAGCCCAGCACACCTGAGCTGCTGTCCAGGCGATGGGGAGGTGGGCCTGGGCCAGCCGTGCTGTGTCCTGAGGGACACAGGACAGCAAGCAGACCTCCAGAAAGAGCCAGCGGAGAGCAGCCCCATCTGGGTCCTGCCTGCATGCCTGGCCTCTCCTGTTGGGGTGCTGTGCCTCCGATGACCTTGACCTTGAGTCTTGTAAGCGACGCCCCCTGGTGGTGTCTCCCTGCTCTGACACCGATGACCCCCTCCGCCACTCGCAGCCACCTACACCAGCCTCTCTCCAAGGTTTCCTGGGAGACGCAGTGAGCGGACGCTGGGGGACATGGAGCAAGGAACCGGGCCCGACAGTGGGGTGTCGCCTGTTGCTGGTGGGGAGCGTGCCTGGTGGCTCGGCTGCCACCTGAGACGCCGCCATGCCTGCGGCTGTGTCTTGCAGGTTGAACGGGAAGGAGCACAGCGTGTTCACGGGGGTTGTCATCATCCACTGCTTCAGCCAAGGTACGCACGGTCCCCTCCTCCCCAGGGACGTGAGGGGACTTGGGCCTGAGGGGTCGGCTCAGGGATCACGGGACAACAGCCCTTCTCTCCCACCGTCAGGGAAAGTTGGGGTAATGTGGGAGTCAGCGTGCGCTGTCCAGTGGCAGACACACGGGCCCCACTCGTAAGACCCCACCCAGCACGAGCCCCGCACGCGTTTTCTTTGACGCCTTTGGGTCTGGAAGGCAGAGGCAGCGGGCCCAGGCGGGCGCGGGTGGGGTATGCCACGCCGATGAAAAGTCTTTGAAAATGCACAGAAACCCCGAGGAATAATGGTTAGAGCTGCTCTGAAGACTGTGTCGGTTGGGCAACGCCCCCGAGACAGACTTTGCGCTCCTGCCCTGGGGTTCCCTCGCCGCATGCCACCGATGGCTGGTCACGCATCTGCTTAGCCGTGACTGGGCCACCTTTACCTCTTATTCGCCCCAGGACAGCTGGCATTGGGGACTCTCCCAAGTGACCCCAAAGCTGCCATGCTTGGGGCTTTCCCAACCCCACGGCTGAGGCCTGGTGACCCCAGAGGCTCCATTCCACGAATCGCCCCAGAAAATCAGAAGCCCCGTCTCGTGCCGTCTGCAGGCTGCAGCCTTTTCTCCTCTTTGCTGATTTAGCTTGTGCGTTTTCTGTAATTTTCTCTCGTTTCCCTTGTCTAACAATGAACCTTTTTACGCCCACGAACGAACCATTTCTGAGTTGCACGCGAAGTCCAGGCGAGTCCCCCTCCCACGCGAGGCCGTGCCCTCACCGGCAGAGCTGTGTCGTTCCAGGCGGCCAGCTGGAGTTGGAGATCTCACACTTCTACGAGGAGACGATGGTGACGTTCGCGCAGCTGTCGGAGGAGCTCCTGTGGGAATACATCCACAGCGGGGAGCCCATGTGAGTGTTTCTAGGGCCCGCAGGCCTGCGGCACCCTCGAGGGCACCGTGGGGTCGCACCCTTTCCTGGGGCCTGCGTCTCGGGGACAGAGAGCGGAACGGGGCAGGATGCAACAGTGCTGGGGTCTCAGGGCGGAGGAAGGGGCTTCCAGGGCCCTTGTCCCCTTAAGGGGATCTCAGCACGGGTGCCCGGGAAAGACCGAGGCCCAGGACCCCCATAAAGAGACGTGAGAATGAGGCACCTGGGGCCACGTGTGCCCCGTGCAGAAGGGCAGGCCAGGAGGGGGCTGGGGGGCTTGTGGGCACCCCCATCGCCCACCGGGCACCAGGTGTGGAGGACAGCCACCTGTGGGGCCGCCGTGGGGTGGCCCGTGCTCAGGACCAAAGAGCACTGAGGACGTGGGCCTGGAACTGGACGCCCCCACAGGACGCCACCCGGCTTGGAGATGGCTCGCTGGGTTCGGTCCCCACGTCCCGTCTGGTTGCCGTGAAACGCTGGCCCTGGCTGCTGGCCACCACCTCCTGTAACCGTTGTCCTTTTCTCCTTCCCCGTGGGGACCCCCCCTCCCCCCCACGCTCAGGGACAAAGCCGGAGGCTACGGCATCCAGGCCCTGGGCGGTATGCTGGTGGAGTCCATCCGGGGCGACTTCCTCAACGTGGCCGGCTTCCCGCTGAACCACTTCTGCAAGAAGCTGGCGGAGCTGTACCGCCTGCCGGGCGCCGAGGGCCTGCGGCGGGGGAAGCACAGCTCCGGCCCCACCGCGGAGACCTCCGAAAGCCTCCGCGAGGAGGGGCGTGCCGGCCCAGACCGCGGCGGGGCCCAGGCTGAGGGCGGCGACCCCGCACGGGCTCCGGGCACACGGGACGCGCACCGCAACTGGACCGCGGAGAGCCTGCCCCCGTTCCCGGCCGGCCTGCTAGAGCTGATAGTCGGCTTCAAAGCGTCGAAGGTACCTGAACAAGTGGCCAAAGCAGTGGCCACAGGCGGGGGGCTCACAACCACAGGAACCCACCCGTCTCCATTCTGGGGGCCAGGAGGCTGCCACCACGCTGTCCCAGGGCCACGCGCCCTCCGGAGGCCCCAGGGGACGGTCCCTCCTGCCCCGTCCAGCTCCTGGGGGCTCCAGGCGTCCCCGGGCGGGTGGCCGCCTGCCCCCCATCTCTGCCTCCGTCTCCACGTGGCGCCCCCTCTGTGTCTGTGCCCCTCCTCTTCTGTCCCCGATAAGGACACTGTCGTTGGGGTCAGGGCCCCCCTGATCCAGGACGCCGTACTGTCAGACCCCTCACTCGGTCCCATCTGCACAGACCCCGTTTCCACATAGGACCATTCCCAGGTTCTGGGGGTCAGGGCCTCTGTCTTTCTGAGGCCACCATAACAGCGTCGCAGCCGACTTGCTGCCACACTGCGTGGCTCGAGACAGAACAGGGACTTTTGCGATCGGCTGGGGGTGGGGTCATTGCCCCAGACTTCCTGGGACGCACAGCCTGCTGTGTGAGGCCCGCTTTGGGGCCGTGGGGGCCCTGGTCAGGGTCCAGCCGGGTCAGGGTCTCCGTGAGTGTTTGAAGGCGAGCAGTCCTCATGGGACCTCAGCCGCGGGAGGCGGGGCCGGACGCCCTCCGGTCCTGCTGGCCAGGCGTCAGGTGGACTGTGGCCCCAGGTCAGCAGGTGCACGCGGGGCAGACCAGTCCGCATGTGTGTCCTCCATCCCCCGTGACCTCGGCTGTGCCAGCCAGACAGCCTCCCGGTGCAGCCAGGACCAGCAGCCCGCGGGCGCCCTTGGCTGCAGCCCCCACCGTGTGTCCTCAGATGTCATCGGTGCGCTGCGGCCACTCACAGGCACCGCCCCGAAGCGCCCAGGCCGGAGCGACGCGGGCAGCAGCTGGCCTCTGAGCGCCTGTGGGCGCCCTTCCTCACCCGACGGCTGTGACACGGCTGTGACACGAGCTCCGGCTTTCCCTGCCCTCCCTACGAGGCCAATCTCCAGCTGCTCTTGCAGTTTGGGCGCCGGGGGGAGTTGGGGACGGTTGGTGGCGGGTCCCCCATCCCTGGGGCCCAGTGGGGGCCATGGCCATGGGTAGGGCAGGGGCATGTGCTGGGTGCCGGGCTCAGGCTGCACCCTCCCACAGGGGACCCCGGCCACCTCCCTGTCCCTTCGTCATCAGGACAGAGTCTGCAGTGATTAGGAGAGAAAGGTGGTTATGCTGCACTCAAATTCTCTCATTCACCTAAAAATAGTAACAAAAATAGCACTTCCACACAGCATTCCACTGTCACACACCTGAACTGTACTGTAGTTCCAGAGTGTCTGTCTGTCCATCATCTATCCATTGTCATCTAACTATCCATCATCTATGTATTTATGTCACCTGTCAACTCTATCATCCATCCATTCATTTATCATCTATCCATCCATCCATCCATC
>NW_017732320.1:220903-222277 GCF_001890085.2 Hipposideros armiger
GTCCGTTTATCTATCTGCCTGTCATCTACCTGCCTACGTATCTGTCACCCACCTGGGTCACATAACAAAGGTCTCCCCCCACTGGCTGGACATACTGACCAAGCGGGGGTGCTGCCGGGAGTCCCAGGTCGTAAGTCACCTCTTCGGGTCTGTCACGTACATTCTAGATACAGCTCAGCGTCCTGCCGTTTTTGGAAGGGCCTCCGTTGTCACAGAGGTTTCCCCCTTACGAGGTGGGAGCCTGAGCGACGGTGCTCAGTGTCACGTGAGGGAGTCCCAAGCACCGTCGGGAAGCAGGGTGCCTGGAGATGGACCACTTGTCTCGGATTCTGAGGTCCTGGGCTTGTGGCTTAACATGCAGATCTTGGGGTGGCGGTGGGGACCCCCTTCAGCCTCACAGCAGCACATTGGCTCTTCTCCCAGGCGACAGTCTCTCTGCTTGGTAGTCACTGGTTTGCTTTGAGCTTCCGCAAGCCTTGTGCCCGCTGGAGATTAAACCCGCTGCTCTCCAGAAAAGAGGGCTCAGCGGATGATGAGACGCTTTTGTCACATCCGAACCCCCCCTGTGGAGCCTGTGGGCGTCAGAGGCCCTGGGTCAGTCCCGGGAGAAGAAGTCCGATTGCTCTCGGTTTTCATCGACAGGCCCTGTTCACGGCGTGCAAGCTGAAGGTGTTTGATGTGTTAAAAGACGAGGCCCCACTGAAGGCCGTGGATGTCGCCAGCAAAATCGACGCCTCAGAGCGTGGCACTGGATGGCTGCTGGACATCTGTGTGGCCCTGGGGTTACTGGACAAGACAGAGAGAGGTAAGGGCACGCTGGCGTGTCTTGCTAAGAGTCTCAGGGCAGAAGCAAGCAAGGCACTGAGTGAAGGTGGCCGCCGAGCGCAGGGAGGGAGGACCTGACGGGCTGTCCCCCTGCCCTCGGGAGGATGACATGTCCTCTGAGGGTGACAAGCAGAGGACGGATGGAAGGGACCAAATGGAGGCGGTTCTGTACGTCAGTGTCAGGGGAGCCACTCACAGCCTCTGGTCTCAGAGGGGCTGGATCAGTCAGGATTCTCCTGAGAAGCAGGACCAGGAGGATATACATGTGTGTGTGCAACAGGTGTTGGGTTTTACTTATTTATTTCAATAGACAGATGAGATGGAGGGGTGGATGCGTGTGTAGATAGACAGGGTGGATGGATAGATAGGCAGACAGACAAACAGATTGATAATGGGTGGATGGTAGGTAGGTAGATAGATAAGATAGATGATTGGTTGATAGATGATAGATGATGGGAGATATGGATGGATGGATGATGGATGGATGATGGATGGATGGATGGATGGATGGATGGGTGGATGGATGATGGATGGATGGATGGATGGATG
>NW_017732320.1:223552-229978 GCF_001890085.2 Hipposideros armiger
CAGACGTCTGGCCCAGGTGTGCACCTGAGCCCCGTAAGCAGTGCCTCGCTTGTGACGGGGCACGCCCGCTCCTCAGAAGCCCTCGGGTCTCACAAGGCAGAAAGATTCATCGCTGAACGGAGTACAGTGCTGTTCCGATGACCGGCGTCGTGTGGGGCCCTCCGTTGACCCATAAGGGTCTCGGGCAGGATCGCCTGTACCCCCACAGTGCCACGCCTTCGATTCTGAAGGTGGGGGTGTCCTGCAGGGCTGGGTGCTGGGTCGTAAGGAGAGCCTGCCTGGGTGTGAAGCGGGTGGGGTGTAGATGAGGTGTGTTGGACAGACGCGGCTGTGCTGTGGGGGGGCTGGTGCGTGTCGCCCTGCAGGCTGGTGACTCAGTAGGCGCTGACGGGCAGCCTGGAGGCAGAATTGCTTGTCCCCCCGAGAAACGCCATCTGTGCTGGTGAGGCCTTCGACGGGCCTTCGAGGCCCACCGCCACCGCCGAGTGAGCGAGCAGCGTCCTTTCTGACCTGAGCTCACTGCGGGTGGCGATGACACCTGCCAGACGCCTCCGTGGCACCATGTAGCCTGGTGTTGGCCTGACCCACTGAGGACTGTATCCTGGCCAAGTGGCCATCCCGGGGGCCTCAGCAGGCATGGCCTGTGGCACACGAGCCCGTCTGAGGAGGAACACTGATGTGGGTCGGGGCTGTGCCCCTGTCCGAGCGTAGGGTTTGCACCGAGGTGGGTGACGTCGTGTACGTGACGTTGCCATGGCGGCTAAGCAGTGGCAGCCCTGGCCAGGGTCAGGTCCGCGTGGTCTTCCCTGCGGGACGTGACCGGGCCCGTGGTTACAGGTTACAGTAACAGCGAGCTGGCCACCCGGTACCTGCTGTCGGACGGCGAGTTCTCCCTGCACGGCTTCATCGAGCTCAACGACAACCACTCCTGGGCAGCCTTTTCGCAGCTGGAGTCTGCCGTCCGGGAGGGCAGCAGCCCAGACCAGTGGGCCGTGGGGGAAAGCCTGCTTCAGGTAGCGTCCCCCGAAGGGCCCCCTTTTAGCGAAAAGGACGGGTGCGTTCGGGATCCCCAGGGGCCTGGGGAGAGGGGAGACTCAGAAAGAGCATCCGTGGCGGAGGGGGGACGGCAGGGAGCTAGCTGTCACAGCGGCAGTGGCTGTACCAGCACCAGGTGTCCCAGGCTGTGCAGTGCCCGAGAAGGGAGCTCCCGGAAGGGGCCTGACGGCTTGCCGGACTTACGGCCACTCGTCCACCGTGTGGCCACTCTGAACAGGCACGTGCTGGCTGCGGCCTCTGTTTGCAAGCACTTCCTGCACCGTCTCCCCCGTGCACTCCCTCCAGCCGGGATCTTTTCGGGGGTGACGTGCAAGACCTCTGTGTGGTGTGGGCGCGCTGGGCCTGCAGCGCAGTATGGACAGGGGCTTGTGGGGGGTGGGAGCGCACAGCCGTTACCCGGCTGCATCTGCCGAGGGCAGAGCTCACGTGACACAGAAATCAGCTTGTCGGAGTGTGAGGCTGACGTCGAGGGTGGGGTCAGGGACAGAGACAGAGAGAGAGAGAGACAGAGGAGAGAGACCCCAGAAAGACAGAAATACAGACACACAGTGAGACAGAGGAACAGAGAGAAAGACAGATTGACAAAGACTGTGAGAGACAGAGACACAGAGAGAGAGAGAGAGAGAGAGAGATACAGAGAGAGAGAGATACAGAGAGAGAGAGACAGAGACGCAGAGACAGAGCCCCCGGGCGTCACACAGAACCGGCTGAGGCTCTCCAGCCAGCAGGGTGTTGAGAACACGCTGTGTTGGCGCTGGGAGGCTGGCTCGGGTCAGTGCCAGGTGCGTCGAGGAGGGTTTGGGCGGGGGCCGGAGGGGACACAGCTCAGGCCATGGGGGTGTGAGCTGGCGGTGGGTCCACCCGTGGGGACCAGGCTGTGTGACATCAGCCGAGCAAAGGCCATGGTTTTAGGGGACGGCTCAGACTGCAGCGGTGCTGGCGAGGCGGGGTGACACCGTCCCTCCATCCCAGCTGTGCCCTGCAGCCTCGTCCCTGTGACCACTGTGCCCCAGGCCTCAGTCACAATCAGGGGACCAGTACCATGCTGGCCCTGCCTGGGGACATGCCAGCTGGCTGCAGCTGGCCGTGGCGCAGGTTGCCCGGGCCTGCAATGCCTGCTCAGACCCTGCTCTGCTGTAGGACTCCTGCCCGGGCCCGGACGCGAGGCTGTGTCTCATGAAGGCCAAGCACGGCCTCGCCAAGCTGACCGCTCGCCAGGTGGCCACAGCCTTCGACCTGTCCCGATTCTCCTCGGCCTGCGATCTGGGAGGTGCGTACGCCCACCAGGGATCAGGCACCGACGGCCCCGTGTGCGTCTCCTCTTGTGTGAAACCATGGGCTCCTCCCCTGCTCGTAAGACTTGCAAAACGGGTTTCTCTCTGGACAAAGTCCCAAACACATCTGGCGGGGGCGGCTGTGTGGGCCGGGCCACATTCTCCCAACTTCTGGGAGGTCCTGGGGATGGCCCCAGGGTCCCCGTCCAGGTTCTGGGGCCCTTCCTGGTGGCTGCCGAGTGGAAGAGGAAACTGGGGAGCCGTCTATCCCCATCTCATCAGGTCTGACTGTGGTCCACACACCCTGCACCCCACCTCAGCACAGTCCTCACCCAGGACAGTGGATGGAGCAGCGGGGCCTCCCAGAGGTCCTCTAGTCCCTTCCCGTCATGGCCCCGCCGTGTCCCCCCATCCACGTCCCTGCCAGGGGGTACAGTGGAAGCAGAGTCCTGAGCTGCCAGCTGACACGTCCCCATCCTCTGTGCACACCGCTCCTACTGGGGGCCCAGAGTGGCTGCTGTGGCACCAGCCATCGCGTCCGCGTTCCCGCAGCAGCTTGCATGGTCTTCCTTTGGGAGGCCCCAAGGCCCACCTGAGACATCGGCCATCTCCACCACCACCTGCCCTTATGCCACAGCGCGGGCCTCAACCCATTTTTCTAGACCATCGTGTTGGTTTTGCTGAGGTCGGACTCTGGCGACTCGCCCAGGGTTACCTCAGCGCCGGGAGGGTCAGATCCCAGCGTGTGTGTTTACAATCCACAGGCTGCACGGGTGCCCTGGCCCACGAGCTCGCCCGGGAGAACCCGGGTCTGAAGGTGACTGTGTTTGACCTCCCAGGCGTCACTGAGCACGTCACGTGTTTTCAGCCCATGGGAAGACAGACAAAGCAGGTCAGCTTCGTGCCAGGTAAACGTTCCAAGTCTTTGCATGGGGTCAGCCCTTGGCCCAGCATATTCATCTCTGACCCTGAGTGTGCCTGCAGGTGCGTGTGCAGGTGTGTGTCTCTGCAGGTGCGTGTGCAGGTGTGTGTCTCTGCAGGTGTGTGTGCAGGTGTATGTGTCTGCAGGTGTGCGTCTGTGGTGTGCTTACCCCTGTACAGTTGTCCTTCCGTATCTGCCAGGCCACACGGTTCCAGGTCCCCCTCCGACCCCAAAGTCCGCATGTGATCACATCCCTTATGGAAAAATGACACAGCATTTGCATGTACCCTCCACACAGCATCTCATAGACCTAAAAACCTCTCTAGGTTACTTACAACACCCGATACAATGTAACTGCTGTGTCAAGAGTGGTCATACTGTATCATCTCAGGAGTAATGACAGAGCGGGAAAAGCCTGTGTCTAGCCTAACTACATAGTAACAATGTCACATTTGCCAGGGGCAGAGCAACAGTGTAACTTTAAAAAAATTTTGTGGGTATTACTTTTCCATGGCTGCAAAAAGAAACTACATGGGGCGGGCTGAGTCGCTCAGTTGGTTAAGAGCTCAGGCCCAAGCTGAGCTGCCGCTGAGCTGCCAACAGGTGACAGGATGGCTCAGCGAAAACAAAAAAAAGAAAAGAAAAGAAACTACACAAACTGGGAGCTTACAACAACAGGAACCCATCCGCCCCCGTCCTGGAGACCAGGAGGCTGCCACCACGCTGTCCCAGGGCCGCGCTCCCTCCGGAGGCCCCAGGGGACGGTCCCTCCTGCCCCGTCCAGCTCCTGGGGGCTCCAGGCGGCCCCGGGCGGGTGGCCGCCTCCCTCCCATCTCTGCCTCCGTCTCCACGTGGCGTCCCCTCTGTGTCTGTGTCCCTCCTCTTCTGTCCCCGATAAGGACACTGTCGTTGGGTTCAGGGCCCCCCTGACCCAGGACGACCTCCTCTCAGACCCCTCACTCAGTCCCATCCGCACAGACCCCGTTTTCAGACAAGGCCCCGTTCTGAGGATCTGGGGGTTGGGACGTGGACGTGTCCTTTTGGGAGGACCCAGTGTCCCCACCAGAAGTGGCGTCTCTCTTGAATTCCGGACAGTGGCAAGTCCCCCCTTCTGTCAGGTGGAGGGTCAGTTCTGGTGCCCCTGATGGGGGTTTATGACATTTTGTTTTCAACCAGGTAACTTTTTCAAGGACAGCCTCCCGGAGGCAGACCTCTACATTCTTTCTGGAATCCTCCACGACTGGCCCGATGAGAAAGTACACGACTTGCTGAGCCGGGTTTCGGGCAGCTGCAAACCAGGTGAGCCCCTGTCAGCACATTTCCGCTTTTAAGGCATAATGACCATTTCTATTAAAAACAAACAAACAAAAACCAGGTAAATTTCACAAAGAATGCATGGCCCCCATCCAGCCTCTGGTGCTGTTTACTCCTTCCCAGAGGACGCACTTGGGTCGCGGGTGCACTTGGGTGAACTTGGTGGCAATGGACTCCAAGCTGTGGCTCAGCTGCGTGTCACCGTCCTGGCCCCACACCTGTCCTCCCAGATGCCCCCTGGTCACGTCCTTCTGCAGCCCTGCGTGTCTCTCCTTGTCCCCATTCCCGCCGGTGGATGTCTGACTGTCTCCGGGGGTCATCAGGCCATGGAGCAGAGAAGAGCTAGTGGCCTGGGTCCCTTCCCGGGCTCCCGATGTCCCGGTCACATCATGTACGTTCTCGCCCCCGCGTCCTACAGTGCTCCCCTCCCCCGCAGTTTGTAAGGCGTCGCCTGGGCCTCCACCAGGAATGACCTCGTCCCGACAGTTCAGCGTCACACAGTCCCCTCCACCGGGCCCGTGGGCTCTGATCCCCCGGTGTCTCATCTAAGGCTCAGCGCCCAGTGGGTGACTCAGGGACATCTGGTGCCAGACGGAGGGTCCCGGGGCCTCCACATGCCAGCTGCTCTGTCCTCCCGGCCTCAGGAGAAGCCCTTGCCGACATCGGGGGCCTCCCAGCTCTGAGAGGTGCCGGCAGTGGCCGAGCCCCCTCTCCTCCCAGGCACTCAGGGCTCAGAAGCCGTGACTGGGAACCACGGAACAGCAGAAGCCGGCACGCCCGTAGACGGACAGCGTGGAATCTGTCTGTTCATCCATCCATCCTCCCTTCAAGGACAGAGGGCGGCAAGACAGGAGCAAAGAGAAGGAACGGCCTTGGAGAGGAGACGTGGATGGATTGGGACGTGCAGCCAAGCGGAGGACCACAGGGATGGAAAACAAGAGACAATTCGGGGACCTATCCGTGAGCCCTAAAATCTGACCTGCAAGGGCCTCAGACCCCAAGCGGCGAAGTGGAAGCCGGCCCTACCTGTGGCCACACGAAGCCATGTTCCAGGATATTGGGGACCAGGGACAAGTCTGATGTTCAGCAGAGCAGCCACCGAGTCACCGCCGCGAACGGGCAGCACGCGTGGACGCGTTTCCCCACAGCCAGAGCGCAGAACTCGGAGGTGACGCAGGTCGCCGGGCGCTGGCTCGCCTGCCCGAGCCTTTGGGGACATAGGAACCTGAGCTGCATGGGACGCGGAGGCGTCCTGGTTGGTCTATGTCACAGGATGAACAGTGTCTCCAGATTCACGTTCACCCGGAACCTCAGGATGTGGAAATGGGGTCTTTGCAGATGGGACCAAGTAAAGGATCTGAGAGGAGGGCGTCCTGGATCAGGGGGGCCCTGAGCCCAATGACACTGTCCTTATCGGGGACAGAAGAGGAGGGACACAGACACAGAGGGGATGCCACGTGGAGACGGAGGCAGAGACGGGAGGGAGGCGGCCACCCGCCCGGGGACGCCTGGAGCCCCCAGGAGCTGGACGGGGCAGGAGGGACCGTCCCCTGGGGCCTCCGGAGGGAGCGCGGCCCTGGGACAGCTTGGCGGCAGCCTCCTGGCTTCCAGGATGGGGACAGATGAGGTCCATGGTTGTGATGCCCTGCTTTGTGGTCACTGTCACAGCCACCCAGGCCATGCATGGCATCTGTGAGCTGCACGTTTTGACCTGGTCACAGAGATGTCCCACAGACATTCGGGGTGTCCACCAGGAGAATGTGGCCCCAGGAGGGCAGGTTTCTGCCTGTTTGCTCTCTGCTGTGTCCCCAACGCCAGCACAGAATGGACGTCACTAGCTGGGAAGGAAGGAGTCACAGA
>NW_017732320.1:230898-232813 GCF_001890085.2 Hipposideros armiger
TGAACTCACTCAGGAGAGCCCGGGCGGTACCTGCAGGGGTTGCAGGCACCCAGCTGCCGGCCCCTCCGTCCTCCCGTCTGTCTCCACTGCCCCGTCCCTCCATCTCTCTGTCCCTCTGTCTGTTCCTGTGTCCCGTTCCTTTTCCTTGCTGGCTCTCTCTGTGCCTCCCTCTCTCCCCCCCTCGGTTCCTGTCTGTCCCCGTCTCTGTCCCTGCCTGTGACCTCCCGTCCCCTCCTGGCCAGCGCCGTGTCCCCCAGGGCCTCCTTCCCTCCGTGTCCCCGGCAGGACCCCAGCGGCTGTGCTTGTGCTTGCAGGCGGCGGCCTCTTGGTGGCAGAAGTGGCCCTGGACGAGGACACGCAGGCGGCCAGGCCGGGCCTGCTGAGGTCCCTGAACCGCCTGCTGCACACCCAGGGCGGGGAGCGCGGCCTGAGCCAGTACCGGCAACTGCTGCAGGCACACGGCTTCACGGACGTGCAGGTGGCACGCACAGGGGACATCGTGGACGTGGTCCTGGCCACCAGACCCGCGCCCTGAGGGCCGCCGGCCTGCGACTGTCACAAGGACTTTCTCCGGGGAGGCCGCCGGCGCGCCGCCATCCTGCAACGTGGGCCGTCAGGTGGAAAGGTTGCTGGAAGGGGGTGGGCGAGGAGGGGGCGTCACCAACAGATTAAAGGAGGTTGGTAGCACTGGCTGTCGCAGCTCCTTTGTGGGGTCCGAACACCCGGCCGCTGGGCCCAGGGTGGCAGCGCCAGCTGGGTACCCGTGTGCCCCCGGCCGCGAAGCCGGACCACTCGGCGTGCCCAGGGAGGGCGCCCCCCAACCCCGCCCCCCGCCCCACTAGTTCCTCATTCTCTCATCTTTCACCCTAAGTCTAAGTGCTTTTCTGTGGGACACGCCTGTCCCTGTGATGTCACAGCTAGTGGCTTGCAGGACCCCTGCTGGACACCAGGTTTCTGAGCCCTGTCGCTGCAGCGGCTGGGAGGCCCCGGCCCTGCTCCATGGTAACTCACGGGGACCAAGATAACTGTGTACCGTGAATGTCCCCGAACCACTCCTGTGAGCCAGGCCCAGGTCTCCTGTGTGTCAGTCATGGATCTGTGTCCGTAAAAGAGCAAGCTGTACACGTGCTTGTGTGCGGCGGGCGCCAGTAACTCCGCAGCGACGTGCATGCTGCCTGGTATGTACGTACGTACACTGTTAGCAGAAAATGCCACTGTCTGTCGCAGGGTCACCTTCAAGTAGGCCCCCTGTGGGTGTGATATTTCACCGTGTTTTCTAGCTACAACCAGCCGATGGTTAGATACATAGGAAACACACGTAGCGAGTTAATTTTCTGTGTGCAGGTGTGTTTTATAGAGAACACACGCATTATGTCTGTCTTGCACATACGTGCACAGGTATAGATGTACACATACGGTAATTTGTAGACCTTATTTACGGAGCGTACAGTTACAAATGTGTACACACAAGTACATGACTTTCGGTGGACACGTTATGTCCCTGCACCCACGGCTGCCCGCGCACCGAGGACCCGCCGGTGGGAGACCCCAGGGCTGCAGTGACAGCTAGGCGTCGTGCGCAGAAGCTGAGGTCGGGTCTGTGGGCTGCTCGCACCACTTGCTGTCCCTTTGTGTCTCTCGGAACTTTGCGTAGGAAAAAGTCAAAATCGTGCCAAGAAACTGACCTACACACGACCCGTCTTTCCACTTATTAGGAAAACTCTACAAAAACAGCACTTTAGGGGCGTCTCAAGTAAAGCGTTCAGCTGTGGGCGCGCAGAGGTGCGTTTCTGTAAAGGGTTTTTATTCTCTTAGGACGAACCTCAAGGTTGGAAGTGTGCACCCGACCTGCCCGCTGCCCTCCGGGTGGAATTCATTCGCTCGCTCACGCATTCATTTGTTCACTCGGGAGACC
>NW_017732320.1:236813-240293 GCF_001890085.2 Hipposideros armiger
GTTACATAAGCGTTGGAAGGTGCTTACACGCAAACACGGGTGGTACAATTAAGGGCGCGAGACCCACGCAGGGCCGCTTAATGACCCGTGTTAGCGGAAGTCTCGGTGCCGCCAATGCAGGAGGCTGGAAGGAAGGGATTGGGGGGGCGGGAGTCTTGGGGTGATGGGCTGGATGCCTCCTACCGGGGCCACTGAGCAGGTTGACAAAGACCTTTATTGGGGGAATTTTCTCCCGTGACAGCATTTGGGTCCCGCCCACGCCAATTCCCACTCCCCCCTCCCACCCCCGTTACAAACATCATCGTCCAAACGCCCCCTGGCCGGCAGGGGAGTGACTCCAGCTTCATTTTTCTCCCAAAACCTGCACCTTGGCCACTGGACACTCCTCCGGGCCGGCTCTGTCACTCTCCCAGGCCAACTGCGGGGAGACGGAGGTCGGGGTGAGCCCAAGGCTCCGGACAGGGCGGCAAGTGCGTCTTGAGAGCCGCAGGGGCCCGGCGCCGCCAGAACCTGCCCAACCTGGGCGCGCGGGTCCCCGGGGAGGAGCCCCTCCCGGTGGCCGCGCCGCTGTCACAGGCTGGGAGCCCCCCACCACCTCCCGTGCCCAGCGCCCAGCAGGGCCCACAGACGAGCGTCTTGCTTCCTGGGCAGGGCTGCGGCCACCTCGTCCCCAGATTCGCGCCCCTGCCCCGCGCACGCAGAAGCCACGCCTCACCATGTTCTCAGTGTGCGCGCCGTCGCCGATGGGGTCTTTCATGTGGGGGATGGGAGGGAACAGCTTCTGCCGCAGCGAGTACCTGGAAGGAGACAGAGGTCACGCCCCCGAACGCAGCAGCAACGGGGGGNTGGGCAAATCGGGCACCGAGCGGGAGTTCAAGGGCCTGGGGGACTGTCTGGTGAAGATCACCAAGTCCGACGGCCTGCGGGGCCTCTACCAGGGCTTCAACGTGTCCGTGCAGGGCATCATCATCTACCGGGCCGCCTACTTCGGCGTGTACGACACGGCCAAAGGTGCGTGCTGCTCTCCCGGGGCTGCGGTGGCGGGTGCCCCGGGCAGGGGGGCGGAGCGACACAGCGCCGTGGTCGCCAGGCCTGGAGGCTGCAGCCCGGGGTCCCGGTGCCCCAGGGCCGGTGTCTTCTCTCTCCTGGCTGTGCAGACGCCCCTGTGTGTCCTCATCGCATGAGGACGGTAGTTGCATTTGATTGCAGCTTAACCTTGAGGACCCATCTCCAAACGCGGCCGTGCTGAGGCTTCGCGGTGAATTTTGAGAGGGCGCAGTTCAGTCCCTCGCAGCAAGTGGTCCTGGAGGTCAGGGCCCAGGGCCGCTGGCGTCTCTAAGGGAACAGCTTCCAGTGCGCTCTGTGTCCCTGCCCGCGGCGCTCCGCCCCTGGTCTGGAGCGGCTGCTCCCAGGCACCCAGCGGCCCCGCTGCAGCTGCAGGTGGCTTCCTGCCTCAGGCCCTTAGCCGTCTTGGTCCTGACCGCCAGTGTCACCTGGGCTTGGGAGCTGCCCCCGGGGCAGGGCGGGGACGGCCCTGGTCTTGGGCGGCGTGTGCGGTGCCTGGGCTGACGGTGGCGTGACTCCACAGGAATGCTCCCTGACCCCAAGAACACCCACATCGTGGTGAGCTGGATGATCGCCCAGACGGTGACGGCCGTGGCCGGCGTGGTGTCCTACCCCTTCGACACCGTCAGGCGACGCATGATGATGCAGTCGGGGCGCAAAGGAGGTACTGGGTCTGGTGGGGGCGGCGGCGGTGACGGCTCCTGGGAGGGGGGACGCTGGCTGCACCACTGGCCTTCTGGCCTCGGCGCGTAAGAGGCGTGGAGCCGCCTGACACGGAAGGCGCTTCGTGGTCCTGTCCGGGTACCTGAGGGTGGCCCCGGTCCTGCACTACCTGTGACCCCTCTGGGGTGGCCTGGCGCCCTGCATGGAACCGGGGGGCGGGTGTGGGCCGGGTCTGTGTTGCATCCCCTCCCCACCCACCTGCAGCACACACGAGCCAGGCTCTGAGTGCAGGACCTTGCCTTCCCTGGGGCTGGTGCTCCAGGTCCCCCGAGAGTGTGTGTGTGTCACGTGGTCCCTTGGTGCCTGCTCCCGTGACCCCCTCTCCCTGCCCGCAGCGGACATCATGTACCGGGGGACCGTGGACTGCTGGCGGAAGATCCTCAAGGACGAGGGCGGCAAGGCCTTCTTCAAGGGCGCCTGGTCCAACGTGCTGAGGGGCATGGGCGGCGCCTTCGTGCTCGTCCTCTACGACGAGCTGAAGAAGGTCATCTAGGCGCGGCGGCCGCCCGCCCGCTGAGCCCCGGGGACCAGGACACCTGCTAGAACCCTTCACTGTCACGGACCATTGATCTTCCAGAAATTCCAGGCTCCTCGCCCGGCCAGATTACGTGTAGGGGGCTGGGAAGGCTCTAGCACGGGGCTCACGGGGACCCCTGGCACCCGGTCCCACGCCTTGATCCCGGGGAGGGGCACCCTGACGTCCCCTGGGTCCACCTCAGGGCAGCTCAGCCTCGCAGACGGAGGGCCCATGTGCTTCTGTAGGACCAAGCTGTGTCTGAGTATTTATTTAACGGAAATCATGTCTGCCGTCTACCTAAGCACCATCCTCTGCGCACAGCAATGCATTCTTTCCATTCTCGCGATCATGTTCTGTGTTGGGCATTCTGCTGAGACAATAAACACGGGACACAGACTGCCGGCTGCCTTTTGATCCTAGCGGCCGGGTGGGGTGGGGCAGGGCGGCAGTGCACTGCTGAGGGACAGCAAGGGGTCCATGGGGGGAGTGGGCAAACTGGCCTGGGGGGCGGCATTCAGCTTCTGGGGTGCACACGCGGCAGGGCCCCTTGGCTGCCCCATGAGGGGAGCAGGTACTCGGGGACCTTCCCTGCACCATTCCTGCAGGAACTGGCTCGGGATTTCCCACCAAGAAGCCCCTGCTGGGTGGCGGGCCCCCAGGCAGGTCAGCTGGCTTGTCCTTGGCACATCGTGGGTGCTCATTGCAGGAACGCCGCCCGAGGGTCCCCCAGGCTGAACGTGGGGGCCTGTTCAGTGGTGAGGGGGGTCAGGGACACTGGACGCCCCTGCCTGCTGTTCCCGTCCAGGAAGGCAGATCCTGTCTCCGCTTTGGAGCCTGGCAGGTGCAACGCTCCGTTCTGGCCCAGTGAGGAGGCCGGCTCAGGCGTGACATTCTCCACCGGACTCGGCCCAAGCTTAGGCGGCGCCTGCCTGCTGGTGAGGAACCACACAAGACGGCCCGCCGCTCGTGGGGGTCCTGCCCAGCTCCCCAGACGAACTGGCCTGAGCCACTAAACACCCTGACTTTGGGGTGGCGTAACTGGACATGGGTGCCATCGGCTCTTCTTGGAGCTGAGCTGTGCCAACCTCTGGGTTCTTCATTGGTTGGCGCCCTGTTCATTGTCACCTGGCTGAGAACAGCCCGTTCAGTCCGCTAACTGGGACCTGGTTTAATGA
>NW_017732320.1:241813-251364 GCF_001890085.2 Hipposideros armiger
CGCAGCCCTGGGACCTCCCTGTGCGCTCCCGGGAGCGCAGCGTTAGCCCTAGCAGGGGCGGAGCTGGTGCCCCATGTCCTCAGGCACCTGCCCCTCGTGGGCGCTCCCCCAGGGGCCTGTCGCCATGGCAACCCCGCCCTCCCAAGAGCTTCTGCACGAAGCCGGTTGGTCCCTTACCAGGACTGGGTGGCCCGACCACTCCTAAACCCCAGCCCGCGGGCCGGGGCGGTGGCACCTGACTGACGGGGCTGGGAGGCTCGGGGGGTGGAGCAGGACAGACACCTGGGCAGGAGCCACAGCCGGTGGGACGGGCCCCGAGGCTGGCTCGGGGCCTGCGCAGAGCTCAGCAAGGAACGCTGCGCACCCGGCGCTACTAGGAAGGGAGCCGGCCGCCAGGGGCTGTGGTCACGGGGGGGAGGCCGTGGGAACGCCGCCGCCTGCTGCGTGCCGCGTGGGGGAGGGGACCCACAGCTACCGCGGCCTGAAGAATGCGGTCGGTTCAGGGCAGGTCTGGGCAAGGTGTGAAGGAAGCAAAAAGTGGGGGAAAGCGAGCTTCGCGGCACGTCCCCTCCCCGCATGCGCTGAGGGTAGGCGGAGGGAAAGGGGGGGTGCAGAATGCTGCATTGGGGACCAGGCGTGCAAATATCCAATGACCTGCAGTGACCAGATGGTCACGTTTCAGAAAGGCGGTGGCCTGGCACAGGCGCGCGCGCGCCCGGGCCGCCAAGACCCGGACGCGCCGGAGGGACGGAGCGAGGGGGCGGCGGCACGGTGCGTGGGACGCGCACCGAGCGTCCCCACACGAAAGCGCGCGTCTCACCTTTTGCACAGGAGAAGCGCGCAGCCCGCGAAGGTCAGCGTGGCCAGCGCGATCAGCAACGGCGTCAGCCAGAAGTGGAGAGGCGCGTTCTCGTCTTGGTGGCACGCTGGGGAACAGAGGCCGGGGGCACACGCGTCGGGGCCGGTCCGGGGACTCGGGGCGGGGGGGGGGGGGTGGAGATGGCACCCAGCTGCGCGCGCTGCCCCAGAGCCCCCAGGGTTGGCACAGCCGCCACCTGCGCGCGCGCCGGGACTCGCGGGGACCCTTCCCACTGGAGCCGTCCTCGCCAGAAGCCCGATGCCCGCACCGCGGAGGGACACGTGGAGCAGAGTCCTGCTAGCGCCGACCGCGGGTATCGCCCGGGTCTGGCCGGTGCGGGGGACCGGACCCCCGCCCGCAGCCTGCGCTCCGCTGGCGCTGCCTTCACACCCGTCCGGGAGGGGCATGCGTCCAGGCAGCGGACGAGGGCACGCGGGTCTGTTCTGCGCGGAGCCACCCGCTCCTTCCCTCCCTAAGTCCTTGAATTTGATACTGTGACCATCATGGGTTTTTTGCATGGATTTTCATGAAAAAAAAAATAATACTGCATGGAAAGGTTTATCTCGATGACTGAGAGTTTGGGCCGTAGCGAGCTCCTGACGGCTGAGCGCAACAGGCAGCCCTACAGCTGAGCTCAGGCAGAGGACGCAGAGCCCGCGGTGGGGACAGGGGAACCTGGGGGAACCTGAGTCCACGCGGCAAGGCGGGGGCGGCGGCCGGAGCCTGAGAAAACACACCCGTGTCCATGCTACGTGTCCACTTGGGTGGGCCACCATGCCCAGATAGTTGGTCAAACACCTCCTGGGTGTCATCAGGAGGGTTTTGTGTGTTTGTTGTTGTTTTTTAAAATATGGGCTAAACATGGAAATCAGTCACATTGAGGAAGAGGAAATTGCTCTCCATGGAGTGGGTGGGCCTCGTCTAATCAGGGGACGGCGTCAAGAGCAAAACGCTGACGCTGTGGTGACTGAGGTTTGTTGCTGAGCCACCTGTGGAACGGACAGTTCCTGGAACCTGGGATCGGGGGCGGGGGGGGGTTTCAGAGCAGCTCAGGGAGAAAGGGGAGCTCTCACCCTGGGGGGAGCCTTTCTCATCAGGCGCTGAGTGGAGGCGTTCCTTCCCAGGGTGAGTTTTTGCCTCACAGAGAAGGACCCCATTGCCTGGGGACAGCCGTGTTATTGCACGCCCCCCCCCCGCCCCCAGGGTGACTGGTAGTGGGACAGTGTCCACCGTCTGCCCTCCCATGGAGGGAGTGCCAGGTGCAGGGAGGGTCACTTGTTGCGCTCAGAGCCCTCTTTGGAGACAAAGAAGCAGGCGCGGTGCCACCCAGTCCCTCTGTGGGTGGCAGCCACCCCCTGGGGCTGCGTGCGCCCACTCACCGATGCGCTGCGGGGCACTCCACTGGCTGGTGCCCTTCTTCTGGTTGGTGTAGCGCAGCACCATGGCCCTGACTTTGACCGTGTAGACTCCGGGGCTGCTTAGGATGAGGGAGGTTTTCAAGTGGGCCTGGAGTGGAAAGCAAAAGAGAGGAGACAAGGCCATTGCCATCCGTGGGGAGGGAAGGACGGGGTCCCACACTGCGTGGAGGGGTGGTCCTCGGATTCGGACGTGGCAGTCCTAACCCCCAGCGCCTCCGGAGACCAGCTGTGCAGACGGGGTCCGTGCTGATGCGATGACTTAGGAGGAGTTGGATGCGGGGGGCTCATCCCATAGGCTGGTTTTCTTATAAACACAGGAAATTGGGACCCAGACATGCGCGCAGGGAGAATGCCAGGTGGCTACTGGATGGATGTGGCCGCAAGTCAAGGAGCCCCCAGGAGCTGCAAGAGGCAGGAGGGACCCCCCCCCAACCCTGGGACACGTGCATGGCAGACTCCTGGTCTCCAGGACAGAATGAGGATGAATTTGGGTTGTTTTTAAGGCAGTTGTGGGACTTGTTATGGCCGCCCCAGGGAGTAGCTCAAAGGGGGCCTGGTACTCAGAGTCGCGGGGCCCTGGAGCCCCCTTCTGTGTCAGCCCAGGCCCTCGGTGTCACCACTGCTGTTTATCATCACTGCGCAGTAAGTCATTCATGGCCGGCACCAACGAGGTGCCCTCTGTGGGGTGTTGTGCAGATGGCTGAATGGTGTCCCCACATCCCCAGAAAGATGGGTCCCACAGAACCTGCGGACGACACCGTGTCTGGAAACGGGGTCTGTGCAGATGGGACTGAGTGTGGGGTCTGAGAGGAGGGCCAGCCTATGGGATATGGCGGTGGGTGGATGGGGGGGCGGTGCGGTCTGGGTCTGTCGACTGGGGGGCTCCATGCCCTTCACCCCGACTGCCCGTCCCTCGATACAAACATTGCTGTCAGGGCGGGTGACCCATGTGGGAGCTACCAGACAGCCATACAAATCACCGACTTGCACTCTGCGATGCCCACGGCACGAGGACAGGGGGCACTCACCTTCTGTGTGTAGGGATCGTCTGTGCCCTGCAAAACACAAGCCGACAGCCCTGGGTGCCCAGCCTGGTCCCCTGCAAAGGCCCCCCCTTTGTTTGAGCAGGGTTAGGGTGACAGAAAAACTGAGTATAAAACGATCTGTAATAGCGTATAAATCCTAAGTATCACACGTAAGTCAACCAAATAATAAGTAATTGGGTGTAGAATAATCATTAATGGAGAGGAAACGATAAAGATAACACGTAAACCAATAAAAAAAATCACAAATATCAACAGACCATTGGGTATAGCATGATCAGTAAAGGAATATAAACAATAAATATAAGATGAAAATAATAAATGTAAAAAAAATAATTAAGTATGGATTAACAACAACAAAAAAAACAACCTGGTCTTTTTTTTAAATAAAAATAATAGCCTTTTTTTCCAGTAGTTTTAGGTTTACAGAAACATTGAGTAGAATCACTAGTTGAGTATCAATAATATATAAATATGATACACAAATAATAAATATAAGTAAATGAGTATAAAATGCCAATGACCTGAAAAATACTTGGGCTTTTAAAAAATTGATAGATTTGTGTTTGTTTTTGTTTTGGAGTAGTTTTGGGTTCACAGACAAATTGAATATAAGTAATACCTAGGTAAATAAACAATGAATAGGTATAAGTAAATAATCGAGTATAAAATGCCAATTAGCTCAAAAACACTGGGTCATTTTCTTTTCGTCTAAATTTTAGGGTTCTTTGAGCAGTTTTAGGTTTCTAGGAAAACTGAGTAGAAACTAATCACGAATTGAGTTATAAATAATAAATAACAGACAAATAGGTACATAAAAATCATAAATAAATATAAGTAAATCATTGAGCATAAAATTCTGACTAACTAAAAAATACTTGATGCTTTTAAATTTAATTAATGAATAGGGTTTTTTTGAGGAGTGTTACGTTTATAGAAAAATTGACTATAAGTACTAATTATGTTTAAATAATCAATACGTAAATACAATGACAAATGTAAGTAAATCACTGGGTAAAAAATTACCAATTAGCCCAAAACTACGTGGTCATTTTGGTCTGCACACTTTCCGTTTTCTTGGAGTTGTTTTAAGCTGAGAGAAAAGTGGCTGATGGAGTCACCAGTCATTGAGTGGAAAGCATTCATAAATGTAACCCGTAAATAAGTAGAATGGTAGATAATTGAGCACAGGACTCTGCTGAGCTCCCAGATCCATTTTTCTCCCCTGACTTTATCCCGCGTGACGGGCAGGGAGCACACCGCATGTTGAAAACTCAGGACTCGGAGAGCTTGGACCCATGTGTGCGCGTGACACGTGTGCAGCAGGACACGCAAAGCAACACGCATTTGCATCGCCCCCAAATTTCCTTGTGCTCCCCAACCACTGCCCCGTGCCCACAGCACCAACCTTTCCCGAGCGGTCAGTCCCCGCCCTGTACGATTTTATAGAAACGGGACCCTTCAGTCCGGACCTTGTGTCCAGCTGATGCTCCCTGTGGAAACTGCCGGCTTTAGAAACTGTTGCCTCAGGTTTCCAAAGCATCGCCTGGACCATTTTCATCGTCCTCAGTGACCCCGAAGGGTTTCCCCCATCTCAGCCTCGCCGACAACGCCCGGTTTGGCCACACGTCCTGCCTTTGGCCTCTAACTGGTGGCAGCTGAGCACGCCTTCTCTGTTTCACTTGCAGCTCTCTGATGACTAAGGAGGTTGAGCATCTTTGTCGTGTGCTCATGGCCATTTCTACATGTTCTTTGGGGAGCTGTCTGCTTGTTGCTCGGTTTATTTTTATTCGCATCCCTCCACCCCCTCCACTGTGGGAACCATCAGCTTTTTCTCTGTATCTGAGTCTGTTTCTCTGGCAGGGGGCGGGGGGTTGTCTGCTTAAATACCTCCCCCACGTTTCCACGGCTGTCTGTCTGCTTACCACCGACTTGGAAGAATTTCTCACCTTCCTCCAACCTCATTCCTTAGACAGATTTGTCTGCAAGTATTTTTCTCCATCCTATAACTTGCCTTTCCATTTTCCTTGTGTGTTTCGAATCGCCAACGCTTTTCGTGTGGTGAAAGCGACCTTTTTCTTTTTCATGATCGCTATATTGATCTGTGTGTGTGTGTGTGTGTGTGTGTGTGTGTGTGTGTTTGACCCTCAAAGCCCCAGCATACAGATGCTCCCCAACAGTGCTCCCTCGGGGCAAGCGTGTTACCTTTTGAATTTCGAGTTCATACTCAATCTTGCGGTAGAAGTGGCTCCGCGTTTTCCATTCTATGACGGAATGGGACTTATTACAGCTCACGGTCATGTTGGGTGGACTTAATTCCTCTAGGGGAGAAAAGGAAAAAACAAAACAAAACAAAACAAAACAAAACACCGATCAGTAAAACGAATCAAACGATTTTTCTCGGAGACACTTTAAAATAGGCCTCTTACACGTTCACAGGGAAAGGGTGGGGAACAGAGAAAAGCATTCGAGGGTCATACAATGGGCAGAAATATCAATAGACAGGTGACAAAGGTAGGGGGCGCTGGGTGGCTGGCGTCAGCCTTGCGACCAGGTCCTCAGACACCGGCACAGGGTTTCGGGCACCCTGCGCACCCCGACACCCTTTCCGGAACCTTTCTTCAGCAGACGGTGCAGCTGCCGACCTCATCGCCATCAATGGCATCCCCCTGGACCCAGCCCCCTCCCCGAATTTTTAACATTGACTTTGGGCCCTCCTTCTGCCTTTGTCCTGGGGTTCTCCCCTCCAAAGGAGGAGGCAGGGCAAGCGGCCTGCATCGGGGAGGAGACAGTCCTGAAGTGAAAGTGGGCAGGGAAGGGCACCCCAAAGCGCAGCTGGGTGTGTGCAGCTGGAGAAGAGCCCCCCCTGAGACGGCCCAGGGCATGCCTGTCGGAGGCAGCTCGGCTCCCTGCCTGTACCCCCATGCCCGGGGCACCCCTCAGCCCCACTGGGAGCCCGGTGTGTACGCAGGCGTCCGGTGAGAGCACGCCCTAAGATCCCGTGGGGAGCGACGTGCACATCTGTCCTCGCCCACGAGCATCCCAGACCTGAGAGGACACGGCCTCCAATGGATGCCAATCAAACAGCCGTCAGGTCAAGAGGGCAGACCACGGCTCGTGACATGGGGACACAGCGGGGCGGGTGCAGGTGGCGTGTGTCCTCACGCCGTCACAAGCAGGGGGAGCCGAGTCTAAGGAAGAGACGGCTGGCAGAGTTTCCCTAAGGCGGCTTGGTGCTCAGCATATGAACACAGCACCTTGAGGGGGGCTGGACAGCAGCAACCCACGCCCAGCCGCCAGCCTCCTGGTGGGTCTGCGCCGGACCGGCCAGGGCACCATCGTTACGTGTGACGCACGTCACTTCCTTTGGTGCAGTGGACACAGTGGCTGCGAGGAGCTGAAAGTGCGGGTCTTCCAGCACACAGACACGTGGAAGCCCTGAACCCCAGTGGGATGGTGATAGGAGGTGAGCCCTTTGCGGGGGGACTCGGGTGACATGAGGACATGAGGATGGGGCCTCCCTGATGGGATTAGTGTCCTTCTAAGAAGAAGGGACCAGAGGACCAGCCTGGCCCGTCTGACGCCTCCAACCTGCGGATGTTACAACAGGACACAGTCACCTTAGGACGGGGCCTCAGCAACACTGTGTCCCAAAGAGCTGTCTGCAGAGGCAACAAGAAAGCAGGTATTATGACTACAGGACGGATGACTCTGGACTGAAAATTAGAAACACTGTTTAGAATCCGCGTCCCTGTGTCACGTTATCTGCACCAATAGCGACGCCTTCCTTTTGTGACGTCACTGTCCCCCTTCCCTTTGTCATAAACACCCCTGGCCTTTGTGTCCTCATCGGAACACCGTCTGGGCTTCTGCCCGAATCAGGGCTTCCCGGAGAGCTATTCTCATGGGTGTCTAATAAGCGCTGGTGGCCTGTCACTCGGAAAGGCCTCCTACGTTAGCTGACCAGGAGAGCCCTGGGACCTTACTCACCGATATGTGACAAGTACATGATACATTCAGCGCAGGGGATGCTGGAGTGCGTGCTGTTGCCATTCACCAGGAAACGGTACTGGACGTGCGGGAACCTGGACAGGCCCTTGAACTGACACTGGACGTGAATCCCCAGCCCGTTGGCTGTGTGACGTGGACACTCCCACTTATTTTCCGTTCTGTTGTAAGGAGCACATGTTTACGAGGGAACCAGGGGCCCCACGCCCGGGACAGCCCCGCCGGCGCCGAGGCCACACCTACTTCACGTTCTCCAAGTACGAGGAATATTGGACGTCGCTGGGGGCCTCGGGGCCCACCTTCCATCCGCACGTCAGGAAATCCACATCGTGAACCTGGCATTCCAGGCCCTGGGCGGCTGCCCCAGGGTTCCCTTCTGGGCTTGCAAAGAAAGCAACAACAACAAACAAAAAAACGCGTCCCTTTTTAGAGGGATGTTAGCCTCTCGAGACCCCTGTGAATTCCCACACAGTTGGAAGCAGCAATACAGAGCCATTCCGTGTAGCTTTTATCCGGGTCCTCCCCCACCCTCATCCGCGAGGTAACTCCCTGAACCAACTATAGGACAGCCTCTCAACCAGGATGTTGACACACATACGCTCAGGGGACAGGACACTCCCATTCCCGCAAGCATCCCCCGTGTGGCCCTTTATTATCTCAGGTCACCCACTTTCCTCCCACCCCCACCACTCTGTTCTCCATTGCTACACTTCCATCACTTCAAGGAGGCCTTTTTTTTTTTTTCTACTCAGCCTACATCCCTGGAGATCCATGCAAGTTATAAGTGATTATTCTGGGGCCGGCCGAGTGGCACAGTTGGCTAAGAACATGAGCTCTAAACAACAGGGTCGCCGGTTCGATTCCCACATGGGCCAGTGAGCTGAGCCCGAGCTGAGCTGCCGCTGAGCTGCCAACAGGTGGCAGGATGGCTCAGCTGGTGAGAGCACATGCCCCTAACAACAAGGCTGCCGGTTCAAGTCCCGCATGGGATGGTGGCTACGCCCATCCGCAACTAAGATTGAACACGGCACCTTGAACTGAGCGGCTGTGAGCTGCCGACGAGCGGACAGATGGCGACTGGACTTGGAGCTGAGCTAGCTGCGCCCTCCACAGCTAAGACTGAAGGACAACAACTTGTCTGTTCCCCTTCCCCAATTCCCCAATAAAATCTTAAAAAATAATAATAAGTAATTATTCTGATATTCAGAAGATCAATGATTGAATGCAAATAACCAAAAAGAGCATTTTGGAGCCCACCTTGCTCCGGGTACCGAATCCACGTGGAAAACGACTTCCCATCCACCGTGGTGACATTCACGGTGTAGTTTGACGCTTTGCACTTGGGGAGGACGTAAAACGTGCAAGACTTTTGAGTTTGTCCCTGAGGGAGATACAGGAAGGTGTTCATGGTTTAGAGAACGTAGCGAGTCTGAGGTTGATGCTATTGCTTCTTTTTTTCCATTTATAATTTTTTAAATGAAATGCATTGAGGCGACAACGGTTAGGAAAGTGACATACGTTTCAGGAGTACAATTCTGTGACACATCATCTGCATGTCACGTTGTGTGCCCACCACCCAGAGTCAGTTCTCCTCCCATCACTGTATATTTGATCCCCTTTTACCCTCATCTACCTCACCCTCCCTCCTGATAGTTTGACTTAAAAAAAAGCCACGGTTCGTCCCAATTTGATCTACAGAGTCAGTGTCATCTCAATCCAATGCCAGCACGTTATTGTGTGGGTATCGACCAACTAGAGACAACGACTAGATCCGTGGTCGCCAGGGGCTGAGGGAGGGGTGAGCGGGGCGCCCAGAGGATGCTCACGGTTGGGGAGATGACTCTGAGTGACGCCATCACGGCGGACCCACATCACCTAACATTGTGCAAATCCACTGAACCTACAACACCAAGAGGGAATCCTGATGGCAACTGTGGCTTCTGATGATAACGACGGATTCACGCAGGTTCGTCAATTGTGACACATGTACCCTTCGGATGGGGCTGCCGTGTGTGTGGGAGCGGCGAACGGGCAAGGGGTACACGGGGAAAACGCCGTACCTTCCCCTCAATGTCACTGGGAACCTACGACTGCTCGAAAACATAGAGTTTATGAATTAAAAGAAAAAGAAAACTACAGAGAACGTTGCGTAGACAACCAAGTCCATTTACGAATAAATACAGAGATGACATTCTTCAAAGGAGAAAATGAGACAAAGAAAGC